>NC_041384.1:584970944-584998266 GCF_002162155.2 Triticum dicoccoides | reverse complement strand
CGCCCGCTCCGCCCGGAGCCGCACGGAGCCGCCCAACGCCGAGCACCGGCGCCGCCCCGCGAGTCCCCGGCCTTCCCGCGCCCGAGCTCCACCGGCCGCCGCCATCTTCGTCAATTCCGGCAAGAGCGCCACCGCCTCGAAGTCCGTGCCTCGCCAGATCTGGATCCGCCGCAACAGTGAAACCCTAGGGGTTGACCTCGTTTTTTTCCGAAGTCTGCATTATTTTTAGCATTGTTCATCGCATCATAACACCGCATCCGTAGCTCCGATTTGTGCGTGTAGCATATCAAGATGTTCGTCTCAGAGAGTACATCATTTCATCTCATTGCATCATTTTCATTTGAGCTCATCTGGATGCCTGAAATGCTGTTGGAAGAGGGATATGTGATATAATTGTCAGATCTGTTGCATCAAATAGCTATTTGTCATTGTTGCCATGATTAATGTGTGCATGATATGCTCCTGAGCTCTACATGTGTCTTGTTATATGCCATGCCATCTTTACAAAGGTTCTTACCATGTATTTTTGTGATATGTGTGGTGACTAGCACAAGCCTGTAAAGTAGTGCATTCGTTAATGCTGATTTCACGGACTTAGAATTTCTCTAAGTCCTTGTCCTGATTTTGTCATTAGGCCATATGTTCATGGTGTTTCCTAGTGATTCGTGCCTCTTTTGAGGATGATCACTAAGGATGATATGTTAACATTGTGGTGCTCTATCCATCCATGTCTTTGTTTGCATTTATGGAGCACCCTAGCTTTAGTCAATCGAGCTCTACTTTTGCTATTTCGTCAATCCTGGCAGATTGTTGACTTGTTAGCGATTTTGCCGAGGATGTTGTTATTGATCCGTGCATGCTATGTTGTTGTTCTTGCCATGTCTAGCTTCTATGCCATGTATTATTTAAGGGTGTATGCTTAGTTTGTCATTCCTTGCTCTTTAGTGAGTGCATCGAGCTCGTAAACATGCCTACTCGTTAACAGATTTGCATGCTCCAGTTTTTCACAGTCTGTAATCTGATTATGTTTTTGCCATGTTCGCATGATTGCAATTGTATTTTCTGATCCCTTTTGGCTCAAGGTCACTAAGGGACTTCTGTTAAGTGCTTTTAGAAGCTTCATGCCATGCCTTGCTTTGCCATGTTAAGTTCCTATAGCATATAGTTTTCATGCTCCAAAGTGTGCCACCTGATGTTAAATTGCAGACTTGTGTTTCACTAAGTCTGAAACCTGTTATCATTTGCACTTTTGCCATGCTTGTTTGAACCTGTTAATGGATGAATTGGCCGTAGCTCAGTGTTCATCTTTTGTCAAGAATCATGAGTGGATCCCTGCCATGTATTTTGTTGTCATGTTTGAATGCTCTAGCATATTTATCTCGATGCTTTCAGATGGCTACTTGCTGTTTATCGCAGACCGGTGCCATATTTGTTTTGCTTGCCATTTCCAAACCGTGCATCCGATTCCGGTGATCTTTATATCGATTTCAACCGAAATCACCTCACCTTTCTAGTGGCACTCTTGGATTTACTTGTTGAGGCCAGGTTCAATCATTCCTTGTCAAATCTTGCATATGCATCACATATCGCATCCCGCATAGCATACCATGTTCGCATCATGTTGTTTAAACATTGCACATGGTTGATTGTGTTCCTTTTGCATGTTTGTCTTGTTTGGGTAGAGCTGGGAGACGAGTTCGCTAACAAGGAGCCCGTTGAGTTTGCTTACGAGGATCAAGTCAACTCTGACAACTTTGCACGCAAGATGATCATACCCTCGAAATCACTTCTATCTTTGCTTGCTAGTTGCTCGCTCTTTTGCTATGCCTATGCTATGATGCCTACCACTTGCTTATCATGCCTCCCAACTTGCCATGTCAAACCTCTAACCCACCATGTCCTAGCAAACCGTTGATTGGCTATGTTACCGCTTTGCTCAGCCCCTCTTATAGCATTGCTAGTTGCAGGTGAAGATTGGAGACCGTTCCTTGTTGGAACATTGTTTATTGTTGGGATATCACTATATTATCTTGTTATCTTAATGCACCTATATATTTGGTAAAGGGTTGAAGGCTCGGCCTTTTGCCTAGTGTTTTGTTCCACTCTTGCCGCCCTAGTTTCTGTCATATCGGTGTTATGTTCCCGGATTTTGCGTTCCTTACGCGGTTGGGTGATAATGGGAACCCCTTGACAGTTCGCCTTGAATAAAACTCCTCCAGCAATGCCCAACCTTGGTTTTACCATTTGCCACCTAGCCTCTTTTTCCCTTGGGTTTCCGGAGCCCGAGGGTCATCTTTATTTAAACCCCCCTGGGCCAGTACTCCTCTGAGTGTTGGTCCGAACTGGGCAGCCTGCGGGGCCACCTCGGGGAAACTCGAGGGTTGGTTTTACTCGTAGCTTGACCTATCTGAGTGTGCCCTGAGAACGAGAAATGTGCAGCTCCTATCGGGATTTGTCGGCACATTCGGGCGGTGTTGCTGGACTTGTTTTACCATTGTCGAGGATGTCTTGTAGAACAGGGATGCCGAGTCTGATTGGAATGTCTCGGGAGAAGGAATATCCTTCGTTGACCGTGAGAGCTTGTGATGGGCTAAGTTGGGACTCCCCTGCAGGGATTTGAACTTTTGAAAGTCGTGCCCGCGGTTATGGGCAGATGGGAATTTGTTAATGTCCGGTTGTAGATAACATGAAACTTAACTTAATTAAAATGAATCAACCGCGTGTGTAACCGTGATGGTGTCTTCTCGGTGGAGTCCGGGAAGTGAACACGGTGTTGGAGTAATGCTTGACGTAGGTTGTTATAGGATCACTTCTGATCATAGTTCTTCGCTCTTGCTTTGCCTTCTCTTCTCACTCTCTTTTGCGAACAGGATAGCCACCATATATGCTAGTCGCTTGCTGCAGCTCCATAGATTACCTTGCGTTACCTATAAGCTTAAATAGTCTTGATCGCGAGGGTGCGAGATTGCTGAGTCCCCATGACTCACAGTTTACTTCCAAACCAGATGCAGGGACCGATGATACCATTCCAGATGATGCGCTTGAGCTCAAGTGGGAGTTCGACGAAGACTCTCAGCGTTACTATGTGTCTTTCCAAGATGATCAGTAGTGGTGCCTAGTTGGGGCGATCGGGGACCGTGTCGCATGTTGGGGTTGATCTTTTATTTTGGTACCGTAGTCGGACCATGAGTGTATTGGATGATTGTAATGTTATTCATGTATTTGTGTGACATGGCGAGTGTAAGCCAACTATGTACCTTTTCCCCTATTATCTATTTACATGGGTTGTTGTGAAGATTACCTTACTTGCGACATTGCTTTCAATGCGGTTATGCCTCTAAGTCGTGCTTCGACACGTAGGAGATATAGCCGCATCGAGGGCGTTACAAGTTGGTATCAGAGCCTTCCCCGACCTTAGGAGCCCCCCTGCTTGATCGAATAGCTGGCATTGTTGAGTCTAGAAAAATGTTTTGAGTCATTTAGGATTATATATATATCGGAGAGTTAGGAATTCTTTTTACTCCCCAGTCCCTTCATCGCTCTGGTAAGGCATCCTGACGTAGAGTTTTGACTCTTCTCTTCTCAAATTTCACTTAAAAAAATTTAGGATCACGCGGGTATCTTGGAATCGTTCCGATCGATTTGTGATGAGAACATTGTTCTTGGTGCCTCCTGTCATTTAGGGGTTGTGGCAGTGCCCCGGGGAGTTGAGCTCCGAGGTGTTGTCGTCACAATTTTATCGTTGCAGTTCTGGAATACCTGAGTTTAGGTTTGCCAACATTGACAATCTCTTTTATGCAGTTGTTGGTGAGATAACCTCGACGCCACCCAGTACTGGGGCGGGAGTTTGGGAGTATTGCCATAACTTGTATAACGGATGCTTTTCGAAGGTTGAGGTAGACAATTTCCGAAGTTTTCCTCGGTTATGTGTTGAAGGATGGATACAGCTGGATGTAGGATTTGCTAGATTTGGGTGAGATATTATGCTTCCCCTGTATCCCCAACACCTTATTGCATAACCGGAAAGGTTCGGGAGTTTCATAGGTGGGAATTCTTGTAGCTCTAGTTCTTCTTCCGCGGATATTTGGTTTGAGATTGGGTGATCCTTACCGAGTATTCGTTCTTGTTCTGTACCTTGTTGTTTTTCTTCTACCTCAATTCCAAGTGGCTTCTCAATTTATGGATATGTGACCATTTCAATTGAATGCATTCGTTCATTTTGTTCGGATGTGAAGACTATATGTTGCAATTTCAACCCGTTTGTTTCAGCTTCAATATTTGTCTGTCAATGTGCTAATGCATGTCAACTGAGGGAGTCCTGGATTAGGGGGTGTCCGGATGGCCGGACTATACCCTCAGTCGGACTCCTAGACTATGAAGATACAAGATTGAAGACTTCGTCCCATGTCCGAAAGGGACTTTCCTTGGCGTGGAAGGCAAGCTTGGCGATACGGATATGCAGATCTCCTACCATTGTAACCGACTTTGTGTAACCCTAACCCTCTCCGGTGTCTATATAAACCGGAGGGGTTTAGTCCGTAGGACGACATACACAACAACAATCATACCATAGGCTAGCTTCTAGGGTTTAGCCTCTCCGATCTCGTGGTAGATCTACTCTTGTACTACCCATATCATCAATATTAATCAAGCAGGACGTAGGGTTTTACCTCCATCGAGAGGGCCCGAACCTGGGTAAAACTTCGTGTCCCTTGCCTTCTGTTACCATCCGGCCTAGACGCACAGTTCAGGACCCCCTACCCGAGATCCGCCGGTTTTGACACCGACAATGGTGCTTTCATTGAGAGTTCCTCTGTGTTGTCGCCGTCAGGCTTGATGGCTCCTATGATCATCAATGGCGATGCAGTCCATGGTGAGACCTTCCTCCCCGGACAGATCTTCGTCTTCGGTGGCCTCGCACTGCGGGCCAATTCACTTGGCCATCTGGAGCAGATCGAAAGCTATGCCCCTGGCCGTCAGGTCAGATTTGGAAGTTTAAACTACACGACTGACATCCGCGGGGACTTGATCTTCGACGGATTCGAGCCACTGCCGAGCGCGCCGCACTGTCACGACGAGCATGATCTAGCTCTGCCGCCGAACAGTGCCCTGGAGGCCGCACCCGCATCGGCTTCGACCCTTAGTTCGGAGCCAACTGCGCCGATCGAGGATGGGTGGTTGGACGCCGCCTCGGGGGATGCGATCCCAACAGCGATCGAGCCGAACACCAGCCCCGCACTCTACGAGACTCGTGACTCCAAGGAGCCGGACTCCCCTCCGGACTCCGAACCCTCCGCGCCCCTGCCGATCAAATCTGATTGGGCACCGATCATGGAGTTTACTGCCGCGGACATCTTTCAGCACTCGCCTTTCGGCGATATTCTGAAGACACTGAAGTCTCTCTCTTTATCGGGAGAGCCCTGGCCGGACTACGGTCAGCAAGGTTGGGATTTGGACGATGAAGAAATTCAAAGCCCACCCACCACCCACTTTGTAGCCACTGTCGACGACTTAACTGACATGCTCGACTTCGACTCCGAAGACATCGACGGTATGGACGCCAATGAAGGAGACGATGATGAACCAGCGCCTATCAGGCCCTGGAAAGCCACCTCGTCATATGACATATACATGGTGGACACCCCAAAAGAAGGAGATGGTGATGGAACAGCGGAGGATGACCCCTCCAAGAAACAGCCTAAGCGTCGGCATCAGCGGCGCCACTCAAAATCCCGCCAAAACAAATACGGTGATTCCAGCACGGGAGATAATAATACTCCGGAAAGTGTCGAAGAAAACCCCCTCCAGCATGATTCAGCACAGGAGGATGGAGAAACCAGCCCTCGTGAGAGAGCGGCAGACAGAGAGGTCGAGGACGATAATTATATGCCTCCCTCCGAAGACGAGTCAAGCCTCGACGACGACGAATTCGTCGTGCCACGTCGAGCAAGAGCGTTTTAAACGCAGGCTTATGGCCACGGCAAGAAGCCTCAAGAAAAAACAGGAACAGCTCAGAGCTGATCAAGATTTGCTAGTCGACAGATGGACTGAAGTCCTTGCGGTCGAAGAGCATAAACTCGAACGCCCCTCCAAGAGCTACCCAAAATGCAGGTTGCTACCCCGATTAGAGGAGGAAGCACTTGATGCGGCCGATCGGCCACCTCATGGCCGCGACAGAGAGGCCTCTCGACCCTCCACTCAAGCCGCACCCCGTACCAAGGCACGAGAATATGCGCCGGACTTACGAGATATGTTGGAGGACAAGGCAAGGCAAACAAGATCGATCTACGGATCGTGTGGGCGCCCCACGGCTCGAGACGGTAACCGTCACGCCGGCCACAAATTCGGCAGGGCCGAACACAGTAGACAAAGCTCATTGGAGCTACGTCGTGATATAGCCCAGTATAGAGGCGCTGCACACCCACTATGCTTCACAGACGAAATAATGGATCATCAAATCCCCGAGGGTTTCAAACCCGTAAATATTGAATCATATGATGGCACAACAGATCCTGCGGTATGGATCGAGGATTATCTCCTTCATATCCACATGGCCCGCGGCGATGATTTCCACGCCATCAAATACCTCCCACTCAAGCTCAAAGGACCAGCTCGGCATTGGCTTAACAGCTTGCCAACAGGATCAATCAGTTGTTGGGAGGACCTGGAAGCCACATTCCTCGACAACTTCCAGGGCACTTATGTGCGACCCCCAGACGCCGATGACCTAAGTCACTTAATTCAGCAGCCAGAGGAATCGGCCAGGCAATTCTGGACACGGTTCCTAACAAAGAAAAATCAAATAGTCGACTGTCCGGACGCTGAGGCCCTAGCAGCCTTCAAGCACAATATCCGTGACAAGTGGCTTGCCCGGCACCTTGGACAGGAAAAGCCGAAGTCTATGGCAGCACTCACGACACTCATGACCCGCTTTTGCGCGGGAGAAGACAGCTGGCTTGCTCGTAGCAACAATATGACCAAGAACCCTGGTAATTCGGATACTAGGGACAGTAGTGGCAGGTCGCATCGCAACAAGCAGAAGCGCCGCATTAACGGCGACAATGCTGAGGATACGGCAGTTAATGCCGGATTCAGAGGCTCTAAATCCGGTCAGCGGAAAAAGCCATTCAAAAGGAATCCTAGGGGCCCATCCAGTTTGGACCGAATACTTGACCACTTGTGCCAGATACATGGCACCCCAGAAAAGCCGGCCAATCACACCAACAGGGATTGTTGGGTGTTCAAGCAGGCAGGCAAGTTAAACGCCGAAAATGAAGACAAGGGGCTGCATAGCGATGACGACGAGGAGCCCCGGTCACCGAACAACAGTGGACAGAAGGGTTTTCCCCCACAAGTGTGGACGGTGAACATGATATACGCAACCCACGTCCCCAAAAGGGAGCGGAAGCGCGCGTTAAGGGACGTATACGCGGTAGAGCCAGTCGCCCCAAAGTTCAACCCATGGTCCTCCTGCCTGATCACCTTTGATCGAAGGGACCATCCCACTAGCATCCGTCATGGCAGATTCGCCGCATTGGTTCTAGACCCAATTATTGACGGATTTCATCTCACTAGAGTCCTTATGGACGGCGGCAGCAGCCTAAACCTGCTTTACCAGGATACAGTGCGGAAAATGGGCATAGATCCCTCGAGGATTAAGCCCACCAAAACGACCTTTAAAGGCGTAATACCAGGTGTAGAGGCCAACTGTACAGGCTCAGTCACACTTGAAGTGGTCTTCGGATCTCCGAATAATTTCCGAAGTGAGGAGTTAATCTTCGACATAGTCCCATTCCGCAGTGGCTATCACGCACTGCTCGGGCGAACCGCATTCGCCAAGTTCAATGCGGTACCGCACTACGCATACCCTAAGCTCAAAATGCCAGGCCCTCGAGGAGTAATTACGGTCAATGGAAACACCGAACGCTCCCTCCGAACGGAGGAGCACACGGCGGCCCTTGCAGCAGAAGTACAAAGCAGCCTCTCCAGGCAGTTCTCCAGTCCGGCCATTAAACGACCGGACACCGTCAAGCGCGCCCGGAGTAACCTACAACAAGACCGCCTGGCACGACCCGAGCAGGCGTAGCAATGCGGCCCCAACCCCAGCCCTCGCAATAATGCGATACCAGTACTTCACGTACATAACTACGCTCTAGAAATACCATGGGTACAGGGGGAGGGGCACCATCACGGCACGCCTGAAACACGGCTTAAACCGCACCAGGGGCTGCCGATTTTTTAATTTTCTCTTACTTTCAGAACTTCACTCTTCGGAAGGCCCGTTCGGCAGTTCAGTGGCCGAACAAACGATGCAAGAACCAGGGAAGCAGACAAGCCACGCCGCATTACGGAACTCCCAGGTGGTCTCTATCACGAGCAGTATACCTGTTTCGCATACTATTCTGCAGCTTGCCCCTGGAACGGACATGTTACATAGTCCAACCTTTTGCTTATCGCATTATTTGTATCGTTCTGCTTTGATCGCAGCCCTCTTTAATACACAGTGCATAGCTTTTGTCTATTTTTGCATTACTCTTTTTTTATATGTATATATGTTCCTTAACGACATATTGCACCCGTACACTTTGGTACGGCCTAAATATGCCAGGGGCTTTAGTACCCCTCAATATGGTGTGAAAAGTCTGAACACTTTAACAAGTGCGGCACCCCGAACTTATAGCATTATATGCATCGGCTCTGAATCATGTCTTGGGTCAATAGTTGGGTTTGCCTGGCTCCTATGTTTTGGTGCCTTACGTTCTGCTATATCGGCTAAGGTAGCACTAGGAGAACCACTGCGATTGTGCCCCAGTTGAGCTGGGTCGAGCACCTCAGTGGATAAAGCTAAAACTGACTGTCATGATGAAGCGAGAGCTGGTCGCTATTCGAGAGGTTTTTCGAGTCCCTAACGACTTATGCCGCTTAGAGCGAGGAGCCGGCTCTGTCCGGCCAAGGCGTGGATAGCGCCCCGAACTCGGTCTTCCGAATACCAGGGGCTTCGCCAAAATTTAAAATTATAGAATTCTATGGCTAAGTGAGAGTGTTCACGCATTATAGTCCGATTGCCTTGTTCGTTGGGCTGAGCGCCTCCCTCGAAGGACCCAAACATGGGAAAAAGAGCGCTCAGGTTTATCCCCGAACACCCCAGCACTAGCGGCACGGGGACAGAAGCCGACGACTTGCCATCTCTCAGAATTGATATACAGCCGCACAGAAGGTAATATTTTAAATTCCAACAACATTGCTTAGCGCATATGAACAAGTTTTCAGCGCACAGGACAAAACGAGCAAGTTTCACTCAAAAATTACATCCCTAGAACATTCATCCGCCACAAGGCAGGCACCCTTCAGAACATCCTTATAATAATTCTCGGGCTTGCGATGCTCTTTCCCCGGCGGTGGCCCGTCCTTCACAAGCTTCTCAGCATCCAGCTTGCCCAGTGCACCTTAGCACGGGCAAGGGCCCTACGGGCACCTTCAATGCAGACAGAGCGCTTGATGACATCGAGCCTTGGACAGGCCTCCACCAGCCGCTGCACCAGCCCGAAATAGCTCCCAGGCAGAGCCCCTCCAGGCCACAGCCGAACTATGAGGCCCTTCATGGCCTGTTCGGCCGCCTTGTGGAGCTCGACCAGTTGCTTCAGCTGGTCGCTCAGGGGCACGGGGTGTCCGGCCTCAGCATACTGAGACCAGAACACCTTCTCTGTCGAGTTGCCCTCCTCGGCTTGATAGAATGTGGCGGCATCGGACACACTCCGAGGAAGATCTACGAACGCTCCTAGAGAGCTCCGGATTCGGGTAAGTAACAAGTAACTCACGTTTATGTGTTTGCTTTGCATAAAGAATGCTTACCGCTGCTATCTTCTTCACCTCATCCAACTCCTGGAGGGTCTTCTAGGATTCGGCCTTGGCAGACTTGGCATTTTCAATAGCCACCGCGAGCTCGGACGCTCGCGTCTTTGAGTCAAGCTCCAAACTCTCATGTTTTTCCATGAGAGCCTGGAGCTCTTGACGTACCTTGCCAACCTCGGCCTCATACTTCTCCCGCTCGGTGCGCTCCGTGGCCGCCCTCTTCTCGGCCTCGACCAGCGCTTGCTTAAGGGTCGCCACCTTAGACATGGCCCCTACAATAGCCACGATAATCCTGTCATTTTTTGCAATTGCACCTTCTTATATATTTAAACAAGGTATTTCTTACCTTCATTGTCCTCGAGCTGCTTCTTGGCATGCCCAAGCTCTTGCTCGGACCGCTCGAGGTTCTGCTTTAGCGTGTCCACTTCCGCAGTCAGTGCGGCGGACGCAAGCAGAGAAGCCTGCATACGCATATTGACTCCTTTTTATTAGACTTCTGCGAATTTTATGTGATTCTCTATTCGGCTTTTCTTCCTGAACGCCAAACAGAGCATCAGGGGCTAGCGTCTATGCGGTAATATTATTTACACATTCTTTACTTACCTCAAAGCCTGTTAAAAGGCTAGTACAAGCTTCAGTCAGTCCGCTCTTGGTGGACTGAACCTTCTGGACCACTGCACTCATAATGGTGCGGTGCTCCTCGTCGATGGAGGCACCTTGGAGCGCCTCCAACAGATTGTCCGGCGCCTCCGGTTGGACGGGGGTCACCGGCACGGTGGGCTTGCTCCTCTTGGAAGGAGGTCCCCCGCCAGACTCTGGAACCTTTGAAGGTTCCGGAGCAGTGTCTGGCCTAGAGCCGGACTTGGAGCCCTGGGGAGTTTCATCCCCTTTACTACTAGAGTCCGGGAGGTCACCTTGCGGAGCCTCCAGGACCACCTCCTCCTGGCTTGGAACCTGTCGGGACAACACTTCGGTGTCGTCCGTAGGGCGGGGGGGGGGGAGCCATCAGAAGTGAGTTCACATTCGACGAGTCCAGTGAGCCGCTCGACGACGCGTCGAGGCGGTCTTTGGGTGGGCTGCATAAACATATTCGACATAAGGGAAAGCTGTGCAATAAACGAATACTATGAATTACTCTGGTATCCGAATACTTACGATTTTGCCAGGGGCTTAGCCCTGGGCGGCCACTCCTCTCCGCCGTCATCGGCGTCGGTGGAGTAGTCCGGAGGAAGGGTTTTCCCCTTCTTTGACCCTCCGGCCTCCCCAGAGAGGGCGACCTTCCTTTTCTTCTCTCCTCCCGCTGGAGGGGGAGAGGTCTCTTCTTCTTCCTCCTCGTCTTCACGGGAGGAATGCGCCTCAGAACCGTCGGATGATGGATCCGACACCTCCTGGTGCCGGGCACTCTTTCGAGTCCCCGTGGCCTTCTTCACGGCTTTCTTCTCCGGCACCACATAGGGTGCCGGGACCAGCAGCTTCGCCAAGCGAGCATCCACTGGGCCTTCGGGCAAAGGAGCCGGATAGTTGATCTGTCCGGATGTCACCTGCCAATCCTGTCAAAGGTAAGGGAGTTTAGATCCCGCATGGAGTCAAACTATGAAAAACAGATACCCTGTAAAAGGAAAAAACAGACTACCGCAAGAGCGTGACGCTGCATACTGAATCCGTGATCCTCGATAGCGGATGTGGGGGCCTCGGCGCCCTTGAAAAGCACCTTCCAGGCATCGTCGTATGTCGTGTCGAAGAGCCTGCTCAGAGTTTGGTGCCGCGCCGGGTCGAACTCCCACAGGTTGAAAGCCCATTGTTGACACGGGAGGATCAAGCGGATAAGCATAACCTGGACTACGTTGACAAGTTTGAGCTTCTTGTCCACCAGGGTTTGGATGCATGTTTGGAGTCCGGTCAGCTCTCCTTTTTTACCCCACGACAGGCCCGTCTCCTTCCAGGAGGTGAGCCGCGTAGGGGGTCCGGATCGAAACTCGGGGGCTGCGACCCATTCAGGGTCACGCGGCTCGGTGATGTAAAACCACCCCGATTGCCACCCCTTCAGGGTCTCCACAAAGGAGCCCTCGAGCCATAAGACATTGGCCATCTTGCCCACCATGGCGCCTCCGCACTCCGCCTGGTTGCCGCGCACCACCTTCGGCTTCACATTGAAAGTCTTGAGCCATAGGCCGAAATGGGGGCGGATGCGGAGGAAAGCCTCGCACACGACGATAAACGCCGAGATGGTGAGGACAAAGTTCAGGGCCAGATCGTGGAAATCCAGGCCATAGTAGAACATGAGCCCCCGGACAAATGGGTGAAGAGGGAAGCCCAGTCCGCGGAGGAAATGGGGGAGGAACACCACCCTCTCATGGGCCCTAGGGGTGGGGATGAGCTGCCCCTTTTCAGGAAGCCGGTACGCAATGTCGTTAGACAAGTATCCGGCCTTCCTTAGTTTTTTGATGTGTCCCTCCGTGATGGAGGAGACCATCCACTTGCCTCCCGCTCCAGACATGGCTGGAGAAGATTAAGGTGGGGAGTGCGGACTTGGGCATTGGAGCTCGAGTGCGTGAGAATGGATAAACAAAGGAGGAAGAAGGCGTAGGTGAAAAGGTGGATCCTTATCCCCTTATATGGGTGGACACAACTACGTGTCCCCACCAGCCTGGTAAAACTCGCTTATCTCCGAGCGCCGTAATCAATGGCACGGTTGGGTTACCCACGCCCGTATTGATGAGAATCCCAGAATAAGGGGACACGATCTCTGCTTTAACAAGACGTGCTAAGGAAACCGCCTCGCATGACGCGCTGAGGTGGGATAATGAAACGACTCGGATAAAGGCTTGGCCGTGGTGTGTCACACTACGGAATACGTCAGCAGATTAGATTTGTGTAAATATAATTATCTCTATGGCAATATGTGGAAACTTATTTTGCAGAGCCGGACACTATCTTTGTGTTCAAAATCTTCTATGAAGTACTTGGAGGAGGAACCCGCCTTGCAATGCCGAAGACAATCTGCGTGCCGGACTCGTCGTCATTGAAGCCTGGTTCAGGGGATACTGAGGGAGTCCTGGATTAGGGGGTGTCCGGATGAACGGACTATACCTTCAGCCGGACTCCTAGACTATGAAGATACAAGATTGAAGACTTCGTCCCGTGTCTGGAAGGGACTTTCCTTGGCGTGGAAGGCAAGCTTGGCGATACGGATATGCAGATCTCCTACCATTGTAACCAACTTTGTGTAACCCTAACCCTCTCCGGTGTCTATATAAACCGGAGGGGTTTAGTCCGTAGGATGACATACACAACAACAATCATACCATAGGCTAGCTTCTAGGGTTTAGCCTCTCCGATCTCATGGTGGATCTACTCTTGTACTACCCATATCATCAATATTAATCAAGCAGGACGTAGGGTTTTACCTCCATCGAGAGGGCCCGAACCTGGGTAAAACTTCGTGTCCCTTGCCTCCTGTTACCATCCGGCCTAGACGCACAATTCGGGACCCCCTACCCAAGATCCGCCGGTTTTGACACCAACATCAACCTCTTCAGGATGGCTCCTCCAACGCGCACGACTCTGAATCCTGATCCGCCGCCACCACCTCCACCTCCGGAGGCATGGCAAGCTGTGATGGCCTCTACTAATGCAAACACGCAGATGATCATGAAACTTCTTCAAGAGTGCAATCAAGGAAACCAGGGCCAAGGCAACAATCAGAATGACTTTGCTACACTCAACCAGTTCCTTGCTAACCAGCCAAAGACCTTCAGCAATTGTGTTGAGGCAACTGATGCTGGTGATTGGTCGTGGACTTATGCAAGCATTTCGAGTGCAGTAACGTCAGGCCTGAGGACTTTGTCAAGTTCGCTTCCTTCCAACTCAAAGACCAAGCTGCAGAATGGTTTCAGTAGTACAAAGATTCTAGAGGAGGCCGTGTGATTACCTGGGATGAATTCCGTCAAGACTTCAAAGCTCATCATATTCCTCAGAGCGTGGTTGAAAGCAAGCGTGAGGAATTCCGCAACCTGAAGCAAGGCTCTATGTCTGTCTACGAGTACAACAAGATGTTTCAGAAGCTCGCCTGTTTTGCTAAGCAGGACGTCCCTGATGAGAAGAGCATGATATACCAGTTCGGAGGTGGTCTCAGAGAAGAAATCCAGCTAGCTCTCGTTCTCTTTGAGCCCAAGAGGTACGATGAGTTTTACAAGATGGCAATGAAGCAAGAGACTGCTCAAATGAAGTGCAATGCTTCCAAGAAGCGATTCGGAGATGCTACTCCTTCTTCCTCAACTCAAGTTGCTAAGCAGCAGAAGTATTGGCTTCCTCCTCCTCCGTTCCATCAGCCTTATCAGTAGAAGAGCAAAGGTGGCAGTGGATCTTCCCACCCACCCAACCCCGGCTTTCAGAACAAGACTTCGTCTCAAGCTCCAAGATCGAGTGCTTTGTATCACCGTCCGCTTTCAGAGGTCACGTGCAACAAGTGCCAACAGAAGGGTCACTATGCCAACAAATGCTTCAATCAGAGGCGTCTCCCTCCTCCTCCTCCTGTGAGATCGGCAAGTACAGCTGTGGTTAAGCATAACCCCAAGCACGCCAAGGTCAACTTGATGAATGCAGCTCAGGTAGAGGACTCGTCAGATGTCATCATGGGTAACCTTCCTGTTAACGATGTTCCTGCAAAAGTACTTTTTGATACAGGTGCATCGCATTGTTTCATGTCAAAGCCATTTTTTGCCAAGAATGAATTCGCTTCTTCTCATTTGGGCAAACAAATGGATATCGTTTCTCCCGGCAAACGTTTGAGTGCAAGTTTGGAGGTTCCATATGTTACTATCACGTTGGGCGATTACAAGTTTCTTTCTTCTCCATTGGTCCTTGGTAACTCGGATATTGATCTTATTCTCGGAATGGATTGGCTTTCTAAGCACAAGGCTCAGCTTGATTGTGCTGCCAGGAAGAATCAATTGACTCATTCTTCTGAGGATGTAATTGTCTTTGCCGCTCGTGATGATACAATCCGTCTGTTTTCTCTCAATGAGAAGGGTAAACTGGATGCCATCTCTCAAATTCCAGTTATTAGCGAATATCAAGACGTCTTTCCATAAGAGCTTCCAGGAATGCCTTTGCACCGGCTAGTTGAATTCGTCATCGATCTTGAGCCTGGAACGGAACCGGTTTGCAAATGTCCTTACAAGCTTGGACCTAAAGAATTGAAGGAGCTGAAGAAGCAACTCGATATTCAAGAGGGAATGGGTCTCATCCGACCTAGTTCTTCTCTGTGGGGTTGTGGAGTTCTTTTTGTGAAGACGAAGGATGGAACAGACCGACTTTGTGTTGACTACCGTCCATTGAAAAAGAAGACTATTAAGAACAAGTACCCACTTCCCAACATCAATGAGCTGTTTGAACAACTCAAAGGTGCTCAAGTATTCTCCAAGCTTGATCTCCGTATGGGCTATCACCATATTCGAATCCTTGAGCAAGATATTCCCAAGACGGCTTTCAGAACAAGCTATGGTTCATATGAATACACTGTCATGTCTTTTGGCCTCGTCAACGCTCCACCGACTTTCTCTCGCATGATGAACTTCATCTTCAACGCCTACACAAATGACTTTGTCTTGTTCTACCTCAATGATAGTTTGGTCTTTTCGAAGAACAAGGAAGATCATGCCAAGCACTTGCGTTTGGTGCTCGATAAGCTCAGAGAACATCAGGTCTACACCAAGTTCTCAAAGTGCGAGTTTTGGCTCGATGAGGTTCTCTATCTTGGGCATATCATCTCTGCCAAGGGCATAGCGGTGAATCCTGAGAAGGTGTCTGCAATTGTGAATTGGGAACCACCTCAGAACGTGAAGCAACTCCGCAGCTTCCTTGGTCTCGCAAGCTACTGTCGAAGGTTCGTTGAGAACTTTTCAAAGATCATGAAGCCTCTTCCAAACCTTCTCCAGAAGCACGTCAAGTACGTTTGGTCTCCGGAATGTGAAATCGCTTTCAACACTTTGAAAGAGAAATTAGTCACTGCTCCAGTTCTGACTCCTCCTGATGGATCCAAACCATTCGAGGTCTTCTGTGATGCCTCTCTCCAAGGTCTTGGTGCAGTGTTGATGCAAGAGAAGAAAGTTGTGGCTTATACCTCTCGCCAGTTGAAGCCCAACGAGAAGTGAAGGAAATATGCCCTAGAGGCAATAATAAAGTTATTATTTATTTCCTTATAATCATGATAAAAGGTTTATTATTCGTGCTAGAATTGTATTAACCGGAAACATAATACATGTGTGAATACATAGACAACCAAAGTGTCACTAGTATGCCTCTACTTGACTAGCTCGTTAATCAAAGATGGTTATGTTTCCTAACCATGAACAATGAGTTGTTATTTGATTAACGGGATCACATCATTAAGAGAATGATCTGATTGACATGACCCATTCCATTAGCTTAGCACCCGATCGTTTAGTATGTTGCTATTGCTTTCTTCATGACTTGTACATGTTCCTGTAACTATGAGATTATGCAACTCCCGTTTACCGGAGGAACAGTTTGGGTACTACCAAACGTCACAACGTAACTGGGAGATTATAAAGGAGTACTACAGGTGTCTCCAAAGGTACATGTTGGGTTGGCGTATTTCGAGATTAGGTTTTGTCACTCCGATTGTCGGAGAGGTATCTCTGGGCCCTCTCGGTAATGCACATCACATAAGCCTTGCAAGCATTACAACTAATAAGTTAGTTGCGAGATGATGTATTACGGAACAAGTAAAGAGACTTGCCGGTAACGAGATTGAACTAGGTATTGGATACCGACGATCGAATCTCGGGCAAGTAACACACCGATGACAAAGGGAACAACGTATGTTGTTATGCGGTCTGACCGATAAAGATCTTCGTAGAATATGTAGGAGCCAATATGGGCATCCAGGTCCCGCTATTGGTTATTGACCGGAGACATGTCTCGGTCATGTCTACATAGTTCTCGAACCCGTAGGGTCCGCACAGTTAAGGTTACGATGACAGTTATATTATGAGTTTATGCATTTTGATGTACCGTAGGTTGTTCGGAGTCCCGGATGTGATCACGGACATGACAAGGGGTCTCGAAATGGTCGAGACGTAAAGATTGATATATTGGAAGCCTATGTTTGGATATCGGAAGTGTTCCGGGTGAAATCGGGATTTTACCGGAGTACCGGGAAGGTTACCGGAACCCCCCGGGAGCTAAATGGGCCATGATGGGCTTTAGTGGAAAAGAGAAGAGGCAGCCCTACATGGGCTGCGCGCCTCCCCCTTCCCCTAGTCCTATTAGGATTAGGAGAGGTGGCCGGCCCCCTCTCTCTCTTTTCCCCCTCCGCGAATCCTATTCCAACTAGGATTGGGGGGGGGGGAATCCTACTCCCAGAGGGAGTAGGACTCTCCTGGCGCGCCACACCTTGGCCGGCCAGCCTCCCCCCTCTAGTCCTTTATATACTGAGGTAGAGGCACCCTAGAACACATGAGTTGATCCACGTGATCTATTCCTTAGCTGTGTGCGGTGCCCCCAACCACCATAGTCCTCGATAATACTGTAGTGGAGTTTAGGCCAAGCCCTGCTGCTGTAGTACCTCAAGATCGTCACCACGCCGTTGTGCTGAAGGAACTCTTCCCCGACACTTTGCTGGATCGGAGTCCGGGGATCGTCATCGAGCTGAACGTGTGCTCGAACTCCGAGGTGCCGTAGTTTCGGTGCTTGATCGGTTGGATCGTGAAGACGTACGACTACTTCCTCTACATTGTGTCAACGCTTCCGCAGTCGGTCTGCGTGGGTACGTAGACAGCACTCTCCCCTCCCGTTGTTGTGCATCACATGATCTTGCGTGTGCGTAGGAAATTTTTTGAAATTACTACGAAACCCAACAGTGGCATCCGAGCCTAGGTTTTTTATGTTGATGTTATATGCACGAGTAGAACACAAGTGACTTGTGGGCGATATAAGTCATACTGCCTACCAGCATGTCATACTTTGGTTCGGCGGCATTGTTGGACGAGACGACCCGGACCAACATTACGCGTACGCTTACGCGAGACCGGTTCCCCCGACGTGCTTTGCACATAGGTGGCTTGCGGACGACTGTCTCCCCAACTTTAGTTGAACCAAGTATGGCTACGCCCGGTCCTTGCGAAGGTTAAAATGGAGTCTATTTGACAAACTATCGTTGTGCTTTTGATGCGTAGGTGAGATTGGTTCTTGCTTAAGCCCGTAGCAGCCACGTAAAACTTGCAACAACAAAGTAGAGGACGTCTAACTTGTTTTTGCAGGGCATGTTGTGATGTGATATGGTCAAGACATGATGCTGAATTTTATTGTATGAGATGATCATGTTTTGTAACCGAGTTATTGGCAACTGGCAGGAGCCATATGGTTGTCGCTTTATTGTATGCAATGCAATCGCGATGTAATGCTTTACTTTATTACTAAGCGGTAGTGATAGTCGTAGAAGCATAAGCTTGGCGAGACGACAACGATGCTACGATGGAGATCAAGGTGTCACGCCGGTGACGATGGTGATCACGACGGTGCTTCGGAGATGGAGATCACAAGCACAAGATGATGATGGCCATATCATATCACTTATATTGATTGCATGTGATGTTTATCCTTTTATGCATCTTATCTTGCTTTGATTGATGGTAGCATTATAAGATGATCTCTCACTAAATTATCAAGAAGTGTTCTCCCTGAGTATGCACCGTTGCGAAAGTTCTTCGTGCTAAGACACCACGTGATGATCGGGTGTGATAGGTTCTACGTTCAAATACAATGGGTGCAAAACAATTGCAGACGCCGAATACTCAGGTTATACTTGACGAGCCAAGCATATACAGATATGGCCTCGGAACACGGAGACCGAAAGGTCGAGCGTGAATCATATAGTAGATATGATCAACATAACGATGTTCACCATTGAAAACTACTCCATCTCACGTGATGATCGGTTATGGTTTAGTTGATTTGGATCACGTAATCACTTAGAGGATTAGAGGGATGTCTATCTAAGTGGGAGTTCTTTAATTAATTTGATTAACTGAACTTAAATTTATCATGAAACTTAGTACCTGATTAGTACCTTGCTTGTTTATGTTTGATTGTAGATAGATGGCTCGTGCTGTTGTTCCGTTGAATTTTAATGTGTTCCTTGAGAAAGCAAAGTTGAAAGATGATGGTAGCAATTACACGGACTGGGTCCGTAACTTGAGGATTATCCTCATTGCTGCACAGAAGAATTACGTCCTGGAAGCACCGCTGGGTGCCAGGCCTGCTGCAGGAGCAACGCCGGATGTTATGAACGTCTGGCAGAGCAAAGCTGATGACTACTCGATAGTTCAGTGTGCCATGCTTTACGGCTTAGAATCGGGACTTCAACGATGTTTTGAACGTCATGGAGCATATGAGATGTTCCAGGAGTTGAAGTTAATATTTCAAGCAAATGCCCGGATTGAGAGATATGAAGTCTCCAATAAGTTCTATAGCTGCAAGATGGAGGAGAACAGTTCTGTCAGTGAGCATATACTCAAAATGTCTGGGTATAATAATCACTTGATTCAATTGGGAGTTGATCTTCCAGATGATTGCATCATTGACAGAATTCTTCAATCACTGCCACCAAGCTACAAGAGCTTCGTGATGAACTATAATATGCAAGGGATGAACAAGACTATTCCCGAGCTCTTCGTGATGCTGAAAGCTGCGGAGGTAGAAATCAAGAAGGAGCATCAAGTGTTGATGGTCAACAAGACCACTAGTTTCAAGAAAAAGGGCAAAGGGAAGAAGAAGGGGAACTTCAAAAAGAACGGCAAGCAAGTTGCTACTTAAGAGAAGAAACCCAAACCTGGACCTAAGCCTGAAACTGAGTGCTTCTATTGCAAGCAGACTGGTCACTGGAAGCGGAACTGCCCCAAGTATTTGGCGGATAAGAAGGATGGCAAGGTGAACAAAGGTATATGTGATATACATGTTATTGATGTGTACCTTACTAATGCTCGCAGTAGCACCTGGGTATTTGATACTGGTTCTGTTGCTAATATTTGCAACTCGAAACAGGGACTACGAATCAAGCGAAGATTGGTTAAGGACGAGGTGACGATGCGCGTGGGAAACGGTTCCAAAGTCGATGTGATCGCAGTCGGCACGCTACCTCTACATCTACCTTTGGGATTAGTATTAGACCTAAATAATTGTTATTTGATGCCAGCGTTAAGCATGAACATTATATCTGGATCTTGTTTGATGCGAGATGGTTATTCATTTAAATCAGAGAATAATGGTTGTTCTATTTATATGAGTAATATCTTTTATGGTCATGCACCCTTGAAGAGTGGTCTATTCTTGTTGAATCTTGATAGTAGTAACACACATATTCATAATGTTGAAGCCAAAAGATGCAGAGTTGATAATGAGAGTGCAACTTATTTGTGGCACTGCCGTTTAGGTCATATCGGTGTAAAGCGCATGAAGAAACTCCATTCTGATGGACTTTTGGAACCACTTGATTATGAATCACTTGGTACTTGCGAACCGTGCCTCATGGGCAAGATGACCAAAACACCATTCTCCAGTACTATGGAGAGAGCAACAGATTTGTTGGAAATCATACATACAGATGTATGTGGTCCGATGAATATTGAGGCTCGTGGCGGATATCGTTATTTTCTCACCTTCACAGATGACTTAAGCAGATATGGGTATATCTACTTAATGAAACATAAGTCTGAAACGTTTGAAAAGTTCAAGGAATTTCAGAGTGAAGTTGAAAATCATCGTAACAAGAAAATAAAGTTTCTACGATCTGATCGTGGAGGAGAATATTTGAGTTACGAGTTTGGTGTACATTTGAAAAATTGTGGAATAGTTTCGCAACTCACGCCACCCGGAACACCACAGCGTAATGGTGTGTCCGAACGTCGTAATCGTACTTTACTAGATATGGTGCGATCTATGATGTCTCTTACTGATTTACCGCTATCGTTTTGGGGATACGCTCTAGAGAAGGCCGCATTCACGTTAAATAGGGCACCATCAAAATCCGTTGAGACGACGCCTTATGAACTGTGGTTTGGCAAGAAACCAAAGTTGTCGTTTCTAAAAGTTTGGGGCTGCGATGCTTATGTGAAAAAGCTTCAACCTGATAAGCTCGAACCCAAATCGGAGAAATGTCTCTTCATAGGATATCCAAAGGAAACTATTGGATACACCTTCTATCACAGATCCGAAGGCTAGACTTTTGTTGCTAAATTCGGAAACTTTCTAGAGAAGGAGTTTCTCTTGAAAGAAGTGAGTGGGAGGAAAGTAGAACTTGATGAGGTAACTGTACCTGCTCCCTTACAGGAAAGTAGTACATCACAGAAAATTGTTCCAGTGACACCTACACCAGTTAGTGAGGAAGCTAATGATAATGATCATGAAACTTCAGATCAAGATACTACTGAACCTCGTAGATCAACCAGAGTGAGATCCGCACCAGAGTGGTACGGTAATCCTATTCTGGAAGTCATGCTACTAGATTATGATGAACCTACGAACTATGAAGAAGCGATGGTGAGCCCAGATTCCGCAAAATGGCTTGAAGCCATGAAATCTGAGATGGGATCCATGTATGAGAACAAAGTATGGACTTTGGTTGACTTGCCCGATGATCGGCAAGCAATTGAGAATAAATGGATCTTCAAGAAGAAGACTGACGCTGACGGTAATATTACTGTCTACAAAGCTTGACTTGTCGCGAAAGGTTTTCGGCAAGTTCAAGGGATTGACTACGATGAGACCTTCTCACCCGTAGCGATGCTTAAGTTTGTCCGAATCATGTTAGCAATTGCCGCATTTTATGATTATGAAATTTGGCAGATGGATGTCAAAACTGCATTCCTGAATGGATTTCTGGAAGAAGAGTTGTATATGATGCAACCGGAAGGTTTTGTCGATCCAAAGGGAGCTAACAAAGTGTGCAAGCTCCAGCGATCCATTTATGGACTGGTGCAAGCCTCTCGGAGTTGGAATAAACGTTTTGATAGTGTGATCAAAGCATTTGGTTTTATACAGACTTTCGGAGAAGCCTGTATTTACAAGAAAGTGAGTGGGAGCTCTGTAGCATTTCTGATATTATATGTGGATGACATATTACTAATTGGAAATGATATAGAATTTCTGAATAGCATAAAGGGATACTTGAATAAGAGTTTTTCAATGAAAGACCTCGGTGAAGCTGCTTACATATTAGGCATAAAGATCTATAGAGATAGATCAAAACGCTTAATTGGACTTTCACAAACAACATAGCTTGACAAAATTTTGAAGAAGTTCAAAATGGATCAAGCAAAGAAAGGATTCTTGCCTGTGTTACAAGGTGTGAAATTGAGTAAGACTCAATGCCCGACCACTGCAGAAGATAGAGAGAATATGAAAGATGTTCCCTATGCATCAGCGATAGGATCTATCATGTATGCAATGCTGTGTACCAGACCTGATGTGTGCCTTGCTATAAGTCTAGCAGGGAGGTACCAAAGTAATCCAGGAGTGGATCACTGGACAGCGGTCAAGAACATCCTGAAATACCTGAAAAGGACTAAGGATATGTTTCTCGTATATGGAGGTGACAAAGAGCTCGCCGTAAAAGGTTACGTTGATGCAAGCTTTGACACTGATCCGGACGATTCTAAATCGCAAACCGGATACGTGTTTACATTAAACGGTGGAGTTGTCAGTTGGTGCAGTTCTAAACAAAGCGTCGTAGAGGGATCTACATGTGAAGCGGAGTACATAGCTGCTTCGGAAGCAGCGAACGAAGGAGTCTGGATGAAGGAGTTCATATCCGATCTAGGTGTCATACCTAGTGCATCGGGTCCAATGAAAATCTTTTGTGATAATACTGGTGCAATTGCCTTGGCAAAGGAATCCAGATTTCACAAGAGAATCAAGCACATCAAGAGACGCTTCAATTCCATCCGGGATCTAGTCCAGGTGGGAGACATAGAGATTTCCAAGATACATACGGATCTGAATGTTGCAGACCCGTTGACTAAGCCTCTACCATGAGCAAAACATGATCAGCACCAAGGCTCCATGGGTGTTAGAATCATTACGGTGTAATCTAGATTATTGACTCTAGTGCAAGTGGGAGACTGAAGGAAATATGCCCTAGAGGCAATAATAAAGTTATTATTTATTTCCTTATAATCATGATAAAAGGTTTATTATTCATGCTAGAATTGTATTAACCGGAAACATAATACATGTGTGAATACATAGACAAACAAAGTGTCACTAGTATGCCTCTACTTGACTAGCTCGTTAATCAAAGATGGTTATGTTTCCTAACCATGAACAATGAGTTGTTATTTGATTAACGGGATCACATCATTAAGAGAATGATCTGATTGACATGACCCATTCCATTAGCTTAGCACACGATCGTTTAGTATGTTGCTATTGCTTTCTTCATGACTTATACATGTTCCTGTAACTATGAGATTATGCAACTCCCATTTACCGGAGGAACACTTTGGGTACTACCAAACGTCACAACGTAACTGGGTGATTATAAAGGAGTGCTACAGGTGTCTCCAAAGGTACATGTTGGGTTGGCATATTTAGAGATTAGGTTTTGTCACTCCGATTGTCGGAGAGGTATCTCTGGGCCCTCTCGGTAATGCACATCACATAAGCCTTGCAAGCATTGCAACTAATGAGTTAGTTGCGAGATGATGTATTACGGAACGAGTAAAGAGACTTGCCGGTAACGAGATTGAACTAGGTATTGGATACCGACGATCGAATCTCGGGCAAGTAACATACTGATGACAAAGGGAACAACGTATGTTGTTATGCGGTCTGACCGATAAAGATCTTCGTAGAATATGTAGGAGCCAATATGGGCATCCAGGTCCCGCTATTGGTTATTGACCGGAGACATGTCTCGGTCATGTCTACATTGTTCTCGAACCCGTAGGGTCCGCACACTTAAGGTTACGATGACAGTTATATTATGAGTTTATGCATTTTGATGTACCGAAGGTTGTTCGGAGTCCCGGATGTGATCACGGACATGACGAGGAGTCTCGAAATGGTCGAGACGTAAAGATTGATATATTGGAAGCCTATGTTTGGATATCGGAAGTGTTCCGGGTGAAATCGGGATTTTACCGGAGTACCGGGAAGGTTACCGGAACCCCCCGGGAGCTAAATGGGCCATGATGGGCTTTAGTGGAAAAGAGAAGAGGCAGCCCTACATGGGCTGCGCGCCTCCCCCTTCCCCTAGTCCTATTAGGACTAGGAGAGGTGGTCGGCCCCCTCTCTCTCTTTTCCCCCTCCGCGAATCCTATTCCAACTAGGATTGGGGGGGGGAATCCTACTCCCAGAGGGAGTAGGACTCTCCTGGCGCGCCACACCTTGGCCGGCCAGCCTCCCCCCCTCTAGTCCTTTATATACTGAGGTAGAGGCACCCTAGAACACACAAGTTGATCCACGTGATCTATTCCTTAGTCGTGTGCGGTGCCCCCAGCCACCATAGTCCTCGATAATACTGTAGTGGAGTTTAGGTGAAGCCCTGCTGCTGTAGTACATCAAGATCGTCACCACGCCGTCGTGCTGACGGAACTCTTCCCCGACACTTTGCTGGATCGGAGTCCGGGGATCGTCATCGAGCTGAACGTGTGCTCGAACTCGGAGGTGTCGTAGTTTCGGTGCTTGATCGGTTGGATCGTGAAGACGTACGACTACTTCCTCTACGTTGTGTCAACGCTTTCGCGGTCGGTCTGCGTGGGTACGTAGACAGCACTCTCCCCTCCCGTTGCTGTGCATCACATGATCTTGCGTGTGCGTAGGAAATTTTTTGAAATTACTACGAAACCCAACAAGAAGAACTACCCCACTCATGACCTCGAGTTGGCGGCAGTTGTGCATGCTCTTTTGACTTGGAGACATCTCTTATTGGGAAGAAAAGTGGGCATCTTCACTGATCACAAGAGTCTCAAGTACATCTTCACTCAGCCTAATCTCAACCTCGGGCAGACTCGTTGGGTCGAAATGATTCAAGAGTATGATCCGAGTATTGAATATACTCCAGGCAAGGCCAATGTGATTGCTGACGCATTGAGCAGGAAGGCGTACTGCAACAGTCTGATTCTCAAGCCTTACCAACCCGAGCTTTGTGAAGCTTTCCTCAATTTGCAAGTTGTTCCTCAAGGTTTCCTCGCCAACCTTCAAGTCTCTCCTACTTTGGAAGATCAGATTCGCGAGGCTCAACTTCTTGATGCTATGGTGAAGAAGGTGAAGATTGGGATTGCCAAGAGTCAACCCAAGTACAAGTGCTATCGCCTTGATGACAAGGATACTCTCTTCTTCGAGGATCGCATTGTTGTGCCTAAAGGTGACCTTCGTAAAGTCATTATGAACGAGGCTCACAATTCACTCCTCTCCATCCACCCTGGGAGTATGAAGATGTACCAGGACCTCAAGCACGAGATTGCTCAGTTCGTGAATGAATGTGATGTCTGCAGAAGAGTGAAGGCAGAACACCAACGACCAGCTGGTCTCCTCCAACCTCTTGCCATTCCAGAATGGAAGTTTGACCACATTGAGATGGACTTCGTGACTGGGTTTCCAAAGTCCAAGAATGGCAATGATGCTATATTCGTTGTCATCGACAAACTCACTAAAGTGGCTCACTTTCTGCCTATCAAAGAGTCTATCACTGCAGCTCAATTGGCGGAGCTGTATACCTCTCGGGTTGTCTCTCTCCATGGCATTCCACAGTTGATCTCTTCAGACCGTGGCAGCATCTTTACCTCCAAGTTTTGGGATTCTTTTCAGAAGGCCATGGGCACCAACATCCGCTTCAGCACAGCTTTTCATCCTCAAACTAGCGGTCAAGTCGACCGTGTCAATCAGATTCTTGAAGATATGCTCAGGGCTTGCATTATCTCTTTCGGTATGAAGTGGTAAGATTGTCTTCCATATGCCGAATTCTCCTACAACAACAGTTTTCAAGCAAGTTCGGGCAAGGCCCCATTTGAAATTCTCTATGGCAGGAAGTGTCGTACTCTTAACTGGTCAGAGACCGGTGAACATCAACTTCTCGGAAATGACTTGATCACAGAGGCAGAGGAAATGTGCAAAGTCATTCGTGATAACCTCAAAGCAGCGCAATCGCGCCAGAAGAGCTACTATGATAGTAAGCATCGTGATTTGGCTTTCGAGATCGGAGACCATGTTTACCTCCGCGTCTCTCCAATGAAAGGTACTCGTCGCTTCGGTATCAAAGGGAAGCTTGCCCCTAGATACGTGGGCCCTTTCAAAATCGTCAGCAAGAGAGGCGATCTCGCCTATCAACTCGAGCTTCCTCCCAACTTTGCAAATGTGCACGACGTGTTCCATGTCTCTCAGCTCCGCAAGTGCTTCAAGACTCCTGACCGCACCGTCAACTTCGAAGACATTGATCTCCAAGAAGACCTTTCTTATCGTGAGCACCCCGTTGCTATTCTTGAAGAGACTGAGCGCAAGACTTGCAACAAGTCAATCAAATTCCTCAAAGTCAAGTGGTCACACCATTCCGACCGTGAAGCTACCTGGGAACGCGAGGATCACCTCCGTTCTGAGTACCCGGCGTTTTTCCAGTCCTAGATCTCGGGACGAGATCCTTTCGTAGTGGTGGAGTGTTGTAACACCCCGGATGTAATTTACCTTATATGTATCCCAACTCTTGCCGTTTCCGGCGCTAAGTTATTTTATTTTCCTCGGGTTTGGGTTTTTGTCTCCGTGTGTTGTTGCCTTTGTCGTGCATCTCATATCATGTCATCATGTGCATTGCATTTGCATACGTGTTCGTCTCATGCATCCGAGCATTTTCCCCATTGTCCGTTTTGCATTCCGGCGCTCCTATCTCCTCCGTTGCCCCTTTCTACCTCTTTTCATGTGTGGGGGTTAAACATTTCCGGATTGGACCGAGACTTGCCAAGCGGCCTTGGTTTACTACCGGTAGACCGCCTGTCAAGTTTCGTACCATTTGGACTTCGTTTGATACTCCAACGGTTAACCGAGGGACCGAAAAGGCCTCGTGTGAGTTGAAGCCCAACACCCCTCCAAAGTGGCCCAAAACCCACCTAAACCTCCTCCATCCTCTCGGTCATTCAATCACGATCGCGTGGCCGAAAACCATGCTCAATTTGGAGCCTCCTAGCTCCCTCTACCTATATAAAGGCCTCATTCCCCGAAAATCCGGACGAAACCCTAACCTCCCCATCTCCTCGCGCCGCCGGACGAATTTTCGCCGGATGGACGTGTTCGGTCCACCCGCCAGCGCCACGTGGCGCCTCCCTATTCGTCGCCACGCCGCCCCACATCGCCGGCCCGGAGAGCCCAGGGCGGGCCCTCCCGGCCCGCGCGCCCCGCCGCCCAACTCGTCGCCCGCCGCCGCCCGGTTCTTCGCCCGCCGTCGGTGAGGTCCGCCGCA
>NC_041384.1:584921141-584970590 GCF_002162155.2 Triticum dicoccoides | reverse complement strand
ATCACCGGCCGCCGCCTCACCGGACTCGGGCCGGAGCACCTCGCCGCGCCGCCCGCTCCGCCCGGAGCCGCCCAACGCCGAGCGCCAGCGCCGCCCCGCGAGTCCCCGGCCTTCCCGCGCCCGAGCTCCACCGGCCGCCGTCGTCTTCGTCAATTCCGGCGAGAGTGCCACTGCCTCGAAGTCTGCGCCTCGCCAGATCTGGATCCGCCGCTACAGTGAAACCCTAGGGGTTGACCTTGTTTTTTTCCCAAAGTTTGCATTATTTTTAGCATTGTTCATCGCATCGTAACTCCGCATCCGTAGCTCCGATTTGTGCGTGTAGCATATCAACATGTTCGCCTCAGAGAGTACATCATTTCATCTCATTGCATCATTTCCATTTGAGCTCATCTTGATGCCTGAAATGCTGTTGGAAGAGGGCTATGTGATATAATTGTCATGCTCCAAAGTGTGCTACCTGATGTTAAATTGCAGACTTGTGTTTCACTAAGTCTGAAACCTGTTATCATTTGCACTTTTGCCATGCTTGTTTGAACCTGTTAATGGATGAATTGGCCGTAGCTTAGTGTTCATCTTTTGTCAAGAATCATGAGTGGATCCCTGCCATGTATTTTGTTGTCATGTTTGAGTGTTGTAGCATATTTATCTTGATGCTTTTAGATGGCTACTTGTTGTTTATCGCAGACTGGTGTCATATTTGTTTTGCTTGCCATTTCCTAACCGTGCATCTGATTCCGGTGATCTTTATATCGATTTCAACCAAAATCACCTCCCCTTTCCAGTGGCACTCTTGGATTTCCAAGTTGAGGCCAGGTTCAATCATTCCTTGTCAAATCTTGCATATGCATCACATATCGCATCTCGCATAGCATACCATGTTCGCATCATGTTGTTTGAACATTGCACGTGGTTGATTGTGTTCCTTTTGCTTGTTTGTCTTGTTTGGGTAGAGCTGGGAGACGAGTTCGCTAACGAGGAGCCCGTTGAGTTTGCTTATGAGGATCAAGTCAACTCTAACAACTTTGCAGGCAAGATGATCATACCCTCGAAATCACTTCTATCTTTGCTTGCTAGTTGCTCGCTCTTTTGCTATGCCTATGATACGATGCCTACCACTTGCTTATCAGGCCTCCCAAATTTCTATGTCAAACCTCTAACCCACCATGTCCTAGCAAACCGTTGATTGGCTATGTTACCGCTTTGCTCAGCCCCTCTTATAGCGTTGCTAGTTGCAGGTGAAGATTGGAAAATGTTCCTTGTTGGAACATTGTTTATTGTTGGGATATCACAATATTATCTTGTTATCTTAATGCACCTATATATTTGGTAAAGGGTGGAAGGCTCGCCCTTTTGCCTAGTGTTTTGTTCCACTCTTGCCGCCCTAGTTTTCGTCATATCGGTGTTATGTTCCCGGATTTTGCGTTCCTTACGTTGTTGGGTGATAATGGGAACCCCTTGACAGTTCGCCTTGAAGAAAACTCCTCCAGCAATGCCCAACCTTGGTTTTACCATTTTCCACCTAGCCTCTTTTTCCCTTGGGTTTCCGGAGCCCGAGGGTCATCTTTATTTAAACCCCTCTGGGCTAGTGCTCCTCTGAGTGTTGGTCCGAACTGGGCAGCCTGTGGGGCCACCTCGGGGAAACTTGAGGGTTGGTTTTACTCGTAGCTTGACCTATCTGAGTGTGCCCTGAGAACGAGATATGTGCAGCTCCTATCGGGATTTGTCGGCACATTCGGGCGGTGTTGCTGGACTTGTTTTACCATTGTCGAGGATGTCTTGTAGAACCGAGATGCCGAGTCTGATCGGAATGTCTCGGGAGAAGGAATATCCTTCGTTGACCGTGAGAGCTTGTGATGGGCTAAGTTGGGACTCCCCTGCAGGGATTTGAACTTTCGAAAGCCGTGCCCGCGGTTATGGGAAGATGCGAATTTGTTAATGTCCGGTTGTAGATAACATGAAACTTAACTTAATTAAAATGAATCAACCGCGTGTGTAACTGTGATGGTCTCTTCTCGGCGGAGTCCGGGAAGTGAATACGGTGTTGGAGTAATGCTTGACGTAGGTTGTTATAGGATCACTTCTTGATCATTGTTCTTCGCTCGTGCTTTGCCTTCTCTTCTCGCTCTCTTTTGCGAACAGGATAGCCACCATATATGCTAGTCGCTTGCTGTAGCTCCACATATTACCTTGCCTTACCTATAAGATTAAATAGTCTTGATCGCGAGGGTGCGAGATTGCTGAGTCCCCGTGACTCATAGTTTACTTCCAAACCAGATGCAGGGACCGATGATACCGTTGCAGATGATGCGCATCAAATAGCTATTTCTCATTTTTGCAATGATTAATGTGTGCATGATATGCTCCTGAGCTCTACATGTGTTTTGTTATATGCCATGCCATATTTACAGAGGTGTTTACCATGTATTTTTGTGATATGTGTGGTGACTAGCACAAGCTTGTAAAGTAGTGCATTCGTTAATGCTGATTTCAGGGACTTAGAATTTCTCCAAGTCCTTGTCCTGATTTTGTCATTAGGCCATATGTTCATGTTGTTTCCTAGTGATTCATGCCTCTTTTGAGGATGATCAGTAAGGATGATTTGTTAAAATTGTGGTGCTCTATCCATCCATGTCTTTGTTTGAATTTATGGAGCACCCTAGCTTGAGTTAATCGAGCTCTACTTTTGCTATTTCGTGAATCCTGACAGATTGTTGACTTGTTAGCAATTTTGCCGAGGATGTTGTTATTGATCCGTGCATGCTATGTTGTTGTTCTTGCCATGTCTAGCTTCTATGCCATGTATTCTTGATGGGTGTATGCTTAGTTTTTCATGTCTTACTCTGTAGTGAGTGCATCGAGCTCGTAAACATGCCTACTCGTTAACAGATTTGCATGCTCCAGTTTTTCACAAAGTCTGTAATCTGATTATGTTTTTGCCATGTTCGCATGCTTGCAATTGTATTTTCTGATCCCTTTTGGATCAAGGTCACTAAGGGACTTTTGTTAAGTGCTTTGAGAAGCTTCATGCCATGCCTTGCTTTGCCATGTTAAGTTCCTGTAGCATATCTTGAGCTCAAGTGGGAGTTCGACGAAGACTCTCGTTGTTACTATGTGTCTTTCCCAGATGATCAGTAGTGGTGCCCAGTTGGGGCGATCGGGGACCGTGTCGCATGTTGGGGTTGATCTTTTATTTTGGTACCGTAGTCGGACCATGAGCGTATTGGATGATTGTAATGTTATTCATGTATTTGTGTGACGTGGCAAGTGTAAGCCAACTATGTACATTTTCCCCTATTATCTATTTACATGGGTTGTTGTGAAGATTACCTTACTTGCGACATTGCTTTCAATGCGGTTATGCCTCTAAGTCGTGCTTCGACACGTAGGAGATATAGCCACATCGAGGGCGTTACATTGGTACTGTCAGAATCAGCATATTTGACCAGGGCCGCCATCAACTAGCCCATGTCATTGCAGTCACGCTTGAGCCGCCCCAGCTTCTGCTTCAGAGGTTCAAAACGGCAATTTTTCTCCAACATTAAGACTGCCGAGCCAGCATCCATCTTATCAGATGAATGTATTATCTCCTTGACCCGGCGCACCCAATGGGTTGTGGACTCCCCTTCCTCTTTCTTACAATTAGTCAGGTCCCCGGCGCACCCAATGGGTTGTGGGTCTTTGAAGTTCTGAATGAACCGGGCCTTCAACTCTGCCCATGAGCCGATGGAATTGGGTGGTAACCCTTTCAACCAAGTGCGAGCCGTTCCATCCAACATCATGGTAAAATACTTAGCCATCGCTGCATCGCTGACTTTCAACAGCTCCATTGCCATCTCATAACTTTCAATCCATGCCCCAGGCTGCAAGTCAGCCGTGTAATTAGGCACTTTACGAGGTCTCTTAAAGTCTTTAGGTAAGCGCTCATTACATATAGACGGCACCAGGCAAGGAACACCTCCTGTTCTTGTGGCTACTCCTGCTTCAATAGAGGTGGCTGGATAAGCCGGAAAAGTTTGATGAGCCGCCTGCTCAGCTGCCAGTTGAACTGCCCGCTCAACCTCTTGGCGGGATCCTCTCCTGATCCGCTAAGTTAAGGGCTCCAGCCTGCACCGGCTCATGCATACGCGGTTGATTACGGTGTTGAGCGTTGCTTAACATATCAGCTGAGTCCATATGCCTGCTATAGCTCGGGCTCTGGCTTGGGCGAGGGGTTGAATGGATTCTGTCTCGACTGTAAGAGTGTGCATCCTGCTACGCCAGAGCCATCTGAAGAAGTTCTCTCACTCTTCGTGTTTCGATTACTGTCGGAGAGTCGCCTTCCATCGGGAGAGCCACCAAATGAGCCGACGCCGCAATGAGGTTTTCCAAAGGATTGGAGAAGTGACCCGGTGGTGTTGGCGCATAATGAGGCGGAGCGGTATTCATAGGAGGTGGTTCCATGGCCCGCGGTTGAACCGGCGCTCCGGGTGTCATGATCTGAATTGCCTCTGGCAGGTTACTTGGACTAGCCCCGGGTGTGTGGAAAAGGTTCCTAGGATCGAGTGTCAGAGGAAGACATGACTGAGTTTTCTAATGTCTTCTCCCCATGACCTCGTTTGACGCGTTCAGATCCACCAAGAGCCAAAAAGTCTCCGCTTGAAGCTGCTGAGCATGAGCGTCCAAAGCCGCCCGTTCCGCGGCCAACCTGACCTCTTCTGCTGGTAAATTTTCCTTGGCCTATGCCATCTCTTCGCGTACCCGTGCCACCTTCGAGTCATGCTGAGCTTTATCCACCGACTCTACCACGGCAGTCAACAGAGCCGTCAGCTTATCCATGAGGTCCATTAGAATCTGAGCCGGGGGGCGCTCGGGGTCTCCTGACCCGGCCGCTGCCGACCTGGTGGTTGTTGCTGCTGCAGCCGTGGAGTTCTGCCCGGGCTGAGTGCCTGCCATGAAGACTCCGGCTCGATTCGGCAGCTCAAAGGGGTTCGGAATACTGCTGCCATCGGAACAGCCCCCAAGAATGCCATCCTGCAGTTGATACAAAGAATCCGTCTTGCCTGTTGATGACGTAGCGTCAGAGCAGATGGCCGTCTCACCGCCATCCAATGATCCTTCCGAGTATTCACCTCCGTGGATGCAACCCACAAAGGCACGCTTTACTGCGGGTCGGGCCCGAGCGGGTCTCGCGCGTTGAGTTGTCTTGATGATGTTGGTGCAGACGTCCGGCTCAGGGCCCGATTCGCCGATCCGGCCGATGAAGACATGAATTCCGCCGAAGGGGACCCGGTACCCGTACTCAATTGAGTCGGCCTTGGGGCCCAACCTTCGTCGTCAATGTAGAGCTTGCCACAACGACTCTTGGTCATCCGGCCCACAACGTATCCCTTGAGCCCTTCGAAGTTGCCCTTCAAGAACTCAAATCCATCGTGCGCTGGCCCCACGGTGGGCTCCAACTTTCGTGGAATCCTCACGGCAGATGTCCTAGCGAAAGGACCTAGTCGTAGGGCCATCGCAACTAGGAAGCTTAAAGGGGTTAATCGGGACAAAGGACACGAGAGGTTTTATACTAGTTCGGCCCCTTATGATGAAGGTAAAAGCCTACGTCTAGTTGTGTTGGAATTGCCGGTGTTTCGATGACCAAGGAGCGAATCCACCCGCTTGGTTATCGATCTGTTGTCTCTTGCCCTAAGCCGCCGCCGAGTCGTCCCCTTATACACGGGTTGACGCCTGACGGCCTACAGAGTCCCAGCCGGCTCATAAAACGTGTCTGGCTCGGTGACTTCTTATATATGCCTTTCTTTACAAGTGTTTTCTTACATACGGTGGTTTACAATATTGGGCCTTAAGCTGCCTCTGGCTTAGGCCTTCTATAAGTCTTAATGAACCATCGCCTTAAATGTTACTGGGCTTCTTTTGTGATCCGCCATTGGGGCTGACCCGGCCCCTCCTGGGCGGATCTTACCTGGTAGCTATATTCCCAACACAAGTAATCCCTCTGCTCTCATGCCTTTGAAGACATGTTCTAGTGTCTTTGTTCACTCATTTCTGTGCGTATATGTAGTCATATATGGAGTAAAATATCGAAAATCATCTTATATTTCTGAACGGAGGTAGTAATAAAATATTTGATTTCTGTTTGAATTAGAACCAGGTCCCTGGTGGAGATGAAGTTCTCAAAGTCATGTCGTGTGAACTGGAAGACCTGAGGATGAGTTCTACTGCTAAACTATCCAGCTGTTGTGTCCTTGTCGCCACGTGTCCTGAACTAGTGTTTTCAGGCGTGTTCTCGAGGCTGTACTTGACTATCGGTTCGATATCTGGCGTATCTTGTAGTAGGGGTCCTAAGCTAGGCGTCTTGGAGCGATGGTAACACGGACACGGATTTTACCCAGGTTCGGGCCCTCTTGATGGAGGTAAAACCCTACGTCCTGCTTTTGATTGTATTCATATGGGTGCAGTATAGAGTACATAGTTCTACCACGAGACTGTAGTCATGAATATTAAATTTTCTATTGACCAGCCTGGCCTCGGTTTATATAACACACCAAAGGCCTAGGGTTTAGGAGAGTCCTCGTCTTGTGCGCCAAGTCTCATGGGATCTTCCTTGTATCCGGCATGGGCTGCCCGAAGTGGCCCATGAGTGAACCGCCATGGGGGGTCCTCGGCCCAATCCAGCTGGTCGGGAGACAACACGGTGAGTACCCCCTAGTCCAGGACATCGTCAGTAGCCCCCTAAACTGGTCTTCAAGTTGGGGACGCTCCTTGATTCTTCCGAACTGTTCTTCATCTTCGATCATCGGTCTTGAAAACTGGTTCAACAAATCTTCTCATCTTCGATCTTGAGGATCGCCGAAGTGCATCCGAAGAGTTTACACGTCGGGTATCCGAGGAGCCCTTTTAAGTTTCCGGCCTTTATGCCTTGTTATTTTTACGCCACACCTCGGGTTTTAAGTTGTTCCCGGGCGGTGGCGTCCTATTGCATCCGAGCTCCAACGTCGGACTGCAATCAAGGTACCTTTTGCAGCCGAGCACCAACGCCGGGCCGCTTCTGAGCTCCAACGCCGGAATGTATCCGAGGAGTATCGTTACAGCCGAGCTCCAACGCCAAACTGCATCCGAGCTCCAGCGCCGGACTGTTCCGAGCTCCAACGCCGGACTATATCCAAGCTCCAATGTCGGACTGTATCCGAGCTCCAACGCCGGACTATGTCCGAGCTCCAATGTCGGACTATGTCCAAGCTCCAACGCCGGACTGTATCTGAGCTCCATCGCCGGACTAAGTCCAAGCTCTAACGCCGGACTGTATCCAGGTGTCATAGATCACCTTGGTTCAAAAATGTTGAAGGAGTTTAGCCGAGCTTAATGCCGGAAATGCCCTCTATGGAGCCAGCCACTGGCGCCCGAGCTTTATGTCGGACTGCTTCCGAGGTGGTGCACCACCCTGACTACGGGTCGATTTTTGTCAATATTTTTTATTGGTGCAATTTATTCTCTGCCGAGATATATAGCCAGTAGCCCTCAAGGTGTGTATCGGTCTAAAACCCAAGATGCACCTGAAGGATGACATAAGACCGCTGATCCCAGTAGCCCCTGAGACTCAGGTTGATTCGCAAAATCGGCCTGAGGATCAACCCCTAGCTCGGTAGAATACTTCGGGACACAAAAAGCGGTGTGCAAAGTCCTCGAGACTCAGTTTGGGTGTGGCCGACCAACCTGAGGATCATAATCTTCTCGAAAACTATATTGCACTTAAATTTTTTGCATTGGATTGTCAATGCAATAGCCCCCGAGATTTGGGTTGGGCAAAATGGCAGACCCTAGGATTGTATCTCCTTGGGAACTAGCTTCAACCGTCGTGTATGTTTTGATAACGCCGAACTGTAGTTCGAAAAAGAGTTTCCGAGCAAGACCATCACGCCAAACACCTCAACCAAGAGGATGTCCAGCTTCCTAAAAGGAAAACATAAAATAGGTTAAAGATGTTATATGCTCGAAAGACCAAAAAACTTATGTGAAAACTTTACGTCTCAACCGAATTAAGTTTTTTGGTGCCAATGCGAAATTGGTCTTAAAATTGTACTTTTGTCGTGCTTTGACATGGCACATCTGATCTCTAGACTTCAAGTGGGTCAGCCTTCGGCTTCAACCTCCCTATCCCGAAGGCAGAGTATTTCTCAGGCCAGTTTAGCGAACTAAACGCGAGCGGCTTTAGAGAGAAACCAGGCTACCCGGCTATTGATCTTACACCTGAGTTGAGAAAGGAGTGGTAGAAAAAGACTCTGCAGCGACTAAGAAGAAAACATCTATTATAAAACAGCTCATACAAATTTAAGAGCCCCCAAGTGACTTGGGTAAAAAGATTTTATGTGTAATCATTGTATGTACCGAAGTACTTATATCATATATGTGTTCACCCAAACTTTAAACGCGTTTTAGCCGACCGTCGGCTTCTCCATCATCGGTCAAGGGTCGAAAAGTGTTATGTACTCCACCTATCGAGAATATCGACGGTGTTTCCGATAACCAGGCAATCAGGCCATAAGGCCATAACAGACAAAGCGCGCTCGGAGAACTTATGCTATATTGCTGACGAAGTGTAAGAAGCATCTTCAAAGAAAATAGTACCCCCACCGGTTCCTTTCTTCGGTTGCTCATTGTTACTATGAGACTTGTGCAATAGATTTGTTGTACTCGTGAGTTCCGTTGTGTGCCGACCATGATTGAAAACAATAAGAGTGCTAACTTTCGACTTCACCCAGTATGAGGTCCGAGCTCGAATGACCCGATCGTGACAATCGTAGAGGTGCTCCCTTTACTCCCTAGCCGAACAATCGGGAACGTAGGGGTAAACACAGGAGCAAGGCAACCCAGCTTGCGGAACACTTAAGTCAACATGGTCAATATTGTGGCGTAATACACGAACAAGGAATGAAGCCATACAAGTCTAATCATATGCAAGAGGAAAAGCTTCATAAAGGAATCCCCCAAGTAAATGGGGTATTTGAATTTGTGTGTCACAAACAAAGTTTTGACAAGGAAGTTTTTCACAAATAACTTTTTGCCAAAAAAGTATAATTCTTGGTCGAACCGAACAAAATTTAAAACAAAAAGTTTTTGAGCATGAAAGCGACTTAGCTGGTTAATGTGCTCAGTGTTGATGACGTGATCCGGGCTTGTGGCGGGACAAAGACGCCCACTGATCTCTGACAGATCCAACAAGGTTCGCAGTCCTTGGCATGGCCGAAGTCCCAGCCCCCAAGCCCGAGGTGTTGGAGCAAGGAGTTCAGCACTTGGGAGTAGTGACACGGCTCGACCGATGTGGTAAGGCGAAGCCCTCAGTCTAGCCGAGCTGACGGAGTAGGTCGACAAGGTGACCGCGTGACGTAGTCGAAATTGACAACGGACCAAAATATAACCGACCGCAGGAAATCTGCATGGAAAAAACCATGCAAACCAGCAAAAAAGAAAAACAAAATTCTATTGAAAGTAGTATACAACACGTGTAATTAGGAGAAATACAACCTGATTCGTAGGGTAGCGAGGGGACATTAAAATCTGAAGTAAGAGATTGGCACCGCATTTGCATGAAAATCAAGCGGACCTCGAGATCCGCATTGAAGGCGGTACAACATACCACGGTTGGGTGCTGACCAGCAGCACCCGTACCGAATCCCATCCTCACGTGGAATGGCCTCTGCGTAGTCTCCTCGGATGGTTTGCCAGACAGATCGCCCCCCTTTTTTTAATCAAACTAGAGGACAAAACAACTGAAAAGTGCACGTAAGGTGGATGGACTAGCCAAATGTGCAGCCTCGTTCAACCTTTATAATTAATTGGTAAATAATAAATAAAAAGAAAGATAGATGGAATCTTCCCTGTATGGTGCCACCGATCTGGATTGCCATCGACCGGTCCTCCTGCAGTGCATGATCCTTTGAAGGATCGAGGTCCCAGCCTCCATGCCCGTCCCGAGGTGGCCGAGCGAAGAGCTTGGCACTCCAAAGTGGCAACACAGCACGACTGCCGTGGAGAGGTGAAGGTCTTAGTTTAGCCGAGGTGACAGAGCAGGTCGGCAGATGACGCCGGAGCCCCCACGTCAGCCGACGCGTTGAAATAGGTCGACGTCGGTTTACCTGTGCACATGAAACAGTGCAGACCAAAAGTAATAAAAACAAGATAATAATATATGTTTTTTAATCTACTTAATTAACTTAAGTGTGGTAAGTTATTAAAGAAATATGGCATGGGCGCTAAGGTCGGCTCGATGGCATGGCGGCGTTGTGGCGCGGCGATGTCGACACAGGTCGGCCAGCCTTGGTGACGGCGAGACGCCGGCTAGACCAACGTCGTGCACAAGTGTCGACAAAATATTCCTGCAAAAATAATGCAGTGCAAAACAACAGAAAATATTATGTGTGCAATAATTTTAGAAGCTAACCGAATAGTTAGGAAAAATAAAACCTGTTTGACGGCGATGACCGAGACTGATTTGAATTAGAATTCGCTGACCAAAATCGAGGTACCGTATCCCTGGTGTGTGTTCGGAGGTCCTCATCTTCATGTGGTCGCTCGGGACGTGCGAGGTTAGCTCGGCGGAGTGGCAGCATGTGCGATGACCACGTCACGTAGTGCGAATTCGCTTGGCAGGCCGAGCTGCGGGTGCGGCGCCGGCCAGACTACCAATGAAGTCGTCTGGATTGGAACTGGCCGGACGCCCGGACCAGCATGTCTACCAACAGACCAAGTTGCAAACTTGTCGTGGAAAATCTACGTAGAAAAAACCATGCCAATGGACAGAAAAATATTCTGTGAAAATTAATATGTACAACACATATAATTCAGAGAAATAGAACCTGATTTCTGGTAGTGAAGCGTAGATGAAAAAGACTTCGAGTGGAGTTCTTCACGTGAGATATACTAGGTGTCTCCATGGATTTTGAGAGTTTTGAAGCTCTGCGTGACACAGTATCGCTTGGTCTGCACGCCATGCAAGATTGAAGGCGCTAGCACTTTTGAGAGTTTTGAAGCTATGGCTCTCGCTCGGATGGAACCGCCGCTTCCTCCCCCAGCGTCCCCAACCACCTCGACTCTCGCAGCCCCGCCGGCCTTCATTGATGGCGTCTCCGGCCGCGTGCTGCCCTGCGTTGCCCTGCTGGAGGCGGGGGAGGCCTCCGCTCCCCGTCTCGTTGACCCGGTCTCCGGGCGGATCCTTCCATGTGTGGCCTTGCGCGACTTCGAATCTGTCGAGATCCCGGTAAGTAACTCCGCCCTTTCCCTTTCTTGCTTGCTGCCAGCCGCCCAGCCGTCCGCCGCAGTGCCTCCCTCTCCATCTGGAGTGTCGACGATGGCTGCTTCTGCCAGGCCACGGCTTCAGTCGATCGTGGTTGCCTCTGACCGCGGAGATACGCCAGCGGCCGGCCGGGCTCCGCCCCTCCCGAGGCCTCTCTCTGGCGCATCTGCGGCGGGCACTGCGACCTCTCCGGCTGCTCCGGCGATTTACTCCTCGCCTCCACCCCCTGCTGTGGCACCAAATGGGGGTGGGGATGCCGCGGGGTGGACTACGGTCTCCTCTCGGCACACCCAGAAACTGATGCGGCGTCAGGCACGCGAGGTCGCTCGGTATCCAAAAGATCCGCGCCATTATCGCCCTGCGTCGTCTGCGGCTGCGGAGGCATTCAAAAGGCGCTTTGGCGATGTGTGCTACCGCTGCCTGGGCTCAAGACACAAGTCCTTTGAATGCCGTGATCCTATAACTTGCTACTCCTGCAAGCGGTCGGGCCATCTCGAGCGCGGCTGCCCTGAGCGCCTGAAAAGCAAGGGCGCTCCAGTTCCCTCACAGCCTGCCTCGTCCGCTGCTTCGCCGGCCGGTGGTTCGTTCGCCACCGTCGTGCGCGCGCCTCTGGTGCCTCCTCCAACGACTGCCGTGGTGCACCGTGGGGCGCCAGCTGCGGTGCCCATGGCCTATATTCCGGGTGAGGCGTCGCGAAGGCCAGCGAGTTCCAGCTGCAAGGTGGTCAGCACTCCGGCCATGGAGGCGGAGGCCCACCGACTGCGTTCATCCGCGCTCGTCCTAACGGCGGTCGAGCACTGCTCTGGCATCTCTGCCGACATGGTGGCGCGGGCGGTGGAGCGAGATTTGCGCTTCCCGCCGAGCGACATCGTCGTCGCGCCGTTCTTCCCCGAAGACTTCCTCCTCACCACGTTCCAGCCTACCCAGAGAGACATGGCCCTTGAGCAGCGGGGCATTGAGGTGGCCGGAGTGCATTTCAAGTTTCGGCCATGGCTTCCACCACCGGGCACCAGCCGCATCTGGCGCTACTACTGCCGGGTGGCCATTGAGAGGCTGCCGCTGACCGCTTGGGACTGGGAGAGTGTCAAGGAGGTTCTCGGCAAGGACTGTGACCTGGACCTGACCGAGCGCCAATCAACCACCAAGGCCAACTGCTCGGCGCTCTTCGCCTGGCTCTGGACTTGGCACCCGGACAAGATCCCGCGCGCGTCTGACTTCACCGTGCTGCAGCGGCCCGACGTCGTTCGCCCAAGGGAATTTCTGCCTGAAGGCACGCCCGCGGAGGAGGGCAAAGAAGGGCCGGCGTTTCCGGTGATGATCCATCTGGATGTTGTCAAAGACTACACGCCGATCTCCCCAGGGCGCGGCGAGCGCGCGAAGTGGCCGCGCACGTACAGCTTCAAGGGCAAGTGGAGGTTCGGCACCAAGGATGGAGAGGACAGGGCCAGGTACGGGGGCTCTTGCTCCAATCATCTTGCTGGGCGCCGGAGTGATGACGATGAGGGGGATGGAGGAGGTAGCAGTCGGCGTCGTGGGATGCGTGGAGGGGCGCGCAAGCGCTTCTTCCAGAACATGCGCGAGCAGGCCTTGTGTCGTGACACTGCGAGCAGGGAGCCGGAGTCTCGGCGCCATCGGCGGCACACGAGCACCGCCGCCGGCGTGTGCCCGGTTGGCGCTGCCGCCCCGACGGTCCTGTAGAGGGGACTTGACAGCCGACCAGCTGTCACGATCCTCGTCACTCCTGCTCTGGAGGAGGTGCAAGTGGCGCAGCCTGAAGAGATGCAGATGGTGCAGCCCGTGATGCAGGAGGTGCAGGGTCAAGGGGTGCAGACGGAGCAGCCTGAAAGGTTGGGGAGCCAGGCCGACAGTCAGGACAAGCCAAATGATGCTAGCAATGAGTTGCTGATGGAGCAGTCTGTAAGGATGGGGGATGATGTTAGCAAGGCCATGAGCGTGGCTGTTGAAAGGGTTGCCGTGGGACATGATGATGCAAATCTGCCGGTGGAGGTACAACCCAGTGATCTGCCACCTGCTGAACTTTCTGCTAGAGCGCTCTCCTCGCTGGGTGTGCCACAAGAGTGGGGAGGTGTTGACATGGTCAACTTCAGCAACCCCACCTTTGGCATGATGCAGCTGTACTCCCCTGCTCGGCAGCGGTCCTTGTTCTGCTTCAACCAGAACGCAGCTTGGCCATACCACTCTCTGCTGGATGATACAACACAGGCTGCCGGGGGTGCGTCCTTCTTTGCTGCTGCACCAGACAGCTTTGCGTCACCGCTGCATGGAGCAGCGTCCGACCCATACTCCTTGCCTCCTCTGCCGCCTCCCTTGGGGTATGGACCGCAAGCGCACTGGCCGGACCACGGCAGTAATCTACTGCAGCATGTGCTTCCCGGTGAGGCGATGGACTGGTTCTCTCAAGCGGTTGGGCCTGAGATACTTTTTGGGCCAGGGGCTCAATGCATTCCCAGTGCTGGAAGTTTGGGCCAGGGGGTCCAGCTGCAGGACATTGACGCTGAATTTTGGTGCGCCCCGGTACAGTCTCCAGAAGAGCAAAGGGCTAGGCGCGCCTTGGCAGAGGCCAACCTCTCAGGGCCTGGCTTGGTGGCTGCAATCACGGCAAAAGTGGCCGATCTACAAGTGGATGAGCAGCGAGCCTTTGTTAGCAAGATTGTGTCTCTTCTCTCAGACTCTGTTCTTGGCTCCCCTTCAGCTCTGGCTGCTGGAACACAAAGGCCGTCCCTACGTCAGAAGCTCCTGAGAATTGGCAAGGGCACCCGTCAGAGCACCCGTCTCCTCAAGATGTGCTCCAATTTCTCCACTTTGAGGCGCACTCAGGCGGCCATCTGTGTCAAGCTTGGCATCATCAAGAAGGTGGAGGAGTTCTCCGACGACACACTCCTGGCCTACATCGAGTTCTTCCGTGCGCCCATGTCCCCGGAGAACGTGAGCAAGCTCATGGAGATCGCGGGGCTGTCCTCATCAGCGCAGCTTCGGCTTCCTGATGAGGAGTTGCAGGCCATCCTGGAGGAGCTCTCGGGGAGGGCTCCTGTTGCGCCTCGCGCTTGATGCGCCTCGTACTATGCTCGCCACAGCCTTACTGTTTCCCATGATTGGTGTCCTGTTAGCGTGTCTGTGTCTGTTGCTTTGTGTGCGCCGCTCGGCTGCATGGTTTAACTTGCCTGAACTCTGTACTATGGCCTTGGGGTGCTCTGTTGCCCTGGAGGTCCCTTTAGTAGTTTCAATTGTGTACTATGAGTGAACAACTCTCCCTGATTAGTTGGAATGTTCGGGGATTAAACGACCCTGCCCGTCGCGCGACGATCCGCGCGTTCCTGGACCGCTCCTCTTGCTCAATTGTCTGCATTCAGGAGTCGAAGCTTTCGTCCTTCTCGGCCGCCGACCGTAGTGAGATTGCTAGGCCGCGGTTTGACATGCATGCCGCCCTGGATGCGAACGGCACCAGGGGAGGCATCCTCCTCTGCTAGAGGTCCGACCGGTTCACTGCTAGCTCAGTTGTGACTAGGGAGTTTTCCATCACGGCTCGCTTAATGCCGGTGGACGGGGGGGACCACTGGTCCTTAACCATAGTTTATGGCCCACATGATGAGCCGCGCAAGCCCGCCTTCCTCTCTGAACTGGAGCTCATACACAACTCAATGTTGGGTCCATGGATGATTATCGGGGATTTCAACCTCATAAAAGACCCGCAGGACAAGAACAACGACCGGATTTGTAGGCGTTGGATGAACCGGTTCCGTCGTACGCTTAATCGATCAAGCCTGCACGAAATTCCGCTAATTGGCCGCAAATACACATGGAGTAATGAGCAGCAAGTGCCGACGCTAGTTCGCCTGGACAGAGCTTTTTGTAACGTAGACTGGGAGCTTCTTTTCCCAGCTGCAAAATTGCTACCGCAAGCCTCAACTATTTCAGATCATTGCCCCTTGATGCTTGTTAATGACGGCATCCTTTCCATCAACCGTCCGTTCCGTTTCGAGAGCTACTGGCAGTTCATTGCCGGCTTCAACGAAGTGGTGCAACAAGCTTGGATGGAGGGCACAGGCAGCAGATGCCCAATCGCTCGCCTGAATGCCAAGCTTTGGCGCACAAGCAAAGCGCTTAGGAACTGGAGCAGGGTGCATGTGGGCGACTTGCAACGGCAACTTGGGATTGCCACGGAGTTGATCTTTCAACTAGAAACTGCTCAGGAGTCCCGCCAACTCACTGAAGATGAGCGCGAGCTGCGTACCAAACTTCAGTCTAGGACATTGGGGTTGGCTGTGCTACTTAAGATCAAGAGAAGGCAACGCAGCAGGGTCTTATGGCTTAAGGCCGGGGATGCCAACACAAAATTCTTTCATTGAAAAGCCAATGCTCGGCACAAGAGGAACACAATCCATGTCTCGCATGGGGCGCAAGGGCCTGTTACCTCGCCTGATGCAATGACACAGTTGGCACATTCGTATTTCACGGAGATTTTTGGAAAAATGCAGACTCCCACTGCCGCCTTTGACTGGGATGAGCTTGAGCTTGAACAGGTGGACCTGCATGACATTGACGTGGAGTTTAGCATGGAAGAAGTTAAGGCGGCAATTGACGATATTCCGATCGACAAAGCACCGGGCCCGGATGGTTTTTCTGGAGGCTTCTTCCGGACCTGCTGGGACACAATTAAACATGACCTGCTTGCGGCCATCAACCAGTTATACCACATGGACAGTACCGGCCTAGCAACAATCAACAAAGCGTTGATTGTACTACTGCCCAAGAAGCTAGGTGCTGACTCCCTTCAAGACTTCAGGCCTATTTCATTAGTCCACAGCCTAATCAAGATATTCACAAAAATCTTGGCTCGACGGCTCGCTCCAAAACTAAATCTGTTAGTTGATCCGTGTCAAGCTGCTTTCATTAAGCATAGAAGCATCCAAGAAAACTTTTTGTATGTCCAAAACGTGGCGCGCTCCTTCCACAAGAAGAAAAAAGCAACGATTCTACTGAAGCTTGACCTTGCTAAAGCCTTCGATTCGGTTTCCTGGACATATATTCTGGACATGCTCAAAGCGAGGGGTTTCAGTGACAGATGGAGGGAGTGGATCGCCATGCTTCTTCGCACCTCCTCCTCGCGTGTCCTAATAAACGGGGCTTTTTCAGAGCCAATATTACATCGGAAGGGGCTCAGGCAGGGAGACCCCATCTCCCCATTCCTATTTGTGCTGGCGATGGATCCGCTTCAACGCATTATGAACCTGGCCACGGAGGCTGGCCTACTGGTGAAGCTTCCCGGCCGGCGGCATATCATGCGCTGCTCCTTCTACGCTGACGATGTGGCCCTCTTCATGACACCGTCCGCGACCGGCGCAAGTATGATCATGATGTTGTTGAGCTTCTTTGGTAATGCTACAGGGCTGCACACAAACACGCTCAAGAGCGCGGCCATGCCCATCCGCTGCGGTAACTTGGACCTCAGCCATATATTGCAACCGCTAGGAATTCCGGTGAAACAATTCCCATGCACCTATCTCGGAATGCCACTTTCGCTGCATGCTCTGAGAAAGGTGGATCTTGAACCGTGGTTATCTAAATTTGGAGACAAGACAGCCAATTGGAAGGGGGCCATGATGGCGAAAAGTGGAAGATTAGTGCTCCTTAAGTCTACCGTCCTAGCATTGGCAGTATACCTAATGACTGTGCACAAGCTGCCGCCATGGATCCGAAAACGCGTCGTCCAGCTCTGTCGGGCTTGGCTCTGGAGCGGGAAGGCTGAGTGCAAGGGAGGGAAGTGCAGAGTCAGCTGGCAGTTGTTGACGCGGCCGAAGCACTTGGGCGGCCTGGGGGTCTTCGACCTTGAAAATTTTGGTCGAGCGTTGCGTTTGCGCTGGCTCTGGATGTCATGGCAACAGCCGCCGCGACCTTGGGTCGGGCTGGATCTGCCTTGTGACAAACAGGACCGGGCCCTTTTCTCCATGGCCACTATTATCATGGTTGGCGACGGCCGGCTTGCCCGCTTCTGGCATGACCGTTGGCTGCAGGGTCAATGTCCCAAGGTTATCGCTCCAAGCCTATATGAGATTGCCATTAGGAAAAACCGCTCAGTAAGGGACTCCATGCATGATGACCGCTGGCTGAAGGACCTCGCGCACGGGCTCACGGACGGGATGGTAGATGAGTTGGCCCATCTTGCCTCCCTCCTCGACTCAGTTCAACTGACCGGCAACGGGCCTGATCAGATTGCATGGAGGTTCACAGCTGATCAAACATACTCTGCTAGGTCCGCATACCATATCCAGTTCATGGGCTCGGTTCCACCGGAGGCGGCCAAGCTGCTTTGGGCCGGCTGGGCGCCGGGCAACTGTCGTTTCTTTCTGTGGACGGCTACCCTTGGACGCATACCTACGGCTGACCTGCTCCAAAGACATGGATGAGATAATAACTACTTTTGCCCGCTTTGTGAACGCAGCCTTGAGACAACATATCACTTGCTTGTTGAATGCCCTTGGTCGCGCGGCGCTTGGGGTACACTGGTTGGGCTCGCAAGTCTGCCTTCCATGCAGACTGATAGTTGGGTGGCCACCACCAACATCAAGGAATGGATGACATCTTGCTGGAGTAAAGCCGCATCTGATAAGAGGAAAGGAGTTCTATCTTTGATGCATCTAGTCTCCTGGGAGATATGGTGTGAGCGCAACCGACGGATTTTCCAGGACTTACAGATGGACATGCGCACCTTCGTGCAGCGGCTGAAGGATGAAATCACTATGTGGAACATGGCAGGAGCTGGAATTCCTTTTGACCCGGGTTGAGGACCCTTTTGTACATCTTTTTTTTCCTTTTGATGGCATCGTTTCTTTGATGTCTTTGCCTTCTTCGGCGCTCCTGTTACTCTTTCTCCCTGATCAATGAATTTGGTAGATCAACTACCAACATTCAAAAAAAAAGAGTTTTGAAGCTCTACGTGACACAGTATCGCTTGGTCTGCACGCCATGCAAGATTGAAGGCGCTAGCACTTTTCCCAGGCCGAATTGACCTCCACTGACGTACTGTGTGTGCGCTGGGCGAGCATAGCTGTTCCAATCTCTTCGTCTGCGTACGGCACCAGGCCCACGTTTAGTCGACCTGCGCAGGATGGGTCTTGTACTGGTCTTGGCCGCCGCCCCACACGGTCCGTCGTTGTGCAGATTTGTAGGTGCTCATCAGGTACCTACGGACAAACTCTCTTCGGCCCGATCTCTGATCGAAACTGATCTCAGATGGACCTGCGAAATAAAACAGCGATCCGAGAACAATAATTTCCAAAGAATTTGGTCTGTGTGCAACAGATTTAGCTGAAAAAATTACTTATGCAAAATAAATTATTAAAATAGATGTGGTCTGATGTGAGGCCTTTGTCGACACAGGACGTCGGCGCGACGAGGTGACAGATCCAAATTCAAGGGTTGTCCGAGTTACGGACGCAATGCGCACGAGCAGCGACGACATATTAGATCGCCTTGGAACGGCTGCGGCATCATAGACCGAATTGCAGACCTGGGTCTTCAAGCGTGGAGATCTAAAAAGAATTATTAAGCACAATCATCCACTGGGGACCGTGTATACGTACTAGTAGCACTACCATCAGGCCACCTCCTGCACACAGGTTAGTATGTAGCAAAGCGAAGGCAAACTAGCTGTAGCACGTGAGAATATCATGAAAGGCAAATCATTAACAACAAGTACCGCTTAATTAAATAATAAGTAGAAAAAGGAGCATGGATCTCCCCTATGTTGCTGCCGGTCAGAATTTGTGTCAGCCTCCGCGTACTGTTCGGCATGGAGGATTGGAGGTCGGCAGTACTACTACTGTACGGGTCCTCTGCTGGATTACCCTGCATGTAGTAGGTTTTTTTATGGGAGGTCCCATATTTTGCTGTCCAGCCAGCCTACGGGCCTGGCCCCGATCGGGTAGCCAGGGGCGATGCATCCCTAGCGCTGCCGGACTTCCCCCGTGCTGGCACAGGGTTCGGCCGCCATGCTTCCTGCCGACGCCGCTAGACACTCATCGCCACCTGGCGTCGGTATACCTTCGCACCCCTTCCGCCTAGATAGCTTGTACACGCGGTGGCAAATCCAATCTGCCAAAAAAATAGCACAGAGCGGCAGCAATGCTTTTGCAAAAGAATTGATCTGTGTAAAACGGAATAAACAGAAACTATGACACCTGATTTGGCGTCTGTTGAAGATCCATCACAACGCGACGACATCTAGCAGGCTCTCAATGAAAACACCAATGTCGGTTCGATATCCAGCGTATCTCGTAGTAGGGGTCCTAAGTTAGGCGTCTTGGAACGATGGTAACACTGACACGGATTTTACCCAGCTTCGGGCTCTCTTGATGGAGGTAAAACCCTACGTCCTGCTTTTGATTGTATTCGTATGGGTGTAGTACAGAGTACATATGTCTACCACGAGACTATAGTCATGAATATTAAATTGTCTATTGACCAGCCTGACCTCGGTTTATATAACACACCAGAGGCCTAGGGTTTAGGAGGGTCCTCGTCCTGTGCGCCAAGTCTCGTGTGATCTTCCTTGTATGCGGCATGGGCTGCCCGAAGTGGCCCATGAGTGAACCGTCACGGGGGTCCTCGGCCCAATCCAGCTGGTCGGGAGACGACGTGGTGAGTACCCCCTAGTTCAGGACACCGTCATTGACCACAACAATATCCTGGCTGCGTCTTCGATTACAAAGGGTGTGATTCTTGTAAAGCTTCCCGACAAATCTGATGCGGTCTATCTTCATCGTCATGTTTATGAGTGAAAAGACCACTCTGTTAGGTTCTCCAATGTTGAGGAGATGGTGATGGTGCCGGTAGACATCTCCCACGAAGTCCATGGCCTAGTCAATTATGCGGGGTTCATCCCGTAGGTCGGTGGCAAGAAATAGTCTACAGAGTTTAATTAATACAACTTTGCTTGTCTGTAGTAAGTACTATTGTTCAGTACTTGATTTGTGTCTGTGAACCCTATATTGTTTAGTACTACCGCTTTTGGTGTGTGGTGAGTCCTGAGAATAGTCTATATTAATGTCCGTTCACTCAATTTAGTCTGTATATTTTGAAGTATCCAGATCATCTTTTTTGTGAGGACGGTTTATCAATTATGGTTACACTCCAATATCTGTATACATTGCAGGGTTTATCGCATCCACCAGGATTTTCAGTCTCATGGATGTTCGGTCCATACGATTTGTCACGACCTTTGGACTGTCCTGCTTGTGGGAGTAGGTGGGGGCCCTGCATGCCACGCGTAGTTGGACGACCAATCTTCTGTTTAGTACTTCAACATAGTGATTTCCTAGTAAGGATTCACTCGTGTCACATCAAGTAAATCTTATTGATTTACTGTCAAAATCTTATTGATTTAATGTCATGTTTTCTTTTTTTTGCTGTAATTTTATGATGCAGGTTTTGCTATGTGACATTCATCACAGAATAAACCGTTTGGTTTGCTCTATGATGGATACTTTTGCAGGTTTAACTTCTTATGTCGTGTCAGTAACGAAGGCACTGTCCATCACTTATATTACTAGAAAAAATTGAATCAGTCTATTGTCTAAGTACAAGCTGAATCCCTATAATGAATTGCAGTTTGGTTTAACGAACACGCCACAATTAGTCCTTCTCGCGTTTAAAAGAAATGAAGAAAAAGACTGGATCACGGTCACGGAGCCTAGTCAAGTTACAAAGCTGATCATAGCAGAGTAGACACGATCACTGCTGTCTCGCACATCAGTACCACCTTCAGCAACGGATCGAGCACCGCAGTTGCTCTTACACTGACAGCGGCAGCAGCTCAGTCTGATCCAGTTGAGGATTGGGCACCGACCGCGTCAGTGGATCAGGCTGATCTACCGGAGGGTCGGGCATCGACACCGGCACCAGCTCTACAAGAAGCACCATCTCCGGCAGCAGCGGCGGCACTACCAGTCGCACGGGCACCAGCAACGGCTTCGGCACCTACACCAACACTTGCACTTGCATCTGCCCCGGCCCGTGCAGCGGCAACGGAACCAGCAGTTGCACCGGCAACAGACTGGGTTGTAGTTCGCACTTCATATACCAAAATCCTTACAAAAACCGACATGTCCACCTTCTTGGTAAGCATTGGCCGCCCAAGTGCTTCATTCTTTTTTCTTTCCATGTTGTTTCACATGATTCACTGTGTTGATCTAACTGTTTGCGTATGTCTTCTTGTTTGCAAACAGAGAATTCTAGAGCAACGAGGGAGTCGTTCAACAATCAGGGCGACCGTGGCCAAGTTTCCCTTACCATGCGCAGCCTTGATGTGAATGAACCTGCTCAATATACCGTAAGTACAAAGGATGGTCGCATGATGATTGATGCTAAAGGATGGTCAAGGTTCAAATCTAAATCATATGTTGTCGTAGGGGATGATGTCAAAATCGAACTTTATCGACAAGGAGAGCTCGTCCAAATCAATTTTGAAATTCTTCAGTAGTAGCATGCAACTGCCGAACTGATCTATCCTCTGAGAGATTTTGATGTAATACTCTAGCATGGTGAAACAAGTGCCATGTGTGTATAAGTAGTACGACGGTATCGTTGATAGAATTGCAAATCTGATTGCTGGTTAGGAACTGTCGTTTGATTTCATTCTAACAGATGTTGTGCTTTATTCAATTTTGTGTATTCGCCTTGCGACAGCATCTAAAACCAGCGCCGTACTGACTGCTTGCAATATGAAAAGCGCTGAGGTAGAACACATCGGCCCCCAAACATGCATGCCCACCAGCCTGTGGCCCAAAGTCCAGAACCGTGAGCCTGTCTGAGTATTTCTTAGCTGAACCCCCATAATGCCCGTGCGTTGCACGTAACATCAAGATTCATTTGTATGAGTATTTTATGTTGTGAGCAAAAAGGATGAACAAAGGAAGGCCTTATTTGCAAATGTGGAGAGGTGTGTGGGTACCTTTTTGCAAAATTGCCATAGTTTCCTTCCTATCCGTCAGATATAAATAGGACGGCCTATATTGCAGGATGGCAGGCACACCATCATCACCAACTCGTCTATACCGTGTTAAAAAACTCTGTTTTTTATAATTATATATGTTATATATATTCCCCTTTATTTTTCTTATGTATAAAGTTGTGATATAGAAGATCTTTAGATTTCTTTACAGAGGGGGTATCTCTCTGTCAAAAATATATTTATGTGTAACTAGTTACTCCTGTCTTTCTACTTCCTTTCGCTGATATGTGGGGCATCCGGCAACGGGGTCCACGTGCCATATGCACCAAATTAGAGTGCACAACTGCACAGTAGACACACCCCGGCCGTAGCGCCGCAGTAATGCCCAATGAGCCGTCAAATCACAAAAAACCCCACCTTTCCAGCTTTAGCAGTAAGCTGGGACGGACAAAGCGGCAATATTTCACTAGGCCTGAATCCCCTTCTCCCTCATCTGCTTGTTTAGAGAAAACTGTAATGGCTTGGCTTATTAGGGATGATAGACTACTCATATCAATAAGGAATTCCTTCTTTTTCGGGAGCCCATTTGGACAGAACTCCAAAGTTAAGCGTGCTCAGCTTGGAGTAGTGTCAGGATGGGTGACCGACCGGGAAGTTGCTCCCGGGTGCGCACGAGTGAGGACAAAGTGCACAGAAAAGACTAGTATTGATCTGTGGGGCCAGTCTAGATCCCGCCAGGAGTAACGACCACCGGCGGGTGTGTCTGGGGCGTTACAAGTTGGTATCAGAGTCGACCCTCACCGTTACACGGATGTTTGCGGACAGGTGCGCGGTCATATTGTTCATGACGTTTGTGACCCGTCATGGCACACGACATGGTACATGTACCGGACTGGATGCACCGACGTATGTGCCAAGAGGGAACGTTCCTGTGGCCCGACGAGGACGTCGGTTCCTCTGAGTGGGGGTGTATGTAATGGCCTGGCTTATTAGGGATGATAGACTACTCATATCAATAAGGAATTCCATCTTTTCCGGGAGCCCATTCGGACAGAACTCCAAAGTTAAGCGTGCTCAGCTTGGAGTAGTGTCAAGATGGGTGACCGACCGGGAAGTTGCTCCCGGGTGCGCATGAGTAAGGACAAAGTGCGCAGAAAAGACTAGTATTGATCTGTGGGGCCAGTCTAGATCCCGCCAGGAGTAACGACCACCGGCGGGTGTGTCCGGGGCGTTATAAAAACCCCCGTTCGGCGATTGCATAGGGTTTTCTCATGGAGAACCTGGTATGAATTCGTCATCCATCCCCGATAAATCCAAGTCCCTTGGTCGCAGGTACTCCTAGGATGGCAGCCGCCGCCATTGATGCATTTTTCTTCCTACTGAATCTACTGTGTTTCATTTGCAATGCCCAAAGTGCAAGGACCCTATAGGTTTATGTGCCCTCGGCGAGATGCCACACTTGTTCCTTCTCATCCTAACACGGGATTTTAAAACGTGCACAATATGTTCCTAGAATCCTCTTTTCTATCCGGGAGGGTGGGGTTTTTGAACATGCTCTCGACTAATTTGGAAATTTGGATTGCTATATTTGGATAAAAGGTACTAGTACCATTGTCGACACTAACGTGAAGGAGGAAATTATTTCTAGATTCGTATATAGAGAATACATTGTGTTCTCATGTTATTTTTCCTGCAATGCATTCCTTGCTTTGCCAGAACACATGTACTCAAGATGCTCGGCCTTGCCATAATTGAATACACCAGTTTAATGGTCACAGTGAAGACAAGCCATGGATATAAGTTTCGAGTTGGGTTCATGAACCAAGAAGATCACTGCTTTTTTTATCGCCGAACTTGGATAAACTTTCTCAAGTGTTACAGACTGAAAGTTGGCGCACGAATGTTGATGGAAATAGCAGAACCTGGTCTCTCTTCATTGTGATCTTCCACCCTGGCGTCGTTCCAATTTGTTCATCCATGTTAGTTTTGTATCTTGTTCTTGCTTCTTGCCTTGATTACTTAATCCACCTATTCTGTCTAACTAATCACAATTTAACTTCTAATTAATATTTTCTTATAATTGGTGGCACATGTAGGTTTTTTCAGAGTTAAGCAGGCTACTCGTTTGTTATTCGATAAGAACTCGGCTGTTACTCATGGCACTGAAGTTGACTTGGACGACATCCACAAGTTCCTACACTTTATTGATCATCTTGAGGTCCTTGTGGGGCATTTCAATGATGGAAGGCCACGTGGGATATGTGTGCCACTGCTGCACTCGTTGAACAGGTCCAACTGTGTTGAGAAACTTATGGTACGAGTTGTTTTCTCTTATATATGTTGTTCATAAACTCTTGCTTATGCACAGTTTTACAGCGTGATTTTCTTGAAACGGGAACTGCCCAGTTCTATAGTTCCTATACATATGCCTGACCATGGTCGGGTCAGACTTGCGCTTGGTCACAACATGATGTTTATGTCGACCTACTCCATTCCCCTTGGAGGTGAAAAGATACTTATTCATGGGTGGTCTCAAATAATGAAGGCCCGTCCATCTTGGAGAATAGGACAGAAGATTATGTTCCTGCTTTTCCATGGCTTTAAAGCGAATATCCTGTTTATTGACCACATTGCAAGATGAGGCCGCTTTCAGAAGGTTATGGATGCGCGGGGTTGCACCTGGGCCTTGTCCTGGGGCTTGGCCCAGGGTGTGACGGGCGGTGTGTACAGGGCCCGGGTACATATTCACCGCGGCATGCTGATCCGCGATTACTAGCGATTTCAACTTCATGTTCCCGAGTTGCAGAGAACAATCCGAACTAAGGAAATCTTTCCGGATTCGCTCCGCCTTACAGCCTTGCTTCCCATTGTCATTGCCATTGTAGCACATGTGTTCACCCTTTGGTTAACTGTAGGCAAAGTTGTTGGGGAACGCAGTAATTTCCAAAAAAATCCTACGCACACGCAAGATCATGGTGATGCATAGCAACGAGAGGGGAGAGTATCGTCTACATACCCTCGTAGACCGTAAGTGGAAGCGTTATGAGAACGCGGTTGATGTAGTCGTACGTCTTCACGAACCTACTGATCCAAGTACCGAACGTACGGCACCTCCGAGTTCAGCACACGTTCAGCTCGGTGACGTCCCACGAACTCCAATCCAGCAGAGCTTCGAGGGAAAGTCCCGTCAGCACAACGGCGTGATGACGGTGATGACGATGCTACCGATGCAGGGCTTCGCCTAAGCACCGCTACGATATGACCGAGGTGGGTTATGGTGGAGGGGGGCACCGCACACGGCTAAAAGATCAATTGATCAACTTGTGTGTCCATGGGGTGCCCCCCTCCCCCGTATATAAAGGATTGGAGGAGGGGGAGGGCCGGCTCTCTACTATGGCGCGCCCTAGGGAGTTCTACTCCCACCGGGAATAGGATTCCCCCCTTCCATGTAGTAGGAGTAGGAGAGAAGAAAAGGGAAAAGAGAAGAGAAGGAAGGAGGGGGCTGTTGAAAATATGCCCTAGAGGCAATAATAAAATGATTATTATTATATTTCCTTGTTCATGATAATTGTCTATTGTTCATGCTATAATTGTGTTATCCGGAAATCATAATACATGTGTGAATACATAGACCATAACATGTCCCTAGTAAGCCTCTAGTTAACTAGCTCGTTGATCAATAGATAGTCACAGTTTCCTGACTATGGACATTGGATGTCATTGATAATGGGATCACATCATTAGGAGAATGATGTGATGGACAAGACCCAATCCTAAGCATAGCACAAGATCGTGTAGTTCGTTTGCTAGAGCTTTTCCAGTGTCAGGTATCATTTCCTTAGACCATGAGATCGTGTAACTCCCGGATGCCGTAGGAGTGCTTTGGGTGTACCAAATGTCACAACGTAACTGGGTTACTATAAAGGTATACTACAGGTATCCCCGAAAGTATCTGTTGGGTTGACACGGATCGAGACTAGAATTTGTCACTCCGTATGCCGGAGAGGTATCTCTGGGACCTCTCAGTAATGCATCATCATAATGAGCTCAATGTGACCAAGTTTTTGGTCACGGGATCATGCATTACGGTACGAGTAAAGTGACTTGCCGGTAACGAGATTGAACGAGGTATTGGGATACCGACGATCGAATCTCGGGCAAGTAACGTACCGATTGACAAAGGGAATTGTATACGGGATTGATTGAATCCTCAACATTGTGGTTCATCCGATGAGATCATCGTGGAACATGTGGGTGCCAACATGGGTATCCAGATCCCGCTGTTGGTTATTGACCGGAGAGTCGTCTCGGTCATGTCTACGTGTCTCTCGAACCCGTAGGGTCTACACACTTAAGGTTCGGTGATGCTAGGGTTGTAGAGATATTAGTATGCGATAACCCTAAAGTTGTTCGGAGTCCCAGATGAGATCCCGGACGTCACGAGGAGTTCCGGAATGGTCCGAAGGTGAAGATTTATATATAGGAAGTCCAGTTTCGGCCATCGGGAAAGTTTTGGGGGTAATCGGTATTGTACCGGGACCACCGGAAGGGTCCCGGGGGTCCATCGGGGGGGCCACCTATCCCGGAGGGCCCCATGGGCTTAAGTGGGAGGGTAACCAGCCCCAAGTGGGCTGGTGTGCCCCCCATGGGCCTCCCCCTGTGCCTAGGGTTGGAAACCCTAGGGGTGGGGGCGCCCCACTTGGCTTGGGGGGCAAGTCCCCCTTGGCCGCCGCCCCCCCTTGGAGATCCCATCTCCTAGGGCCGGCGCCCCCCCCCCTAGGGGCCCTATATATAGTGGGGGGGAGGGAGGGCAGCCGCACCAAGTCTCTGGCGACTCCCTCTCCCCACGTAACACCTCTCTCTCTCTTTCGTTGGAGCTTGGCGAAGCCCTGCCGAGATCACCGCTGCTTCCACCACCACGCCGTCGTGCTGCTGGATCTCCATCAACCTCTCCTTCCCCTTGCTGGATCAAGAAGAAGGAGACGTCTTCCCAACCGTACGTGTGTTGAACGCAGAGGTGCCGTCCGTTCGGCGCTAGGTCATCGGTTTTGGATCACGACGAGTACGACTCCATCAACCCCGTTCTCTTGAACGCTTCCGCTCGTGATCTACAAGGGTATGTAGATGCACTCCCCTCTCCCTCGTTGCTAGATAACTCCATAGATTGATCTTGGTGATGCGTAGAAAATTTTAAAATTCTGCTACGTTCCCCAACAGTGGCATCATGAGCCAGGTCGATGCGAAGTTTCTATGCACGAGTAGAACACAAGTTGTTGTGGGCGTTGATTTTGTCAATTTACTTGCCGTTACTAGTCTTATCTTGATTCGGCGGCATCATGGCATGAAGCGGCCCGGACCGACCTTACACGTACGCTTACGTGAGACTGGTTCCACCGACTGACATGCACTAGTTGCATAAGGTGGCTAGCGGGTGTCTATCTCTCCCACTTTAGTCGGATCGGATTCGATGAAAAGGGTCCTTATGAAGAGTAAATAGAAATTGGCATATCACGTTGTGGTTTTGGCGTAGGTAAGAAACGTTCTTGCTAGAAACCTATAGCAGCCACGTAAAAACTTGCAACAACAATTAGAGGACGTCTAACTTGTTTTTGCAGCATGTGCCATGTGATGTGATATGGCCAAAAGGATGTGATGAATGATATATGTGATGTATGAGATTGATCATGTTCTTGTAATAGGAATCACGACTTGCATGCTTAATTTATTTATGACCTGCGTGTCAACATAAACGTCATGTAATTACTTTACTTTATTGCTAAACCGTTAGCCATAGTAGTAGAAGTAATAGATGACAAGATAACTTCATGAAGACACGATGATGGAGATCATGGTTTCATGCCGGTGACGATGATGATCATGGCGCCCCGAAGATGGAGATCAAAAGGAGCAAATGATATTGGCCATATCATGTCACTATTTGATTGCATGTGATGTTTATCATGTTTTACATCTTATTTGCTTAGAACGACGATAGCTTAAATAAGATGATCCCTCACATAATTTCAAGAAAGTGTTGCCCCTAACTGTGCACCGTTGCGAAGGTTTGTTGTTTCGAAGCACCACGTGATGATCGGGTGTGATAGATTCTAACGTTCGAATACAACGGGTGTAAGCCAGATTTACACACGCAATACACTTAGGTTGACTTGACGAGCCTAGCATGTACAGACATGGACTCGGAACACGGAAGACCGAAAGGTCGAACATGAGTCGTATAGAAGATACGACCAACATGAAGATGTTCACCGATGTCGACTAGACCGTCTCACGTGATGATCGGACACGGCCTAGTTGACTCAGATCATGTATCACTTAGATGACTAGAGGGATGTCTGTCTGAGTGGGAGTTCATTAAATAATTTCATTAGATGAACTTAATTATCATGAACTTAGTCTAAAATCTTTGCAATATGTCTTGTAGATTAAATGGCCCACACTAATGTTACCCTCAACTTCAACGCGTTCCTAGAGAAAACCAAGCTGAAAGACGATGGCAGCAACTACACGGACTCGGTCCGTAACCTGAGGATTATCCTCATAGCTGCCAGGAAAGCATATGTCCTTGATGCACCGCTAGGTGAAGCACCTGTTTTCGCTGCAGAACAAGACGTTATGAACGCTTGGCAGACACGTAGTGATGATTACTCCCTGGTTCAGTGCGGCATGCTTTACAGCTTAGAACCGGGGCTCCAAAAGCGTTTTGATCAACACGGAGCATATGAGATGTTCCAAGAGCTGAAAATGGTTTTCCAAGCTCACGCCCGGGTCGAGAGATATGAAGTCTCCGACAAGTTCTACAGTTGTAAGATGGAGGAGAACAGTTCTGTCAGCGAGCACATACTCAAAATGTCTGGGCTGCATAACCGCTTGTCTCAGCTAGGAGTTAATCTCCCGGATGATGCGGTCGTTGACAGAATCCTTCAGTCGCTCCCACCTAGCTACAAGAGCTTTGTGATGAACTTCAATATACAGGGGATGGAAAAGACCATTCCCGAGGTATATTCAATGCTGAAATCAGCGGAGGTGGAAATCAAAAAGGAACATCAAGTGTTGATGGTGAATAAAACCACTAAGTTCAAGAAAGGCAAGGGTAAAAAGAACTTCAAGAAGGACGGCAAGGGAGTTGCCGCGCCCAGTAAGAAAGCTGCCGAGAAGAAGTCAAAGAATGGACCCAAGCCTGAGACTGAGTGCTTTTATTGCAAGGGAAACAGTCACTGGAAGCGGAATTCCCCCAAGTACTTAGCGGAAAAGAAGGCCGGCAATACCAAAGGTATATGTGATATACATGTTATTGATGTGTACCTTACCAGCGCTCGTAGTAGCTCCTGGGTATTTGATACCGGTGCAGTTGCTCATATTTGTAACTCAAAACAGGAACTGCAGAATAAACGGAGACTGGCGAAGGACGAGGTGACGATGCGCGTCGGGAATGGTTCCAAGGTCGATGTGATCGCCGTCGGCATGCTACCTCTGTATTTACCTATGGGATTAGTTTTAAACCTCAATAATTGTTATTTAGTACCAGCTTTGAGCATGAACATTGTATCTAGATCTCGTTTAATGCGAGATGGCTACTCATTTAAATCTGAGAATAATGATTGTTCTATTTATATGAGAGACATGTTTTATGGTCATGCCTCGCTGGTCAATGGTTTATTCTTATTTAATCTCGAACGTGATGTTATACACATTCATAGTGTGAATGCCAAAAGATGTAAGGTTGATAATGATAGTCCCACATACTTGTGGCACTGCCGCCTTGGTCACATTGGTGTCAAACGCATGAAGAAACTCCATGCAGATGGACTTTTGGAGTCTCTTGATTATGAATCATTTGACACGTGCGCACCATGCCTCATGGGTAAAATGACCAAGACTCCGTTCTCCGGAACAATGGAGCGAGCAACCAACTTATTGGAAATCATACATACTAATGTGTGCGGTCCAATGAGCGTTGAGGCTCGCGGTGGCTATCGTTATGTCCTCACCCTCACTGATGATTTAAGTAGATATGGGTATGTCTACTTAATCAAACACAAGTCCGAGACCTTTGAAAAGTTCAAGGAATTTCAGAGTGAGGTTGAGAATCAACGAGACAGGAAAATCAAGTTCTTATGATCAAATCGTGGGGGAGAATATTTGAGTCATGAATTTGGCACGCACTTAAGGAAATATGGAATAGTTTCACAACTCACGCTGCCTGGAACACCACAGCATAATGGTGTGGTGTGTCCGAACATCGTAATCGCACCCTATTGGATATGGTACGATCTATGATGTCTCTTATCGATCTACCACTATCATTTTGGGGTTATGCTATAGAGACTGTCGCATTCACTTTAAATAGGGCTCCGTCGAAATCCGTTGAGACGACACCGTATGAATTGTGGTTTGGCAAGAAACCTAAGCTGTCGTTTTTGAAAGTTTGGGGATGCGATGCTTATGTCAAGAAACTTCAACCTGAAAAGCTCGAACCCAAATCGGAAAAATGCGTCTTCATAGGATACCCTAAATAAACTATTGGGTATACCTTCTATCTTAGATCCGTAGGCAAGACCTTTGTTGCCAAGAATGGATCCTTTCTAGATAAAGAGTTTCTCTCAAAAGAAGTAAGTGGGAGGAAAGTAGAACTTGATGAAGTATTGCCTCTTGAACCGGAGAGTGGCGCAGCTCAAGAAATTGTTCCTGAGGTGTCTGCACCGACTAGGGAGGAAGTTAATGATGATGATCATGAAACTTTATATCAAGTTGCTACTGAACTTTGAAGGACCACAAGGACGCGTTCCGCACCAGAGTTGTACGGCAACCCTATCCTGGAAATCATGTTGTTGGACAATGGTGAACCTTCGAACTATGAAGAAGCGATGGCGGGCCCAGATTCTGATAAATGGCTGGAAGCCATGAAATCCGAGATAGGATCCATGTATGAAAACGAAGTATGGACTTTGACTGACTTGCCCGTTGATCGGCGAGCCATAGAAAATAAATGGATCTTTAAGAAGAAGACAGACGCGGATGGTAATGTGACCATCTATAAAGCTCGGCTTGTCGCTAAGGGTTATCGACAAGTTCAAGGGGTTAACTACGATGAGACTTTCTCACCCATAGCGAAGCTGAAGTCTGTCCGAATCATGTTAGCAATTGCCGCATTCTATGGTTATGAGATATGGCAAATGGACGTCAAAACGGCATTCCTTAATGGTTTCCTTAAGGAAGAATTATATATGATGCAGCCGGAAGGTTTTGTCGATCCTAAGAATGCTGACAAGGTGTGCAAGCTCCAACGCTAAATCTATGGGCTGGTGCAAGCATCTCGGAGTTGGAACATTCGTTTTGATGAGATGATCAAAGCGTTTGGGTTTACGCAGACTTATGGAGAAGCCTGCGTTTACAAGAAAGTGAGTGGGAGCTCCGTAGCATTTCTCATATTGTATGTGGATGACATACTATTGATGGGAAATGATATAGAATTCTTGGAAAGCATAAAGGCCTACTTGAACAAGTGTTTTTCAATGAAGGACCTTGGAGAAGCTGCTTATATATTAGGCATCAAGATCTATAGAGATAGATCGAGACGCCTCATTGGACTTTCACAAAGTACATACCTTGACAAGATATTGAAGAAGTTCAATATGGATCAGTCCAAGAAGGGGTTCTTGCCTGTATTGCAAGGTGTGAGATTGAGCACAGCTCAATGCCCGACCATGGCAGAAGATAGAGAAAAGATGAGTGTCGTCCCCTATGCCTCGGCCATAGGGTCTATCATGTATGCCATGTTGTGTACCAGACCTAATGTAAACCTTGCCGTAAGTTTGGTAGGAAGGTACCAAAGTAATCCCGGCATGGAACACTGGACAGCGGTCAAGAATATCCTGAAGTACTTGAAAAGGACTAAGGATATGTTTCTCGTGTATGGAGGTGACGAAGAGCTCGTCGTAAAAGGTTACGTCGATGCTAGATTCGACACAGATCTGGATGACTCTAAGTCACAAACCGGATACGTGTATATTTTGAATGGTGGGGCAATCAGCTGGTGCAGTTGCAAGCAAAGCGTCGTGGCGGGATCTACATGTGAAGTGGAGTACATGGCAGCCTCGGAGGCAGCACAAGAAGCAATCTAGGTGAAGGAGTTCATTACCGACCTAGGAGTTATTCCCAATGCGTCGGGCCCGATGACTCTCTTATGTGACAACACTGGAGATATTGCCCTTGCCAAGGAGCCCAGGTTTCACAGGAAGACCAGGCATATCAAGCGTCGCTTCAACTCCATTCGTGAAAATGTTCAAAATGGAGACATAGATATTTGCAAAGTGCATACGGACCTGAATGTCGCAGATCCGTTGACAAAACCTCTTCCTCGAGCAAAACATGGTCAACACCAGAACTCTATGGGTGTTTGATTCCTCACAATGTAACTAGATTATTGACTCTAGTGCAAGTGGGAGACTGTTGGAAATATGCCCTAGAGGCAATAATAAAATGATTATTATTATATTTCCTTGTTCATGATAATTGTCTATTGTTCATGCTATAATTGTGTTATCCGGAAATCATAATACATGTGTGAATACATAGACCATAACATGTCCCTAGTAAGCCTCTAGTTAACTAGCTCGTTGATCAATAGATAGTCACGGTTTCCTGACTATGGACATTGGATGTCATTGATAACGGGATCACATCATTAGGAGAATGATGTGATGGACAAGACCCAATCCTAAGCATAGCACAAGATCGTGTAGTTCGTTTGCTAGAGCTTTTCCAGTGTCAGGTATCATTTCCTTAGACCATGAGATCATGTAACTCCCGGATGCCGTAGGAGTGCTTTGGGTGTACCAAACGTCACAACGTAACTGGGTGACTATAAAGGTATACTACAGGTATCCCCGAAAGTATCTGTTGGGTTGACACGGATCGAGACTTGAATTTGTCACTCCGTATGACGGAGAGGTATGTCTGGGCCCACTCGGTAATGCATCATCGTAATGAGCTCAATGTGACCAAGTGTTTGGTCACGGGATCATGCATTATGGTACGAGTAAAGTGACTTGCCGGTAACGAGATTGAATGAGGTATTGGGATACCGACGATCGAATCTCGGGCAAGTAACATACTGATTGACAAAGGGAATTGTATACGGGATTGATTGAATCCTCGACATCATGGTTCATCCGATGAGATCATCGTGGAACATGTGGGAGCCAACATGGGTATCCAGATCCCGATGTTGGTTATTGACCGGAGAGTTGTCTCGGTCATGTCTACGTGTCTCCCGAAGCCATAGGGTCTACACACTTAAGGTTCGGTGACGCTAGGGTTGTAGAGATATTAGTATGCGGTAACCCTAAAGTTGTTCGGAGTCCCGTATGAGATCCCGGACGTCACAAGGAGTTCTAGAATGGTCCGGAGGTGAAGATTTATATATAGGAAGTCCATTTTCGGCCATCGGGAAAGTTTCGGGGGTAATCGGTATTGTACCGGGACCATCGGAAGGGTCCCGGGGGTCCACCGGGTGGGGCCACCTATCCCGGAGGGCCCCATGGGCTAAAGTGGGAGGGGAACCAGCCCAAGTGGGCTGGTGCGCCCCCCATGGGCCTCCCCCTGTGCCTAGGGTTGGAAACCCTAGGGGTGGGGGCGCCCCACTTGGCTTGGGGGCAAGTTCCCCTTGGCCGCCGCCCCCCCTTGGAGATCCCATCTCCTAGGGCCGGCGCCCCCCTAGGGGCCCTATATATAGTGGGGGGGAGGGAGGGCAGCCACACCAAGTCTCTGGCGCCTCCCTCTCCCCACGTAACCCTCTCTCTCTCTCTCTCGTTGGAGCTTGGCGGAGCCCTGCCGAGATCACCGCTGCTTCCACCACCACGCCGTCGTGCTGCTGGATCTCCATCAACCTCTCCTTCCCCTTGCTGGATCAAGAAGGAGGAGACGTCTTCCCAACCGTACGTGTGTTGAACGCGGAGGTGCCGTCCGTCCGGCGCTAGGTCATCGGTGATTTGGATCACGACGAGTACGACTCCATCAACCCCGTTCTCTTGAACACTTCCGCTCGCGATCTACAAGGGTATGTAGATGCACTCCCCTCTCCCTCGTTGCTAGATGACTCCATAGATTGATCTTGGTGATGCTTAGAAAATTTTTAAATTCTGCTACGTTCCCCAACAGGGGCGTCGCCCCTCCCCCTAGTCCAATTCGGACTAGGCCTTGGGGGCGCGCAACCTCCCCTCTCTCTTTCCCCTCAAGCCCAATAAGGCCCATGTACTCCCCGGCGAATTCCCGTAACTCTCCGCTACTCCAAAAAATACCCGAATCACTCGGAACCTTTCTGATGTCCGAATATAGTCATCCAATATATCGATCTTTACATCTCAGCCATTTCGAGACTCCTCGTCATGTCCCCGATCTCATCAGGGACTCCGACTTACCTTTGGTACATCAAAACACATAAACTCATAATAACCATCGTCACCGAACGTTAAGCGTGCAGACCCTACGGGTTCGAGAACTATGTAGACATGACCGAGACTCATCTCCGGTCAATAACCAATAGCGGAACCTAGATGCTCATATTGGTTCTACATATTCTACAAAGATCTTTATCGGTCAAACCACATAACAACATACGTTGTTCCCTTTGTCATCGTTATGTTACTTGCCCGAGATTCGATCGCCGGTGTCCTCAATACCTAGTTCAATCTCGTTACCGGCAATTCTCTTTACTCGTTCCATAATGCAACATCCCGTAACTAACTTATTAGTCACATTGCTTGCAAGGCTTATAGTGATGTGCATTACCGAGAGGGCCCAGAGATACCTCTTCGATACACGGAGTGACAAATCCTAATCTCGATATATGCCAACTCAACAAACACCATCAGAGACACCTGGAGCATCATTATAATCACCCAGATACGTTGCGATGTTTGATAGCACACAAGGTGTTCCTCCGGTATTCAGGAGTTGCATAATTTCATAGTCAGACGAACATGTATAAGTTATGAAGAATGCAGTAGCAATAGAACTGAACGATCATTATGCTAAGCTAACGGATGGGTCTTGTCCATCACATCATTCTCTAATGATGTGATCCCGTTCATCAAATGACAACACATGTCCATGGCTAGGAAACTTAACCATCTTTGATTAACGAGCTAGTCAAGTAGAGGCCTACTAGGGACACTCTGTTTGTCTATGTATTCACACATGTACTAAGTTTCTAGTTTATACAATTCTAGCATGAATAATAAACATTTATCATGATAAAAGGAAATATAAATAACAACTTTATTATTGCCTCTAGGGCATATTTCCTTCAATTTCCCACTTGTACTAGAGTCAATAATCTAGTTCACATCGTCATGTGATTTAACACCAACAGTTCACATCTTTATGTAATTAGTTCACATCTCCATGTGACCAACACCCAAAGGGTTTACTAGAGTCAATAATCTAGTTCACATCGCTGTGTTATTAACACCCAAAGAGTGATCATGTTTTGCTTGTGAGAGAAGTTTAGTCAACGGGTCTGCCACATTCAGAGCCGTATGTATTTTGCAAATTTTCTATGTCTACAATGCTTTGCACAGAGCTACTCTAGCTAATTGCTCCCACTTTCGATATGTATCTAGATCGAGACTTAGAGTCATCCAGATCGGTGTCAAAGCTTGCATCGACGTAACTCTTTAGGACGAACTCTTTGTCACTTCCATAACCGAGAAACATTTCCTTATTCCACTAAGGATAATTTTGACCGTTGTCCACTGATCCACTCCTGGATCACTATTGTACCCTCTTGCCAAACTTATGGTGAGATACACAATAGGTCTGGTACACAGCATATCATACTTTATAGAACCTATGACTGATGCATAGGGAATGACTTTTCATTCTCTTTCTATTTTCTTCCATGGTTGGGTTTTGAGTCTTTACTCAACTTCACACCTTGCAACACAGGCAAGAACTCCTTCTTTGACTTTTCCATTTTGAACTACTTCAAAATCTTGTCAAGGTATGTACTCATTGAAAAACCTTATCAAGCGTCTTGTTCTATCTCTATAGATCTTGATGCTCAATATGTAAGCAGCTTCACCGAGGTCTTTCTTTGAAAAACTCTTTTAAAACACTCCTTTATGCTTTCCAGAAAATTCTACATTATTTCCGATCAACAATATGTCATTCACATATACTTATCAGAAATGATGTAGAGCTCCCACTCACTTTCTTGTAAATACAGGCTTCACCGCAAGTCTGTATCAAACCATATGCTTTGATCACTTTATCAAAGTATATATTCCAACTCCGAGATGCTTGCACCAGTCCATAGATGGATCACTGGAGCTTGCACACTTTGTTAGCACCTTTAGGATTGACAAAACCTTCTTGTTGCATCATATACAACTCTTCTTAATAAATCCATTAAGGAACGCAGTTTTGACATCCATTTGCCAGATTTCATAAAATTTGGCAATTGCTAACATGATTCGGACAGACTTAAGCATCGCTACGAGTGAGAAAATCTCATCGTAGTCAACATCTTGAACTTGTCGAAAACCTTTTTCGATAATTCGAGCTTTGCAGATAGTAACACTACTATCAGTGTCCGTCTTCCTCTTGAAGATCCATTTATTCTTAATGACTCGCCGATCAACGGGCAAGTCAATCAAAGTCCATACTTTGTTCTCATACATGGATCCCATCTCAGATTTCATGGCCTCAAGCCATTTCGCGGAATCTGGGCTCATCATCGCTTCCTCATAGTTCGTAGGTTTGTCATGGTATAGTAACATGACTTCTAGAAAGGATTACCGTACCACTCTGGTGCAGATCATACTCTGATTGTCCTACGAGGTTCGTTAGTAACTTGATCTGAAGTTTCATGATCATCATCATTAGCTTCCTCACTAATTGTTGTAGAGATCACTAGAACTGATTTCTGTGATGAACTACTTTCCAATTCGGGAGAAGGTACAATTACCTTATCAAGTTCTACATTCCTCCCAATCACTTCTTTCGAGAGAAACTTCTTCTCTAGAAAGGATCCATTCTTAGCAACGAATAACTTGCCTTCAGATCTGTGATAGAAGGTGTACCCAACAGTTTATTTTGGGTATCCTATGAAGACGCACTACTCCGATTTGGGTTCGAGCTTATCAGTTTGAAACTTTTTCACATAAGCATCACAACCCCAAACTTTAAGAAATGACAGCTTTGGTTTCTTGCCAAACCATAGTTCATATGGTGTCATCTCAACGGATTTAGATGGTGCCCTATTTAATGTGAATGCAGCTATCTCTAATGCATAACCCCAAAACGATACCGGTAAATTAGTAAGAGACATCATAGATCACACCATATCTAGTAAAGTGCAATTATGACATTCGGACACACCATTACGTTGTGGTGTTCCAGGTGGCGTGAGTTGCGAAACTATTCCGCATTGTTTCAAATAAAGACCAAACTCATAACTCAAATATTCTCCTGCACGATCAGACCGTAGAAACTTTATTTTCTTGTTACGATGATTTTCCACTTCACTCTAAAATTCTTTGAACTTTTCAAATGTTTCAGACTTATGTTTCATCAAGTAGATATACCCATATCTGCTCAAATTATCTGTGAAGGTCAGAAAATAACGATACCCGCCGCGAGCCTCAACACTCATCGGACCGCATACATCAGTATGTATTTTTTCCAATAAGTCAGTTGCTCGCTCCATTGTTCTGGAGAACAGAGTCTTAGTTATCTTGCCCATGAGGCATGGTTCGCAAACATCAAGTGATTCATAATCAAGTGATTCCAAAAGCCCATCAGTATGGAGTTTCTTCATGCGCTTTACACCAATATGACCTAAATGGCAGTGCCACATATAATTTGCACTATTATTATTAACTTTGCATCTTTTGGCTATAATATTATAAATATGTGTATTACTACGATCGAGATTTAATAAACCATTCACCTTGGGTGTATGACCTCAGAAGGTTTTATTCATGGAAACAGAATAACAATTATCCTTAACTTAAATGAATAACCGTATTGCAATAAACATGATCCAATCATATTATGCTTTACGCAAACACCAAATAACATTTATTTTAGGTTTAACACTAATCCCGAAGTTAAAGGGAGTGTGTGATGGTGATCTTATCAACCTTGAAATCACTTCCAACTCACATCATCACCTCGCCCTTAACTAGTCTCTGTTTATTTTGCAACTCCCGTTTTGAGTCACTACTTTTAGCAACTGAACCAGTATCAAATACCGAGGGGTTTGCTATAAACACTAGTAAAGTACACATCAATAACATGTATATCAAATATACCTTTGTTCACTTTGCCATCCTTCTTATCTGCCAAGTATCTAGGGCAGTTCCACTTCCAGTGACCATTTCCTTTGCAGTAGCAGCACTCAGTTTCACGCTTGGGTCTAGCTTTGGGATTCTTCATGGGAGTGGCAACTTTCTTGCCATTATTCTTGAAATTCAATTTCTTTCCCTTGCCCTTTTACTTGAAACTAGTGGTCTTGTCAACCATCAACACTTGATGCTTTTCTTGATTTCTACCTTCGTCGATTTCAGCATCATGAAGAGCTTGGGAATCATTTCCGTTATCCCTTGCATTTTATAGTTCATCACGAAGTTCTAATAACTTTGTGATAGTGACTAGAGAACTCTGTCAATCATTATCTTATCTGGAAGATTAACTCCCACTTGATTCAAGTGATTGTAGTACTCAGGCAATCTGAGCACATGCTCACTGGTTGAGCTATTTGTTGGGGAACGTAGCAGAATTTTAAAATTTTCTACGCATCACCAAGATCAATCTATGGAGTCATCTAGCAACGAGGGAGAGGGGAGTGCATCTACATACCCTTGTAGATCGCGAGCGGAAGCGTTCAAGAGAACGGGGTTGATGGAATCGTACTCGTGGTGATCCAAATCACCGATGACCTAGCGCCGAACGGACGGCACCTCCGCGTTCAACACACGTACGGTTGGGAAGACGTCTCCTCCTTCTTGATCCAGCAAGGGGAAGGAGAGGTTGATGGAGATCCAGCAGCACGACGGCGTGGTGGTGGAAGCAGCGGTGATCTCGGCAGGGCTTCACCAAGCTCCAACGAGAGAGAGAGAGAGAGAGAGGTATTATGTAGGGAGAGGGAGGCGCCAGAGACTTGGTGCGGATGCCCTCCCTCCCCCCCCCACTATATATAGGGCCCCTAGGGGGGCGCCGTCCCTAGGAGATGGGATCTCCAAGGGGGGGCGGCGGCCAAGGGGAACTTGCCCCCCAAGTCAAGTGGGGCGCCCCCCACCCCTAGGGTTTCCAACCCTAGGCGCAGGGGGAGGCCCATGGGGGGCGCACCAGCCCACCAGGGGCTGGTTCCCCTCCCACTTCAGCCCATGGGGCCCTCCGGGATAGGTGGCCCCACCTGGTGGATCCCCGGGACCCTTCTAGTGGTCCCGGTACAATATCGATTACCCCTGAAACTTTCCCGATGGCCGAAACTGGACTTCCTATATATAAATCTTCACCTTCGGACCATTCCGGAACTCCTCGTGACGTCCGAGATCTCATCCGGGACTCCAAACAACTTTCGGTTACCGCATACTAATATCTCTACAACCCTAGCGTCACCGAACATTAAGTGTGTAGACCCTACGGGTTCGGGAGACACGTAGACATGACCGAGACGACTCTCCGGTCAATAACCAACAGCAGGATCTGGATACCCATGTTGGCTCCCACATGTTCCACGATGATCTCATCGGATGAACCACGATGTCGAGGATTCAATCAATCCCGTATACAATTCCCTTTGTCAATCGGTACGTTACTTGCCCGAGATTCGATCGTCGGTATCCCAATACCTCGTTCAATCTCATTACCGGCAAGTCACTTTACTCGTACCGTAATGCATGATCCCGTGACCAAACACTTGGTCACATTGAGCTCATTATGATGATGCATTACTGAGTGGGCCCAGAGATACCTCTCTGTCATACGGAGTGACAAATTTCACTCTCGATCCGTGTCAACCCAACAGATACTTTTGGGGATACCTGTAGTATACCTTTATAGTCACCCAGTTACGTTGTGACGTTTGGTACACCCAAAGCACTCCTATGGCATTCGGGAGTTACACGATCTCATGGTCTAAGGAAATGATACTTGACACTGGAAAATCTCTAGCAAACGAACTACACGATCTTGTGTTATGCTTAGGATTGGGTCTTGTCCATCACATCATTCTCCTAATGATGTGATCCCGTTATCAATGACATCCAATGTCCATAGTCAGGAAACCGTGACTATCTATTGATCAACGAGCTAGTTAACTAGAGGCTTACTAGGGACATGTTATGGTCTATGTATTCACACATGTATTATGATTTCCGGATAACACAATTATAGCATGAACAATAGACAATTATCATGAACAAGGAAATATAATAATAATCATTTTATTATTGCCTCTAGGGCATATTTCCAACACTATTCTCCTCCATCTTGTAGGCAAAGTACTTGTCAGAGGTCTCATACCCCTCGACTCGCGCATGAGTCTGAAATGCCAATTTCAGCTCTTGGAACATATTATATGCTCCGTGGCATTCAAAATGTTTTTGACGTCCCGGTTCTAAGCCGTAAAGCATGGTGCACTAAACTATCAAGTATTCATCATACCGAGCTTTGTCAAACGTTCATAACGTCTGTATCTGCTCCTGCAATAGGTCCGTCACCTAGCGGTGCATCAAGGACATAATACTTATGTGCAGCAATGAGGATAACCCTCAGATCACAGAGCTAGTCCGCATCATTGCTACTAACATATTTCAACTTATTTTTCTCTAGGAACATATCAAAAATAAACGGGGAGCTACATCGCAAGCTATTGATCTACAACATAGATATGCAAATACTATCAGGACTAAGTTCATGATAAATTAAAGTTCAATTAATCATATTACTTAAGAACTCCCACTTAGATAGACATCCCTCTAGTCATCTAAGTGATCATGTGATCCAAATAAACTAAACCATGTCCGATCATCACGTCAGATGGAGTAGTTTTCAATGGTGAACATCACTATGTTGATCATATCTACTATATGATTAACGCTCGACCTTTCGGTCTCTAGTGTTCCGAGGCCATATCTGCATATGCTAGGCTCGTCAAGTTTAACCCGAGTATTCTGCGTGTGCAAAACTGGCTTGTACCCGTTATATGTGAACATAGAGCTTATCACACCTGATCATCACGTGGTGTCTCAGCACGATGAACTGTAGCAACAGTGCATACTCAGGGAGAACACTTTTACCTTGAAATTTAGTGAGAGATCATCTTATAATGCTACCATCGAACTAAGAAAAATAAGATGCATAAAGGATAAACATCACATGCAATCAATATAAGTGATATGATATGGCCATCATCATCCTGTGCCTGTGATCTCCATCTCCAAAGCACCATCATGATCACCATCATCACCGGCTTAACACCTTGATCTCCATCGAAGCATCGTTGTCGTCATGCCAACTATTGCCTCCACGACTATCGCTACTGCTTAGTGATAAAGTAAAGCAATTACATGGCGATTGCATTTCATACAATAAGGCGAAAACCATATGGCTCCTGCCAGTTGCCGATAACTTGTCTTACAAAACATGATCATCTCATACAATAAAATTTAGCATCATGTCTTGACCATATCACATAACAACATGCCCTGCAAAAACAAGTTAGACGTCCTCTACTTTGTTGTTGCAAGTTTTACGTGGCTGCTACGGGCTGAGCAAGAACCGTTCTTACCTACGCATCAAAAACCCACAACGCGGTATAGTGATTGATTTTTGCTCATCAGAAAGAACCATGTTCATTGAATCCGATTCAACTAAAGCTGGAGAAACAGACACCCACTAGCCACATGTGTGCGAACCACGTTGGTAGAACCAGTCTCGCATAAGCGTACGCGTAATGTCGGTCTAGGCCGCTTCATCCAACAATGCCGCTGAATCAAGAATTAACTAGTGACGGCAAGCAATATGTATATACCCACGCCCACAACTCCTTTGTGTTCTACTCGTGCATATGACATCTACGCATAAACCTGGCTCGGATGCCACTGTTGGGGAACGCAGTAATTTCAAAATAATTCCTACGCACACGCAAGATCATGGTGATGCATAGAAACGAGAGGGGAGAGTATCGTCTACGTACCCTCGTAGACTGTAAGCAGAAGCGTTACGAGAACGCGGTTGATGTAGTCATACGTCTTCATGATCCGACCGATCCAAGTATCGGACGTACGGCACCTCCGACTTCAGCACACGTTCAGCTCGGTGACGTCCCACGAACTCCGATCCAGCAGAGCTTCGAGGGAGAGTTTTGTCAGCACGACGGCATGATGACGGTGATGATGATGCTACCGACGCAGGGCTTCGCCTAAGCACTGCTATGATATGACTGAGGTGGATTATGGTGGAGGAGGGCACCACACACGGCTAAAAGATCAACTGATCAACTTGTGTGTCCATGGGGTGCCCCCTCCCCCGTATATAAAGGAGTGGAGGAGGGGGAGGGCCGTCCCTCTACTATGGCGCGCCCTGGGGAGTCCTACTACCACCGGGAGTAGGATTCCCCCCTTCCATGTAGTAGGAGTAGGAGAGAAGGAAAGGGAAAATAGAAGAGAAGGAAGGAGGGGGGCGCCGCCCCTCCCCCTGGTCCAATTCAGACTAGGCCTTGGGGGGTGCGCAGCCTCCCCTCTCTCTTTCCCCTAAAGCCCAATAAGGCCCATGTACTCCCCGGCGAATTCCTGTAACTCTCCGGTACTCCGAAAAATACCCGAATTACTCGGAACCTTTTTGATGTCCGAATATAGTCGTATAATATATCGATCTTTATGTCTCAACCATTTCGAGACTCCTAGTCATGTCCCCGATCTCATCCGGGACTCCGAACTACCTTCGGTACATCAAAACACATAAACTGGTAATATCGATCGTCACCGAACGTTAAGCGTGCGAACCCTACGGGTTCGAAAACTATGTAGACATGACTGGGACTCATCTCTGGATAATAACCAATAGCGGAACCTAAATGCTCATATTGGTTCCCACATATTCTACGAAGATCGTTATCGGTCAAACCGCATAACAACATACGTTATTCCCTTTGTCATCAGTATGTTACTTGCCCGAGATTCGATCGTCGGTATCTCAATACCTAGTTCAATCTCATTACCGGCAAGTCTCTTTACTCGTTCCGTAATGCAACATCCCGTAACTAACGCATTAGTCACATTGCTTGCAAGGCTTATAGTGATGTGCATTACCGAGAGGGCCCAGAGACACCTCTCCGATGCACGGAGTGACAAATCCTAATCTCGATCTATGCCAACTCAACAAACACCATCGGAGACACCTGTAGAGCATCTTTATAATCACCCAGTTACGTTGTGACATTTGATAGCACACAAGGTATTCCTCCGGTATTCGGGAGTTGCATAATCTCATAGTCAGACGAACATGTATAAGTTATGAAGAAAGCAGCAGCGATAAAAATGAACGATCATTATGCTAAGCTAACGGATGTGATCCTGTTCATCAAATGACAACACATGTCCATGGCTAGGAAACTTAACCATCTTTGACTAACGAGCTAGTCAAGTAGAGGCCTACTAGGGACACTCTGTTTGTCTATGTATTCACACATGTACTAAGTTTCCGGTTAATACAATTCTAGCATGAATAATAAGCATTTATCATGATATAAGGAAATATAAATAACAACTTTATTATTGCCTCTAGGGCATATTTCCTTCAAAAGTAGCACTGTTCGAGGCGTGCTTTGTACGGTTGAACCTGTATAAGTACTCATACTGCTTTCAGCTATGGTTGTTAAGTGCCCCTGGTGGTTTCAGTTAAGGTTGTTAAGTACTCATGCTGCTTTTACAGTATGTGGTGTTTCTTCAGTCCTGTCTTCCTCCAGCCGCCAAAACCAAACCAGCACTGGCGAGGCCGCCTGCTTCCGCCTCCCACGGCTGGCTGCGCCTCAACGCATGCATCGCCGCCCCCAACGTCTCCTAAATCGTTAACGCCGACCTCCGAGGCGTCGCCATCGTCCTCCGTGCGCTTTGATGCGCTCGCCGCGCGCCGCCCTCTCGTGTTGTCAACATGGTTAACAAACAAGAGGAATCAGAAGAGGACTATACGTGGAGAGGATGACAGTATGGGCCACCATGTCCATGGTCGTACGCAAGGAAGTTCCTCATTTTTTGTTATATATATATACTCCATTGTTAGCGTATGGAAAAATAAAATGCTTCCTGCTAGTGGTTTCCTGACATCTGGGACCCACGATATTGTCAGCGTATATAGTCAATACACAAGAGAACAACACAAGATCGGCTAACACTTGGGACGTAGCTGCTCGAGCAGTATTTTTTTGTTATTGTTGAGACGGAGTAGGGTTTCAATTGGGATGTGGCCCGTCTAGCCCAGACTGATATTTTATGTTCACCACATGACCAGCCCAGCTAATTTTTTTTGTGAAAATGAGTCCATTTTATTTTTTCTGAAGAATACCCAATCGAGGCCTACTTATTTTTCTACACCCTGATGGGCTGCAAGCCTGCAACTCTTTCAAGACGCCTGCAAATCTTGAAAGTAATATGAAATGGGTTATAATTATAAAAATAGATGACAAATTGGCAATTACTTTATAATTTCTGAATTTCTCACATTTTCAGATTCCAATTTCACTGAGCTTTAACCTAATTTTAATATATTTTCAAAGTACTTTAAATCTGGCTCGACATTTTGATATTAAAAATAGTTTGGAACCCACAGAAATATGCGAAATTTGGTTTAAATTTTTAACCCCGGCCCTGGCCAACAAAAAACGGACTGCAGTAAATTGCATAAGAAGTTGCAATGAGCTATATATAAATTATTAAAAAATAGGGAATGGTCTGACTTGTGGGCCTATTAAGTTGACGTGTATGTAGATTTTTTTACTTATTATATACGTCAACAAATGATTCAAGTAGACGTAACCGTTGGATGTCAATCCAACGACCGTCGTGTTTCTTCAATATCTGATCTTCTTGCTCCAGCCGCCAAATCCAGCACCGGCGGGACCGCCTGCTCCTGCCTCCCGTGGCCGACTGTGCTGCCACGTAGGCCTCACCGCCCCCTACTACTCCCACCGCTGGCCAGGCCATCCCTTTACTCACCCACATCCCTCCACTGTTGTGGCTTCGCCGCCTCTAGGTCATTCCCTTGTCGGGTCTCGCCATCGTCCGTCGCGCTGGTGTTCTCGGCACGGTGTGGTTAATGTTGTCAACAAACGACAACATCGGAAGAGGGGCGTACATGGAGAGGCTGACAGTTGGGACCCACATGGTCCATGGCCGCACGCAAGCAAGTACCTCCTTATTACGCCAAAAAGATGAATACTCCCGCTGACAGTTCGGACCCACCAGCTATATCTTCGCACGCAAGGAAGTGCCTCCTTATTACGCACAAAGAAAACGAATACTCCCCTACTAGCTGGGACCCACCATAGTGGGACTCTGACTTGTGGGTTGACGCGGACGGAGGGCTTTGTCAACTTAGTCAACAAACGATTCTATCACCGGTGACCGTTGGATTATTAACATCCAATGGTCGTCCTGCTTCTTCAACCTCTGATTTTCTTGCTCCAGCCGTCCAAACCACCACGTGCTCTTGCCTCCCGTGGCCGGCTGTGCTGCCGAGGAGGCCTCACCGCCCCCTACTACTCCCACCGCTGGCCAGGCCCTGCGGCGACGGCAGCCTCACACCGCAGCTGAACGAGTGAACCCTCGTACTCCTCTCCACGTGAGCATCCACTGCCGCGTCTTCCCTGGCTCCGCGTCGTTCCCTTCCTAGGCCTCACTGTCGTCCACCGCCTTGGTGCTCCCGGAGTGGCGTGGTCAACGAACGACTTCCATCGGAAGAGTACTATACGTTGAGAGTCTGACAGCTGGGTCCATGGCCGCAGCAAGGAAGTGCCTCCTTACCATGCGGAAAATAATGATTCCTCCACCTGACAGCAGGGACCCACCGGACAGGCCACCGTATTTCACGAAAAAAACGTTTCCCCCCTCACTACTAAGACCCACCAGCTACATCTTCGCACGGAAGGAAGTGCTTGACAGTCGGGACCCACCTGGTCGAAGTGTACGTAGCGTTGTCATTCTGGTCGCGAACGTGTACGTACATACTGGGCGATGTAGAGGCGCGCACGTGTCGTAGTAGAGGCGCGCACATAGCATGTACACGTACGTACAGCGGCCAGCATGCAAGAAAGTAAATACGGCCACGTACGTACATATGGGCGGGGTCTCGAACGCCTAGTCGCGCATACGTACGGCCAGGGCTCGTGTACATGGCTGGGTCGGAACAGAGAAACTGCGCCATCGCCGTGTTCATGGGGAGGCAACGGAATGTGTCGTGTTCATCGGGAGGCAACGGAACGCGTGCTGTTCATCGAGAGCCAACCGGCTTGGACGGAACAGCGGATGGAAACGAGGCCTGGCGTACCACAAAACGGAGGAAACGGCCTTGTGTTCGACCGGACATGATCGAAATGGGATCCTGTTCAATGGGAGGGGTCTGCCGTACCGCAAAATGGAGGAAACTGACCTTCTACGGTCGAAATGGGGTCCTTTTGATCGGGAGGGGTGTGGCATACTGCAAAACGTAGGAAACGGACTTGTGTTGGAGCGCTACGGTCGAAACGAGGGTCATGTTCATCGGGAGGGGTGTGGCGTACCGCAAAACGGGACTCCACGGGATATTGTTCGTCTCCATCGTCGACTGCCTCCACGGGCTACTGTTCATCCACCATCGACTGCCTCCACGGGCTCCTGTTCATCCACCGTCGACCTCCTCCAGCCTCCACCTATGATTGTTCATCCACAGGCTCCTATTCATCCAGCCTCCATCACGCGCTCCTCCCCCGGCTACTGTTCAACCAGCTCTCTCCACGGGGTCATGTACGTTCAACCACCCCTCCATGGGCTACTATTCATCCAGCCCCCCACCGGCTACTATCCAACCAGCCCTCCACGGGGTCCTGTTTATCCAGCCCTCCACGGGATCTTGTTCATCCACCGGCTCGATCGATCGGGGTACTGATCATCCAGCGGCAACGGCCTCTACTACCACAGGTTCCTGTTCATCCAACCCCCCACCGGGAACTGTTCATCCAAACCCCTAACAATGCTCACTGTTCATCCAGAGGCAGCATTGATCGGCTTCAGTTAGCAGCAGTAGCGAAGGAATCACTCGGGTTCAGTAACAGTAAAGGATTGATCGATCGCCCGGGTTCAATAACGCGTAGCCTGCAGTGCAATCGCTCGGGTTCAGTTAGAGTGCAACGCCTCGCACACACGCGCGTACATACGAGACAAACGTGCATCGCTCGACCCCCGACCACCCACCGTAACCGGGAACTCCCCGATATTTTCCTCGCCCTCGCTTCTACCACGGTTTTTTCCGTTATGGACGGCCCAAAGAATGTCATGCAGCTGCGTCTCCGGCCCGCCCAGACGAAAAGCCTATTTTCTGTCATGATTTTTAGTCATAGAAGTAGGACCCCACCACATCTATGATGATATCGGGTTTTGTCACAATTATCGTCGCAGAAGTGTCATAAGTATGACATAATTTTTTTCGTTTGGCCCAAAATGTCACGGATGTGTCTTTTTTTCATAGTGAAAGCAAGCAATCTAGCACACAAGCAAACGAAAAGACGAACGAAAGAAGGCGAATCAAAAGGCAAATATTTTTGTGTTTTTCTGAAAACGTTTTAGAAGTGGGGGAGAGGAAAACGAGAGGCAAATGGCAAATAATGTAAGTGCAAGAGATGAGAGTTTATGATAGATACTTGGTAGGCTTGATGTAGAACCTCCCCGACAATGGCGCCAGAAATTCTTCCTGCTACTTCTTGAGATTGCGTTGATTTTTCCCATCAAGAGGAAAGGCTGATGCAGCAAAGTAGAGATAAGTATTTACCTCAGTTAAAGAACCAAGGTATCAATCTAGTAGGAGGCACAAGCAAGTCTCCAATATACGCACCTGCACAAACTAACAAACACTTGCACACAACGCGAAAAAGGGGTTGTCAATCCCTTCATGGTCATGAACAAGAGTGAGATCTAATAGAGATAGGTATAAAAGATAAATAAAAGGCAAAATAGAGTAAATATAAATAAATTGTAGCAAGGTATTTTTGGGTTTTGGGTTTATAGATCTGAAAATAAATGATGGAAAATAGACCCGGCGGCCATAGGTTTCACTAGAGGCTTCTCTCTTGAATAAAGCTTATGGTGGGTAAACAAATTACTATTGAGCAATTGATAGAAAAGCGCATAGTTATGATGATATCTAAGGCAATGATCATGAATATAAGCATCACGTCCGTGACAAGTAGACCGAAACGATTCTGAATCTACTACTATTACTCCACACATCGACTAACTCTTGCCTGCAGCTAGAGTATTAAGTTCATAAGAACAAAGTAATGCTTTAAGCAAGATGACATGATGTAGAGGGATAAACTCAATCAATATGATATAAAGCCCATCTTTTTATCCTGAATGGCAATAATACAATATGTGCCTCGCTATCCCTACTGTCACTTGGTGAGGACACCGCAAGATTGAACCCATCAGAAAGCACCTCTCCCATTGCAAGAAAAAGCAATCTAGTTGGCCAAACCAAATCAATAGATCGAAGAGAATTACTAAGCTATCTTAATCATGCATAAAAGAGTTTAGAGAATACTCAAATAATATTCATAGATAATCTGGTCATAAATTCACAATTCATATGATCTCAACAAACACACCACAAAAGAAGATTACATCGAATAGATCTCCAAAAACATCGAGGAGAACATTGCATTGAAGATCAAAGAGATAGAAGAAGTCATAAAGCTACTAGCTATGGACCCTTAGGTCCGTGGTAAACTACTCATACATCATAGGAAGGGCAACAAGGTTGGTGTAGAGGCCCTACGTGATCGAATCCCCCTCCGGCGAGTGCCGGAAAAGGCCCCAAGATGGGATCTCACGGGAACAGAAGCTTGCGGCGGCGGAAAAGTATTTTTGGTGTGCCCTCTGGTATAGGGGAAATATTTGAGAATATATAGTGCTGGGATTAGGGTTAGACG
>NC_041384.1:584911290-584920478 GCF_002162155.2 Triticum dicoccoides | reverse complement strand
TGGTTGTCTCGTAGTTCTTCTGGCCTCCTCTCCAAGTCTCGCGGGTTTCTTCTAGTCCAAGAAAAATCACCGTAAAGTTTTATGTCGTTTGGACTCCGTTTGATATTCCTTTTCTGTAAAAGTCAAAAACAAGGAAAAACAGAAACTGGCATTGGGCACTAGGTTAATAAGTTAGTCCCAAAAATAATATAAAATAGCATATTAATGCATATGAAATAATAAAAAAAGATAATATAATAGCATGGAACAATAAAAAATTATAGATACGTTGGAGACGTATCACCACCGATGTAAAGGCATCACGACAGGCAGCCTGTTTGTCCGCAGACTCATGTGTCTCCTCCATGTGTTCCTCTTCCTCGGTGGCACCCTCGACGATATGTGTGGGATCTTCGACATTGGTGACAAGATGAGTAGTGGGTGGGTCGAAAAAATTGACTTTTTCCGGCTGCTCCAAGATCCGATCTGACATCAAGATTGAGAGAACTAGCTCCTGCTACTTCTGGATCCGGCGAGATGGCAAACCATGGAAGATCAGCTCCCTGCAGGAATCTTTGGGGAACTCCATGCTGCCGAATCTAACGATCCGTCCTGCAGCAAAAGTCTTGACCTGGCTGAAATGGATAGTCGAGTCGGCAATGTAGGTGCGACGCTGAAGGCGAACATATGCCCCGAGACAAAGTCGTGCCGGAACAGATCAGAGCGTTGATCTGAACTCCCATCGAATCACGGCTTTCGCCTAAAATGGCCTGCATGGGCCACCACTACCGGAGCTAAGTCCGGTAAATCCCTCGATTGGGTGTCCTAGCTAGGAGACTTGGATGAATGGTAACATGATGCAAGGATTTACCCAGGTTCTGGCTCTCATGGTGAAGATAATACCCTACTCCTGCTCCCGTATATTGCATTGGCGTGTGTACAAAGTACAAGTGAATACCAAGGTATTCTAAGTTTTCCTATCAACGAGCCCGACCCCCGGCTTATGTAACATACCAAGGCTCATAGGGTTACATATCCTAGTCGGCTACGTCGATGGAAATAGAGTCCTCCACGATTCCATTATCTTCATATTGTACGCCAAATCTTCCGGAGTCTTCGTAATTCGATAGAGGCCGACAAATGTGGCTCACGACGAAACTGACCTAGGGGTCCTCAGCCCAGTCCACCAGGCCGAGAACCGACATGGTGAAAGACAGAGACCACTCAGCCGGGACACCATTATGTAGGATGGAGAAAGTTGTGGACCGACTATTCTTTAGTTGTATCCTGGGCCATTTAAGGCTCACTTAAACTAAAATACAAACCCAAGTACAATTCTCCATGCAACAACAAAATACGAGCAATTAATTGGGGGTCACCCGCAAAAAAAAATTTAATTGGGGGTCACCCCTTCACCGGGTGTCCCAATGGACACATGTCGCGCGCTGGGCGCTTCTTACACCAGGATAGTATTATTCAGTTTTTTCTTAGGTTTCATCTTTCTTTCAGTATTTTGATTTTAAAAATCTGTCCTTACAAGATTTTTTTTTGTTTCTTCATTTTTTGTAATTTTTTGTATGACAGAAGTGTAAAAGGCACATTCGTGTGAACCAGGGTTGTGCTTCCGTGTGTGAAAGTACAACAGTGTTTAAAAAAAGTGAAGCACGAGTATTAAGCATAATTGTAGGATCCTGATAAGCCCCGAACGTTCGGATTTTGCCCATGACAAATCAAATGTTTTTTATGATAAATATAGTTGATGCGGGGATAACAAGTTTGGTTGGTAACCATGGCAATTTCACCCGCGAGTTGTTTTTGATAGAAAATTGTCATGGGTGCCAACTAAATTTGCCATCCTCGCGTCAACTAAGGTTGTCATAAAAAACATTTGATTGCCATTGGCAAAATCCAAGCGTTCGGGATTTATCTTTTCGTAGTTGTAACCACAGTTTTGCTTCTCTAGAAAGTGAAACACGGTTGTGCTTCTCTAAAAAGATAAAGCACACGTGTCGTTCTACGTGAAGCATAGTTGTGCTTTTACGTGAAAACACAACTATCAACTATGTTTTCGCCTCAACTATTTTTTTTGTTTTCATTTTTTATTGTTCTGGTTTATCGCTTGGTTTTCAGCTTTTTTTGGTCTCCACTTTTGTATTTCTGATTTTTTTATGGTTCCTGGTTTTTTAATTTCCATTTTTTTGATCTTTGTTTTTTGTTTATGTATTTTCTATTTGCAGTTTTTTCTATCTTCGGTTCTTTTATTTTGGTTTTTCGTGTGAAGCACACATGTGCTACTCATGTGAAAAAGCGACTGTGCGTCCCAAAAAAAGTGAAGCACACCTTAGTATAGTTTGAAGCACATTTTAGTCAGTTTTGAAGCATGGATTAGTACAGCTTGGAGCATAGATTTTGCAGAAAACTGTTCATCAAAACCTACCAAAGTGGACCGAGTTTTGAAAACCTAGGCGCGAGAAACACAAAGGTGAAAGCGGTTCATCATTTGGACACGCGGTACGAGTGATAAATCATTTTGAAACAAACGAATCTAAGAAGAAGAAAAAAAGACACAAACAGAAAACCTCACATCCTCGAGCGCTTTGTGAGAAAACACACCAAAACTCCGTGGTTGGTTCACATGCCCACTTGTCACCACCAGAGGAGGTGGTATTGACCTTTGCAAGGGTATCCCCTAATTAATTGGTGATTTCAAGTCTGAGAAACCTCAATTTTGTTTCTACTTGATAAATCATGCTCAATTTGAACTCATTCAATAATAACGATACACTAGGGGTAAGCAGACGCTGCATCTTGATTCTAGAACTACATGGTTCTAGATGGAAACTATTGAAATGATGTCAAAATAGCTATTGGCAAAGAAGTGGATGTAACTTGTGAAGTTTCCAGAGCATTATACTTGAGCATGTCAAGCCAGTGCGATCACCCACCGTTCACCAAAGTAACATCAGTTTGAAAAATGCCAGGTGTGCATTGGCAGAAATCATTAAATTCGTGGAGAAAAGAGAAACATGAACTGCTCTAGAAGGAAAAGCCAAATCTTCGCACCGCTAGAGGTTTCAGCAAACAATCTAGCGACATGATTTCACCAATGCTATGTACACAACCTAAGCAATTCAGTCCTGGGTCTTCAGCATGTGTAAAGAATTGCAGCCAGCATGGTTATTGGTCCTCTTTAAACAACATTACCTACAATGGAGCAGTTCAGCAGTCAAAATGTTTGACATGATTTTTGCCAGATTAGATCAAATACCAACTAATGCTTCCCTTCTCAGGTGAAAAAAAGGGGTTTTACGTATAAGTTTAATACCTTGGCACAGACCGCACAAGATTGACTTCTTTCCATCCACTCGTAAATGCAACTAAGATGGAAATTATGGTTGCACTGAAGCACTATCTTTGGATTCTCGTAATCATACTCTGTAAATAAGAAACAATCAGAAGACAAGAAGAGCAAACAACTCTGCACAAAGTACAAGGATATAAATTCAGAGTTATGGAATGCTACATTTGTTTTCCTTTACCATTGCCAGAGTAGATGTATTCACGTGGCAGCAATTTGATAAAATGATAACAAACCAGCTATCAATGAGAACTGATTAATTAAGACATATTCATTAACAATAATGATTAAAATGAACAAACACGTACTCCCTCCGTTTCTAAATATTTGTCTTTCTAGAGATTTCAACAAGTGACTACATACGGAGCAAAATGAGTGAATCTACACTCTAAAATATGTCTATATACATCCGTATGTGGTAGTCCATTTGAAATCTCTAAAAAGACAAATATTTAGGAACGGAGGGAGTATATTTTTGCAACTGACACAATAATGTTTCAGATTCTCTCTTTCTTGTGTACTTTATATGATATATGCGAAGTGTAAATTGTAAATCCCCCAGAGCGAAAATACAAGATGCTGCAATTCTGAATAGTGAAGGAGTTGTAAAACAGGTAATTGTTTTCACTGACCTTCTAGGCATATTGGACAATCATCCTCAGAATCAGAAGGAACACAGACTTGAGCTCCCCCGATCTTTTTACCTCCCGACTCAGCTTTCAGGGACGGTCCATCAGCCTTCTGATCGGCACAAGTTGATCTGGTATCAGCATCATTGTTTTCTTCAAGTAGTTTAGATTTCTGGGATTGCGTTGAAGCCTTGTTATGTCCTGCCACCAGCGGGTGGCGCTCCGTTTGATGTCTGAATTGAGGATCATCATAAGGCAAAGGCCTAGGAGGGCAGCGGAAGGTGTTCATTGAATCATCCTGCCGTGAACCCGCAGGAGGAACCCTTCCCTGAACAGGCGCAACCCGTGTATTTGCTCTTTGACGAGCAGGACCGCCCTGTGGGGGAATAAAACATTTAGATGATACCAGTGCATAGCAGCTGACTGAAACAGAAGGTCCAGACAGAACATGCAATTATTCTGGACAAATGTGGCACCATTAATAAGTATACCAAACTGTTTAGTACTGTAATAATTTTCAAGCTACACGGACTGGCCGTTTGTAATTGGGTGTTAGTATCTTACTTATTCAGTACCGAGTTGTCCACTTCCAACTTCTGAGAATAGCAGCTCTCAACTGTCAAACAAGTCTCAGGGTAATAAAACCAGATAGGCTCCATGCAAACTACTAATATCCGTTCATGGTTTATCTACTACTAATTTACAAATTACGCAATTAAATGAACACAATAATGAACATCCGCTATTCTGAGATCACGGCAATGCGATCCTGGGGCATGACTAGCGCATGCGAGGATCGGGAAGACGGAAAATCCACCCACCATCTGCCACTACGCAACACAAGTTCCGTGCATTTCACCAACACCATGACTAAATCCATCACATGTCTATATCACCGCAACTGCACCAAATATCTCCAGACAAGACGTACAAAACAAACAGATAGGTAAAAGCATACCGAGTTGTGATTGCTGTTGTTGTTGTTATCGTTGTTGCGATCGTTGTTCAGGAAAGGCCATGGCAGGCAGCAGCAGCCAGGCGCGTCGTCGCCGGGGCCGCGGCCGCGTAAGCAGCACATGATGGCCCCCATCTGACTGAACCCCTCCCCTGCAAACCAAACGGAGGAGCCAGCAGTACCGGCCTTCTAGTTCCCACCTATCCTTGGACCTCCCCTCTCGCTACCCGGCCGCCGCACCGGCACACCGACGGAAGGAAGGAAGGAAAAAAGGCGATCGGTGGCAATTTATCCACGGGATGGAATCCGATCCCGTCGCTTTGAATCCGGGCAGGTTCCTTTACTCTTCGCCGCTGGACCTGCGAAACAACCCAAAGTTACGCCGGAAATTTAGGCTCTACGCCGCCGATGAGAGAATCAACAATAATCGAAAAACAGAGTCACATCTTTGGCGACGACGGCGAGTATGCGGCGCCACTTAAATTCTGCTACCGCTGCCGCTACTCAAGATGGAGTCGGAATTTCCTTTTGACTGCGAGTTTGTGAAGGAGAAAGAAAAGGCGGACCTTTGGGGACGGACGGGCGGAGCTGCTAAACCCCGACGCAGATTGACGGCGGTGGGTTCAAGTAGTGGTGGTGGTACGGGCAGTGGTAACTGAACTCGGGAGAATCGGGGGAGGATTGCGGTTGGAGATGCAGGCGGACGAGCGGCGGCGGCTAGGAGATTGGAGCTGGCACGCAAGGCATTGCGATCGGTTTGCTGTTGCGCCGAACGCACGGGCGGAGCGGCGGAAAGAGAGAGATAGAATAAAAATCTCTGGGAAATAAAGCTTAGAATCCTATTGGTGGGTTTTGTTACGAGATTAGCGCTGCCGGCTGGTAAGTGGGGGTGGAAGCTGACTATGATTTTTCCCTGGCGGACCACCCTCGCTGCCTTTTGCAAGGTCCCTGCTTTTTATATCTATCTCTGGATACTCTGCTTTTTTTGCGAAAAGGATACTCTGCTTTTGTTCCAGAGATTTCGGCCCAGCATCTTCAGCCATTGCCCCCAGAGGGCGCCTAAAATCGCCGCCTGGGGACGAGCCGGCACAAAAAAGGGCCTGAGGCGAATTGGTCCTCAGTCGCCGGCCCCAGGACCGCCCCAGGTGTGTCTAATTTTTTTTTTAAAAACGTTCGGCAAAGTTCGGTTAAACACGGCTAAATTTCGGCAAACTTTGGCATATATTAACATGTTCGGTCGATTACATAGCAAATATAACTAAAAAATCGTTGGACGTCGAGTAGTCGCCGTCGTCGCCGCCATCCTCGCCGCCGTCGTCGGCGGCGGCCTTCTCCTCCTTGACGCGACCGTCCCTGGTGGACCCCTGACCGGCGTCGCCATGGCGGACTGGTGACGGCGGTGCGTCGTCGTCGTCGCTATCTTCGATGACGACGACGACTCCTTCGTCGCGGCCCCGGCGGCGCTGCTCGAACCGCCGAAGGGCGGCGCACTGGCGCTCCCTCGCCATCTTCAGGTAGTCCTTTCGCGCCCATTCCAGGGCCGCGTCGTCGTCGAGCTCAACGTCACCGTGCTCTGTCTTCACGGCGGGGAGACCTGGCTCCGTTTTCACCGGCGCGAGCCTCGGCTCCGTCTTTGGCTTGACAAAGCGCGGAGGAGCCGACGAGGAGGCACGCTGGCCGCCCTCGTTGATGACGATGCCGGCGCTGCGAGTGCGCCCGCCAAAAGGCGTCTCCGCCGCGGGCTCGGCCTTGACGCCGAGCAGCGCCGGAGAGCCGGAGAGCCGGAGGAGTGGGAAGAAGAGTGCGAGGAGGAAGACGAGGAGGAGCCTAACCTCCTGGGCATCCATTGCCCGGCGCGTCGGCGGTGGGCCGGGGCGGTGGGCCGGGGCGGCCGCCCTCACCGGGGAGGGTATGCCAGCGACGGGTTGTTGCCGCCCTCAAGGTGCGTCAGCACGCCCTCGAGCGTGCGGCCGGAGACGCCCCACCACAGGTGGCGCCCCTCGCTGTTCTTCGTGCCGCCCACCACCGGCGCCCGTTGGTGGACGCCAGCCTCTGCTGCTGACGGCGCTCAAAGTACGCCGTCCACGCCGCGTGGTTGTCGGCGGCGTACTAGGGCAGGGCGAGCTATTCGTCAGTGAACGCACGATCTCTACCTCGGCGGCGAAGTAGGGTGCGCGCGCCACGGCGTCGGGCAACGGTGGAATGGGCACTCCCCTGTTGCTAAGCCTCCACCCCGTCGGCCCGGCGCGCATGTCCAGCGGCGCCAGGATGTTGGCCTCGAACAGGAGCCACGACTCTTGTTCGCGGAGAGAGCGGCGGCCGAAGCCGTTGGCCGCTGTCTCATCGCCGGGGAAACGTTCGGCCATCGGGAGAGGGAGAGGGAGGACTCGGCGGCGGTGCACGGGAGAGGGAGAGGGAGGGCTCGGCGGCGGCGCACGGGAGAGGCAGAGCTCGATGGCTAGGGCTGGTGTGGCCAGAGGCGAGGAAGGCCACCGGCTTATATAGCAGCGCCCGTGTGTACGCGTGCGCGGGAGGGGAGGTGTCGGCGCGCCGCCCCATGACGCGACGTCCGTGAGGAATCAATGGCAAGGCTGACCGGTGGCGGCAGCGCGGCACCCTTGGCATTGATTCCCGCGGGAATCGAGGCAATGAGGGTGACAAAGCGCCCGTCTCGCTGACTCGGCGGGCCCGTGGCTGCTTCGCGCCGAAACAACTCGCCCCGGCGCCCCCGGGCGTCCCAATGCACTGGGTTCAGCTTGGGTCCGCCGACGCTGATTTCGGCCCAGGCGGGCGAAAATCGGGCTCCTGGGGCGTGATTAGGCCGTTTTTTCGGCGCCGGCACGAAAAAATCGTCTAGGGAGGCCTTTCTCAGAGTACGGCTAAAGATGCTCTAATGGTGTACTCTTGCATTGGGTTTTTTGCGAATACTCTTGCATAGGCTTTGATATGGATTCTAAATCTACATGAAGTTTTTTTTGTGTAACTAGCAAAATAGCGCGTGCGTTGCAATGGAAGAAAAAATAAACAAATGTTCCTGACCAATAGGCCCCCCAATAGGTCTATGTTATTTACTAGCAAACATGCTCATGTGTTGCAACGGGAGAAAAAAATCACCTCTTATACACACGACATTAGCAAATTCATTGAAACCTTTAATGATGCCATACAACCAACATGATAAGTGGTGTTGCAAGTGTACTTAAGGTGTCTCCAAAAATCTTTATGGGCACTATTTCAAATAATATGAAAATCAACCCTAAGCCACTTGTTTACATAAAGCTCGCATCAACAGTTTAGTGCACATCATTGTATACGGGTGGGTTATTTTGCACTATGTGAAATAGCGAGGACGATTATGTATGTATTGTAACCTTTAGCATGTGATATCGGGTAGGAATCAACATACCCTGTGGCCATTCAAAAAAAATCATCACCTATGGTGGCAATAATATCTTTTGTGAGAGTATCAAACTATCATATCTACTCAGTTTATATGGGTGTAACGCCCCGGATGCAACTTTCCATATTTGTAACTCCGACTCTTGCCTTTTTCGAAGATGCGATATGAGTTTCCCTTAGTGGTTGGGTTTGGTCTTTATTTTGCTTTTGTTCATGTCATGCATTTCATATCATGTCATCATGTGCATCACATTTGCATATGTGTTCGTCTCTTGCATCCGAGCATTTTCCCCGTTGTCCGTTCTGCAATCCGACACTCCTACGTCCTCCAATGTTCCCCTCTTGTCTCTTTTTGTGTGCTGGTGTTAAACATTCTCGGAATGGATCGAGATTTGCCAAGTGGCCTTGGTACACCACCGATAGACCGTCTGTCAAATTTCGTGTCATCTGGAGTCCGTTTGATGCTCCAACGGTTAACCGGGTAACCACAAAGGCCTTATGTGTGTCGCAGCCCAACACCTCTCCAAAACGGTCCAATCACCCATCCAAACCACTCCCATGTCCTTCGTCGTCGGATCACGATCGCGTGGTTGAAAACTACACCTCTTTTGGACACTCCAAACTCCTCCTACATATAAATATGTCCTCCCCGTCCAAAATTCACGGATGAACCCTATCCTAGTCTCTCCTCGCGCTGCTGGACACATTCTCCCTCCACCGGACATGTACGCGCCGCCGCCCCGCGCCCAATCCTCGTCTGCCATGTGTCCTCGCCGCCTACGTCTCCCATTGCGCGCCGTCGCGGGCCCGCGAGCCCAGATCCGGCCCCCGCCGGGCCCGAACCGGGCCGCGCCCGCCCGTCCGCCGG
>NC_041384.1:584903190-584910886 GCF_002162155.2 Triticum dicoccoides | reverse complement strand
CGCCTCGCCCGCCGCCTCCGCCACCAGTCACCGGCGCCTCTGCCCTGCTCCTGCCGCCTCCGCCCTGCTCCTGCCGCCACCGCCGCTCCACCGCACCCGACTCCCTCTCGAGTGCCGCTCGCCGCCCTCGTCGGGATCCCCGCCGCCGATCCATCGCCGCCGACGCGCCTCGCCTCCTACAAGTCCGCCGTCGACGTCGTCCTTTCCCTGTCGCCGGCGCCCCGCTATCCGCGTGCTCCACCACCCGCTGCTCCGCCCTGTCGCCTACATTGCGCCGCCCTTGCCGGGATCCGGCCGGATCCGGCCAGATCCGGCCCGGAGCGCCCCTCCCCCGACCTCCTCGTCCTCCTTCGGTCATCTCCCTCGTCGTCGTCGGCTTCTCCGGGGAACCTCGAGATCCATGCTGGAAAGCCTAGATTTGTTTTCGGACGGGTATATTTTTCCTAAGTCCTTTCCCCCTCACATTTTATGCCCCTATTCATTATGCCATAACTCTGTGACCGTAGCTCTGTTTCATGCGCAGGATATATCAAAATGTTCATTGGGAGATGCTCTCCATTTTATTCCATTGTGACATGCTTGTTTGAGTCCATCTTGATGCCCATATCATTGATGCAAGAGTGCTATAAATGTTTACTCCTGTTACTTATCAGATTATGAGGATTTGTCATTTTGGTCACATTTGTTGTGTGCTGCATATGGGCATGAGCTCTACATATATTTTATATATGCCATGCCATCTTTACAAAGGTTCTTGCCTTGTATTTTTGTGATCAATGTGGTGACTAGCACAAGCATGCAAAGTAGCCTTCGTGATATTGTTGTTTTCAGGGACTTAGGATTTTGCTAAGTCCTTGTTCTGCTGTTATTTTTATGCCATGTAAACTTGATGCTACAGTGGGATCCATGCTTGTTTTGAGTTGCTTCAGTAAGGATGATTTGGATATATGGTTGTGCTCTATCCATCCATGCCCCTGTTTGCAATTATGGAGTGCCCTAGCATGTCTTAATCTTGCTCTACTTTTGCTATAAAATGTTCCTGACAGATTGTTTACATGTTAATCAGTTTTGCCATGGTTGTTGTTGTTGATCCATGCATGCTATGAACTTGCTCTTGCCTTGGTTAGCTTCTTGAACATATCTTCTTGCTGATTCCATGCTTATCTTGTCATGCAATGCCTTGTGGTGAGTGATTTGAGCTCGCAAAGATACCTTCATAATTCTGTTTATGCCATGCTCAGTTTTCTGCTAAGTCTGAAACTGTTAATAAACTTGCTATGTTTACATGGGTGCTATCATATCTTCTATGCCTTTTTGGCTCATGGTCAGTAAGGGATTTTTGTTCTATGCATTTAGTAGAATCATGCCATGCCTTTGTTTGCTATGATATGTTCCTGTAGCATGTTGTTTGCTTGCTCTAAACATGGCTTCCTGATGTTAATTTCTGGCATGTTAGTATTTTCACTAGGTCTGTGAAGCTGATATCTTTTGCACTTTTGTCATGCTTGTTTGAACATGTTCTAGTGTGTTTTAGCCGTAGCTTAGTGTTCATGTTTTGTCAAGCATCTTGAGTAGATCACTGCCACATGCTTTGTTGTTATGTTGGTGTGCAATAGCTTAGTTTCTTGTTGCATTCTAGATGGCATCGTGCTGTTAATCGCAAATTTGTGCCATTCTTGTTTTGCTCGCCATTTGCAAACCGTGCCTCCGTTTCCGATGATCTTTATATCGATTTCGATCGAAATCATCTCATCTTTCCAGCGGCACACTTGGTTTGCCAAGTTGATGCCTTGATCAATCTTTTCCTTCCGGAGCACGCATATGCATTGCATATCACATCTCGCATATCATGCCATGTTTTGCATCATGTTGCTTGTGCATTGCGCCGTGATTGATTGTTGGTTCCTTTGCTTGTGTTCTTGCCTTGGGTAGAGCAGGGATACAAGTAAGTGATAGAGGAACCCGTTGAGTACGCTAACGAGGATCAAGCTTTCATCAACTCTTAGAACTTTGCAGGCAAGATGACCATACCCTCGAAATCACTTCTATCTTTGCTTGCTAGTTGTTCGCTCTATTGCTATGCCGCGATACCTACCACTTGCTATATCATGCCTCCCATATTGCCATGTCAAGCCTCTAACCCACCTTTCCTAGCAAACCGTTGTTTGGCTATGTTACCGCTTTGCTCAGCCCCTCTTATAGCGTTGCTAGTTGCAGGTGAAGATGAAGTTTGCTCCATGTTGGAACATGGATATTGTTGGGATATCATTATTATATCTTAGTTACTTTAATGCATCTATATACTTGGTAAATGGTGGAAGGCTCGGCCTTATGCATGGTGTTTTGTTCCACTCTTGCCGCCCTAGTTTCCGTCATACCGGTGTTATGTTCCTTGATTTTGCGTTCCTTACGCGGTTGGGTGTTATGGGAACCCCTTGACAGTTCTCTTTGAATAAAACTCCTCCAGCAAGGTCCAACCTTGGTTTTACATTTGCCTAACAACCTATCACATTCCCTTGGGTTCTGCAGACTCAAGGGTCATCTTTATTTTAACCCCCCGGGCCAGTGCTTGTCTAAGTGTTGGTCCGAACTAGAGCTCCTTGCAGCGCCACCTCGGGGAAACTTGAGGGCTGGTTTTAGTTGTTCGGATTGCTCATCCGGTGTTCCCCTAAGAACGAGATATGTGCAGCTCCTATCGAGATGTCGGCACATCGGGCGGCTTTGCTGGTCTTGTTTTACCATTGTCGAAATGTCTTGTAACCGGGATTCCAAGACTGATCGGGTCTTCCTGGGAGAAGGAATATCCTTCATTGGCCGTGAGAGCTTGTGATGGGCTAAGTTGGGACACCCCTGCAGGGTTTTGAACTTTCGAAAGTCGTGCCCGTGGTTATGGGCAGATGGGAATTTGTTAATATCCGGTTGTAGAGAACTTGAAACTTAACTTAATTAAAATGAATCAACCGCGTGTGTAACCGTGATGGTCTCTTTTCGGCGGAGTCCGGGAATAGAACACGGTCTCGTGTTATGCTTGAACGTAAGTAGCTTCAGGATCACTTCTTGATCATTTTTAGCTTCTCGACCGTGCTTTGCTTCTCTTATCGCTCTCTTTTGCGTAAGTTAGCCACCATATATGCTTAGTACTTTGCTGCAGCTCCACCTCACTACCCCTTTCCTACCCTTAAGCTTAAATAGTCTTGATCTCGTAGGTGTGAGATTGTTGGGTCCCCGTGACTCACAGATACTTCCAAACAGTTGTAGGTGCCGATGGTACCCGTGCAGTAGACGCAACCGAGCTCAAGTGGAAGCTCGATGAAGATCTTGATCGTTGTATTGTTTCGTTTCCTGTTGATCAGTAGAGGAGCCCAGTTGGGGCGATCGGGGATCTAGCATTTGGGGTTGTCTTTCTTTATTTTGGTTCCGTAGTCGGACCTTGATTGTATTCTGGATAATGTATGACTATTTATGTATTGTGTGAAGTGGCGATTGTAAGCCAACTCTTTATCCCTTTCTTATTCAGTACATGGGATGTGTAAAGATTACCCCTCTTGCGACATGTCTACCATGCGGTTATGCCTCTAAGTCGTGCTCCGACACGTGGGAGATATAGCCGCATCATGGGTGTTATAATGGGGTAGGGAACATATATAATAGGCATTTCCAAAACACCCATATAAAAAAGGTATTAATTAAGGTTGCACCTTAAACATAATTTTGGAAATGATTAACATGCAAGATGATGGAATATTTTAAATCTACATATTTTTCTGGGTGATTTTCATATATAAATTGTTAGATTTGGAGTCGTGGTTTGAAATATATGAATATTTAAAAAAGCATATAAATTTGTCCGGAAAAAAGAAATGAGAAACGTTAGAAGTGCACATCATTGTATACGGGTTGGTTATCGCGCACTATGTGAAATAGAGAGAATGATTATGATTATGTATGTATTGTAACCTTTAGCATATGATATCGGGTAGAAATCAACATACACTATGGCCATCCAAAAAAATTGTCCCCTATGGTGGCAATAATATCTTTTGTGAGAGCATCAAACTATCATATCTACTCAATTTATATGCGGTAGAGAACATATATAATAGGCATTTCCAAAACACCCAATATAAAAATTATTAATTAAGGTTGCACCTTAAACATAATTTAGAAATGATTAACATGCAAGATAATAGCATATTTGAAATCTACATATTTTCGGAGTGATTTTCATATATAAAATGTTAGATTTAGAGTTGTGGTTTGAAAGACATAAAAATTTAAAAGGCATTTATATTTGTTCGAAAAAAAGAAATGAGAAACGTTAGAGTTGCTAGGCCCAAATTAGAACATTATACAATCATCTGCTGAGAATTCAGGGAGTGAAAAATATAAACAAAAAATGGGCAAAGGTAGGGATCAAACCTAGGTCTTGTGGCATATTGTGGCTCTAGCTAGTGGAGCACCCATGTGGTTGTGACTCTTCAAGGACTATACTTCTATGAACCAGAGGCCATAGGTAATATAGTAAACCGAACGTTTTCACTTACAGGTGGCATTGGGTGTAATATGTGGCAACTTTGGGGACAATCATTATGACGGACGGCCAGAAGCAATAGTCCCTTTATTATTAGGTAGAGATTCGAACACGGCATCCCATCTGTCTTGCCGCTTATCCTCGTCCTAACCTCGCCGATGGTGGCCTCAATGCTCACACACTCACAACACGTTTGAATGTGGTCAATCCTAAGGCGTCTCTCTCTCCGCATAAGATGAGAAATCTTCTTTCCTTTTCCCCGTGCAAGGTTTTGCCGACATGTCCATGTGTTTGTTACAGATGATTTATTTCGTATCCAATCAATTTTACTAAGGTGTTCATTTACAACCCAGATCTACACCAATACAAAAGAGAGGCGGGTCGTGCACTGTTGATTAAGGCATCACCCTAAGTAACATTTTTTTAATTATTAACACATAAAATAACATCATATTCAAATTCTATAAAAAAATAATCAAATTACATATGTAATATGTTAAAATCAATGTTATGGTTTAAGAGATATGACTATTTTAAAAAAACATATAATATGTACAGCGGGTTAATTAAATCAAATGTCAGGGTGTTTTCGCAAATAGCAAACAGTTTTATGGAGTCACTTAAACCCCGACTACGTGTTAATTTGAGCAAACTACAGGGATTTTTCTGCAAACATTGAAACATTATCTCTGAAATCACTTAAACCGGGATTGCACTATTGATTGAGGCGTCACCCTAAATAACATTTTAAAAATGGTTAACAGGTAAAATAACATCATATTCAAAATCTACAATTTTTTAATCAAATTTCATATATAATATGTTAAAATAAGAGTTACGGTTTAAAAGATACGACTATTTTTAAAAATGTATGATATGTACTGTGGGTTAATTAACCCAAATGTCAGGGTGTTTTCCGCAAATAGTGAATAGTTTTTCTATAGTCACTTAAACTCAGACTACGGGTTGATTTGAGGAAAATGCAGGGGGCTTTCCACAAAGAGTGAAACATTATCTCTAGAGACTAGAATCACTTAAACCGAGACTTCGGGTTGATTTTAAGAAAGAACGGGGAGTTTTGCAACAAAAAAACGCGACGCTGGAAAGCAGAAGCGTTCCGTACTTTATTGTAGGTATAGATTAGGATGTGTTGCCACAATAATTTTCATACGTATTTCTTGTTGCCGTGGCAAGTAGAGTATCATACTGACTTGATAATGAGTTTCGCTATGGCAATTTAAATCATATTTTTGTGCTTAATTGAGATGTGTTTTGCCATGACATTTTTCAAATTTGTTTCGTCATGTCATTTATTACCTCCATCTCAAATTGTTTGTCTTAGATTTTTTCTAGACACCGATATATATATAACACTAAAACATGTTGAGATACCCTGTATCTAGACAAATCCAAGACAAGTAATTCGGGATGAAGGAGTACCGTTTCACACATCGATGGCAAATGTTTCAAAATTAAAGTATTAGGACCATGGCAACCATTTGTGTTTATTCCCTTTGTGTGTGGCATGTTTTTTTGTATTTTTTGTCAAATGATGATTACAATCTTTTTCCAAAAGTTATCATGTTGTTTTACACAAAACAAATTCATAAAGCCATGGTGACCATTTTTTAACATTTATTTTGTAAATTTGGCATGTAACTGGTACGGAAAAAATTGTATTTTTTACATGGAATTTTTTTGAAAATATCCATGTGATAACTTCAAACTTTTATTAATTTTCCATCCAAAGTTTGGACATTTTGCAACAATTTTCCATGCCTTTTTCGATACTACATTTGCCCCAAATTTCCCATGTCTCTTTGTTTTAATTTTACTTTTAAATGTTACATTAATTCAAAGAAATAAAATCACCATGGTAAATTTTATTTTATGTACCCATGCCAATCTCGCCATGTGTCTATGGAAAATCTATTATATATAATATGGCAATTTTATTTAAAATATGCCAAAAAAAGTCTTCGTATGCCATGGCAAAATTCATATCCCATACTTCGACATTGGCTTTTACACATAATAATTTTGTCCTTGACACATGGCAAGTGTAGGACAAAAATCCTCAATTTTTGTCATGGTCAAAGGGTTACTTTTAGTTTTTTATTTTTGGAATTGACACATGGAAAACTTTACATCATTTTTTCTAATTAACACATGACAATTTGTTCTGTGTGTTTTTGTGTGTTCTGCTCTATGTATGAGTCTGTTAGATTGGTGGCAATTTTAATTTACATAATATGGTAAATTTATCATAAAAAGGATATCACTTATTTTCTGATAGTGCTAACCTTTGTTGAAGGAGGTGTTCTGACCACAGAATGATGTCAACTATTAAAATCATGCTTACATATATTATTTTACTTTGTATGGCAAATTTTACTTTGCATGTTCTTTTTTGGAACACACTGGACCATGGAAAAAAATCTACACCATAGCAATTATTTTGTATTTTAATATACAATACACACCATTGCATTTCGTATAGCATGCCAAATATTATTGTCTATATTTATTTTTTTTGTTTTTAGAGCTTCAAACATGCCATGGCAATTTATTTTTCACACTGCATCTATATACATGCCATGGCAAAGTTTTTCTTTTTTCATGGAAAAACTTAAGATGTTTTTACCATGGCAACTTAAGTTGTACTACATCTATATACATGCCAGGGCAAACTTAAGATGTTTTTTTTCTATGGCAAACTTAAGTAGCACACATCTATACACATTAATTTCAAATCTTGTGGCAATCTCATTGACTAGAGCATGGCAACTTCCACCCCCTTCCTTGTGGAAAAATGCACATGGTTTGCCTTTCGCAATTTCACCCTTTATAGGAGGAGTTCATTGGTAGCATAACAATTGAATCTCTGAGCAAGTGCATGTCAACTATTAGAGTTTGTTTGCCACATAGTGTCATGGCAACTTCTCAGCAAGACAACTAGTTCATTGATATGAAATTTCATTATGTCTACCACTAGTAACATCCCTAGGCAAATCCCCTTTATATCCCATGGAAATTGATCTTTGTTTAGGAGATATTCCATCATTGGATTCTTTTTTTACTGTCCTCATAGATGCAAATCGGATGTTCTTGCCCATGCAAATCACCCTGATTTTTTGTGTGAATATCAAGTGGCTTCCACACGAC
>NC_041384.1:584834884-584902966 GCF_002162155.2 Triticum dicoccoides | reverse complement strand
AGGTAACCTACAAATATTTTTGTAGCGGCTAGAATGGGAAGGGGAGTGAAATTCATATAGGTGGATTAGTGAATTTTTTTACCACTATTTTGCAATTCGATTCATGGAGGTGGTGATGCATAGAGTAAGGATCTCGTTTTCCCGCTATCAGGACCTTCTTGCCGATGAAGAAGGTCAGGAGTGGGGTGTTTGTGACTTGGAGGGCTGGTGAACTCCTCATGCAAAAGGGCGTCCTAGAGCGAACAATTTCATTTGCCAGTTGTCCTTCTAGCACGTACGAATGCCGGGAACACCCCTGGAGCAAATGTGAGCTCCCTATTGATATCTTAAATCTATAGCTCTTTTGCTTGTTGAAACAAAGGCCTCGATACTGCTATGACTGCACTCAACCATAAGGGTGTTATTGGAGCTGCCCTAGTGACAACTTTCAGGTCATTTGGAGCATCTCTCACAGATCCTGTGTCATAAGAGTCCAAAATTCATCCTCTTCTATCCTAAAAAGATTTTAAAAAGGCGGTTAAATTTTGCTCAACTAGTAGATCCACTACTTAATCCATTAAAAATATCATTTTGCTAATTTATCCAGCTATTTTAAAAATTATCATGGCATATTAGTTCAATACTTAAGAATTCAAGTACACACAATTCAAATACATAACAAAGTTTATGTTCTCAAACATAATCATGCAAATACAAACACAACATATGGTCCAAATGAACTAATAAGAATCCAAAAGATTCATCACAAGAATCAAGTGTTATGAAGGTGCCAATGGTGCTCAATAAGATTTTCTTGAAGTCGGCTGTGAGCTTGACTATTCTCGATTGGTTGGTGTGATTGGAGGAAGGCTTAAATCCTGTTTGGGTTATGTTCCGGCTCCATGAGTTTCCATTGAAAATATACTAAAAGTCCAGAGGGTCCTATATCTTATCGTCAATGATCTTATTGTGTAAGATAACACATATTTCCATGATCTTCCATGAGGTTTTACACTTCCAATACTCAACAGACCCACGAAAAATCACAAAGCGTCATCCAAACACACCAAAAGCTCTGTATCAAATTCTTGCATAGTTGCAAACTAAGATTTCTTGTTGCCTTCGGGAAGGTAGATTGTCTTCAAAAATGTGGCCCATGGAGGATAGATGCCATCGACTAGGTAGTATCCTTGTTGTACTCATTATCATTGACAACATAGTTGCAAGGTGGATTGTCACCGCTAGAAGCCCTGCAAAAAGAGGAAATCACGAGAGGACATTGCGATCATTGTGAGAGCCAGGCATCCAAATTATGTGTACTAAATCCCGAGATCATGTGATGCAAATGCTTTAAGAATACTAGTTGGATCATAAAAAGTGCACTTTGTACGAACCTTGCGATGCCACACGGCAAATATTCCATGTCCAACGCATACAGTCAATTGAGTCAAGCATCCCGCGCAACCCATCTCTTTTTTTCTACCATGAGCTTGTCGGTATCTTCATCATTGGGAGCCATCAAGTACTACGGTCCATAGATTACGATCTTAGCATCACAGAATCATCTCAGACACTTGAGGACGAGATCTTCCCCAATGTGAACATAGTCATCAATGGCATCTGCGGGGCATCCATAAGCAAGGACTCGCATGGCTGGGTAATCTTCAATAATGGACTTGTACTTGCTGCTCCCGTTGCATTTATTCTCAGTTGAAACAAAGGATCATGGTTCTCCACAGCTTTTGCAATGGTGTTGAAAAGATCTCGATGCATCTAGAATTTGCGCGTAAAATAGGAAGAAGGATATAATGCATTTGACGCAGTGATCCCTCACTAGATCATCATGGCCCATAATACATTATCATCATCTGGAAGATACATGTGGAAATAATGAAGATTTTATCCCTTGTGCGCCACATAATTAGCCTCCCTATTGCAATGTTGCAAGGAAGTTCCTCTAATCTTGTATGTTATCTAAAAATAATCCGTAATAATTGTTGAGTGTGGGCTCCAAACCTAAATCTTGAGTATTGGCAGATTCGACATGGACTAGCTAGCACGACCCGGCCCGTATCAGCCTTTTAAAAAAGGGTTGTGTTGTGCCAACCCAAAAATCTGGGTTTAAAACAATAGCCTGGCACACAAGTAAAAATGACCGGCACGACACATCATGGTTGTGGCTGGCTTGCATTAAAAAGCCAAAACAAACCTAAAAAGGCCAAAACAGCACGACCGTGAGAAGAGCAAAACAAAGAGGCCTAAAAGGCCCCTCGGTTAAAAAGGACGTGTCGTGTCGGTTCTTAAGGCCCGACTTTGGGGATCAGCCTTGTTCCCATTTATTCATGTCCCTTGCTAGGCTCAGGACGGCCGAAAGTCCTTGCATGTGGGCTAGCTCGCAAGAGACGACCTATATGGCCAGCTTCGGTGATACCTCCTCTACGAATGCGGGAGCTATATCTCTCTTAGTGTGAGTGCTCCTTCGTCTCGCCTGAAGCTTCGTCTTCACATTGTAGCTTGCTACTGGGCCAGCCCCTTTCGTCTAGGTTTTTTCATTGTGTTTTGCTCGGGTTCGCTGAGTTTAGTTCGTGGTTTTCTTTCTTTCTTCTCAGTGGACTTTTCTCGAGTTTTGGCTTGGTTTTTTATTATGTTTTGTATTTTTTTTTCATCAGGTTTTCTTGTTTTCTTTTTCTTTCCTTTTTGGGTTTTTTATGTTTTTCCTCCGTTTGTCTTTTTTTGCACTGTTTTCTCTGGTTGTCTTGTTTCCTTTTTCTCTTCGATTTCCTTTTGTTTCCTTATTTATTTTTTTATTTTTCTTTACTTTATTTTTCTTCCATTTTTGTATCTATTTCTTAGTTTCATTAGTTTTCATCGTTTATCTTTGGTTTTCTTTTGTTTTTCTTTGTTTTCTCATGGGTTTCACAGCTTTCTTTGGGTTTTCTGCTTTTCTTCATTTATGAGGTGTTTCTTTTGTTTCCTTATTCGGTTTCTTTTGTTTTCACAGTTTTCTTTGTTTTTTCTTTAGCACATGTGTACATTTGTCATGTGCATTTATACATTTTATGTATACACTAGAACATTTTTTTGCACATGTTTAACATTTTTCAATATGGAATCAACATTTTTCAAAAATTTATGTTTGGTGACTACTTTTTTCATACACATTTTATATTTTCAGTATATACCAGGAACATTTTGTAATACATGTTTAACATTTATAAAATATATGATTGAAAAAAATTATGCATGATCAATAACTATTAAAAAATATGTTTGAATTGTTTAAAACACACTCTAATTGTTTTTCGTATACATCAAGAACATTTTTCTACATGTTTCACGATTAACACTTTTATACACTATAAAAATTTTCAAAATTTATAATTTTATGTTTAATTATTTTAATACACATTGTACATTTTTTGTGTACATCATAAAAAAATTGTACATGTTTAAGTTTTTCTAAATAGGTGATTAGCATTTTTTTACACCATATATTTTTGTATGTCTACTCTTTTCCATAGTCATTATAAATTTTTCGTATACAGCAGGAACATTTTTTGTACATATGTTTAACATTTTCTAAATAAATGATTAACAATTTTAAAAAAACTTTTTTATGTCTACTTTTTCCCATACTCATAGGACTTTTTTGTATACACCAGAAACATTTTTTCTATACACATTTAACATTTTTAAGTGCATGACTAACATTTTTTAAAAATACAAGTAAATTTTATTTTTGTAAATATGTATGTTTAGAATATTCTAAAGTATAAAGAAAAGTAAAAAGGAAAGAAATCAATACGGGAAACCCCAGAAAAAAACGATTCAGTGGATTCCTGCATGCCTGGGCCGGCCCAGTATGGCGCTCGCTTCAGGCGAGGCTACGATCGAACTCGCGTCGAGCGAGGTATAGGCGCGCCCTTGCCGTACCCTCACAAATAAATCTACGAATGCCGGACTACTCTACAGAAACGGACGCATGGAACGCAGATAGAAATGCACGACGATATTTCCCGTGGATATTGATATTTCCTCTACTAGCTACTGATGATATTTCGCCTGGATCGACGTATGTGCGGTGCCGACGCCCGATCTACCGAGCATCCACTGCATCCGAGCTCTCCGACTCCGACGCACTCTGCGGCGTCGTTGACCACCACGGCCCAATCATACGGGAGCACGCGTGATGTTCAGCCTCCGCACGCGCATCGCCCCCACTGTGCCGGGCACATTGCGATGCGCACTCGTCGACGCGCCGGGCCTGCGCACGCGACACCTCGCCCTTGGCCGCAGGTCAGTGTCACCCAGCTCAGACGCATGAACGCGGACGGACGGACGGATCCAGCCGGAAAAATCCAGAGAAGCGAAAAGGCCCCAGCGCAGCACAGGCACTGTAGTGCGCACGCAGAGCCAAGAGGTCGACATGGCGCGTGAAGTTGACTTTTGAGCGAGAGGGAGAGACAAAGGACTCAGGAGAGGCCCTCCCCGTGGTATAAAATACCCCTCACACCCACCACCCAAGTCACCATTGTCGCGCGCAGCAGCTCGATCGTAGACAAGTGCAGTGTATACTTGTGTGGCAGGCGGCGAGCGACAGAAGAGAGGCGGAGCTTGGAGGTGGATCATAGGCTGATAGCGCGCACGGTGCTCCCCTCTCCTCCTCATCGTTTTCGTTGTGGCCTTGTGTGGTAGAGGGCGATGGAGTGCAGGAAGATGAAGCCCGTCCTTGCTCTCGTGCTGCTGCTGTCGTGCCATCTTCTTCTTCCGCTGGTCTCCTCTGTGCCCGTGTCGAGTAAGTGATTGACCCCATCCCCATGCATTCACGCATGCATGGACCTTAATATCAGTTCATCTTCTTTCTTGGCATGTGTGATGTGTCTGTGCATGCATGTCAGTTTCGTGCCTGTATTTATGCATCCTTGTTCTTGGATGTAGGAAGCGTGTCCTTGGCAAATCATCAAGCCTCAGCTTCTAGTCTGACTCCGGAGGCGGTGCCTGTTCAGGTCAATCTCTCTCCCTCTACCTGATGCCTTTGCCGTTCTTCTATATGTATATTTCTGTTCCTTAAGCGGATTAAACTAGTTGTGGCTTGATGATAGATGCCGAATGTTACTTGTACACAGTCATACGTACCTGGCTCTGGCTGCTTCCTGCTTCCCAGTGGCCGGAGCCGCCACCATAGATGGCTTGCCTGTTCCCTTGTTCGTTCAGTCGTTCAGAGGCTCGAAGCTAGCGCATAACATTGTGCCGTGACGGCACTAGCTAAGCAGGAAACATAATAATTGATAGTTCTTTCTACTCCCTCCGTCCTATAATGTAGGATTAAGACATTTTTTGACACTGGAGTGCATATTAACCATTTGACTAGGGAGCTAAGCGCACTCACGCTGAGGGTTTAAGTCAAGTGCTTTCTGTAGCTGGTGTCCACGATAGAGCACTCATCAGTCAGCCACTCACTGACGCGGCACCCACAGTTTGACAAAATCACAAAATCGCATGTGACCTTTGGACGCTCCGAAGAGCATACCCGAAGCTGCGTCGGCCGGTTGCTAGCTAGTGCAGTGATCCCATGTCCAGTCACATGCATGCACGGCTAGATAAGCGCGGCCTGCCGGCCACAGTGCAGCCCACATGCGTGGCCACTCCCCATAAGCCATACTTGTGTAGTTGCATTGCACCCATCCACACGATCGAAAGGTCCACCTCGCTCGTGCAAACAAGAACATTCCCAGTGCGCGGTGTGGTGTTTGCCTGCAAGTTGCAAACTGAGTGCATGCATCTAGAATATGTATATTCAGCTTGAGGTGTGTGACACCACTAACGTGGTTTGTGTTGTTCATACAGGGCGTCGTGACGACGGGCGCCGAGGAGCAAAGCGTCGTCGGCGAAGTGGTGGCGCGGATGGACATCGAGATCAACGACTACCCTGGATCCAGCGCCAACGGCCGCCATGAGCCGCCTAGGAGCCCTGGGAGGGGGTGAAGTCGATCCGCAGAACCTCCGTGTATAGGGAGATTAGTAATGGGTTAGTCTAGTCTAGATAGCACTTGTTGGTGATGACTGATGAGTTCAACGGGTTAAACATGTCCGAGCAAGGAAAGAAGCATTCTAACTACTTTCTAATAGTGTCAAAATTGGTCTTACATTTTGATACAGAGGGAATATATTGTATGTGTGTGCCCCTATGTTCATGTTTTTCATTCTTTTAATATAGTATGTCCATGTGTGTCTGTCAATGCCGACCATCGCTCCAGGGCTCCCTCAATCGCTCTCTCTAGGGCGATCAAGGGGCCAACCCCAGCGCCCCGGCTGCCGCCTCCTCTCCTCCACCTCGTCGTCCCTAGAGACGTGCGCCGACTAAGCCCGGGCGCCACCGGTGATGGGGATGACGGGAATCTAGGTTGCAGCCCCGCGGTATGGAGGGCCCGGCGACGCGAGATCGCCCTTCGGTCTTTGTCTTTCCCGGCGGTTCGGCGCTACTCCGGCGGCTTGGTCGGGAGGGCGGATCAGGAGGGGATGTGGCCATGGTTGACTGGTCGGCGGCGCCTCCGGTCAGATCTGATCTGGCCGGTGCCGCTGGCGGTGGTGGCTATCTCCTTCGTCGGAGGTGGTCGACACGAGGCTGGATGATCAGATCTCGAGATCCGCCATCTACTTCCGACTGCGAGTCGGGAAGACATAGTTGGCGGTGAAAACCGAACCGATGGCAGGCGATGGCGATGTTATGCGTCGTTACCTTGATGAAGGCATCATCGTGTAACTACTGTCGACCCACTCGTGCTGCTCCAGGGGAAACCCTAGGATCTGGTCTCCAGATCAGACGATGACGGTATTGCGGTGTCGTTTTCTCTCTTGCGAGCATCGTTTGTGGAGCAGAGCTGGAAGACAGAGACAGGAGGTGGAGCGGTTTCGTCTTGCATGGAGCTTTCGATGGAGATGTCAAGTCATGCCTGGCCGACAGGTGCTACGCTGTGTCATGCCTGGTCGGCGGGTGCTACGCACGACAGATCTTTCAGAATCTTCGCGCCTGGACGGATGAGCATGTGGCGGTGGCGCCGTTGGGCGCCGTGGTGACGTCGACGGATGGACGTACTGGCAAAGATGATGTAGATCTCTCTCCTAAAGATGGGTCAGCGGTTCGATGATGATGGCGGTGTCTAAAACGTGAACATATGGTGTACGCTTTAGGTCTGCTGCACCGGTTGTGGGTTCCAATATGTTATGTGGATGGATCGGCGACGGCACCAGTTTTAGATATGGGGAGTGAGAGCACTGCACATCATCGAGTTTTGTAGGTGTGAGTGATGGCTTCAGGTGACTTGATGTATGTTTTTGTTAGACCTTTCTTTTTAAATGAGAGGGGTTTCCCCCGCCCCAACTTTTTTATTGAAAGCCAAGGCAAACCAACACACACAGACTGTTAAGCAGTGCTCGGCAACAGCCAAAGAGTAGCTATCACAGATGCGAACATGAGCAGGGTTCAAACAACTATCCCTATTACAGTTGTGTTTTTGTTAGACTTATGTTGAATAATAAATAAAGATGGCCGTATGTATCTATTGGTGCAGAGGCCGGGGGTCTTAACCGACTTTTCCCCAAGAAAAATGTGTGTATGTCAATTTGTACTCAATGACACCAAATGAATTCTACCTTTGCTTCTTTTGCTAGCTATTTGAGAATTTCTATGCTCCTCAATAGTGGAACGATAGCTATGTGTGAGTTGACTTAATTTGTATTTGGGTAAGTTGATTTTATGGGAGGAGAAACGGTTGAAGAAGGAAGGAGCTAAAGGAAGAAGAAAGAAGAAGAACTGTCCAAACTGTTGGATCTTAATCAAATGGCATGAAAAAATCGACTTTTTCAAAATAAATTTGCAGGCGTCGGTCCTTCCTTTTACGTTGAGATATTTGAATTGGATTTTCTTTCACCACTACTATCGTAACGCACAGAAAACACTGACGTTTCCGCTCGCTTTCAACCACTGCCACTTTACCTGAGCACTGTGACGCAGTACCCGCAGAAGAAGTTTAATCGCTTCCAGAGATCGGAGCCAGACAAAGATAAGACTCCACGGCGGCACGATCGGGATGATCGGGTCAAAAATGAGTCAAAACTTGTAAAACCCCGGTTTTGGCCTTGGAGATAAGCGGACTCGAACCGCTGACATCCGCCACAGGGTAAACCACCGCCTCTCAGGCCTCCCCGACGGGTTCTACCATAGAGGCCAACGATAGACAATAACTCCCCCCCGAACACAGCTTACAACTTTCATCGTACTGTGCTCTCCAAAGAGCAACTCTTCGCAAAATCTCAAAACAAAAGGTGCTGAGTTGGAATCCCATTCTAAGGATTCTTGTGGTTCCGGGGAATCCAGTTACAGGAGAACCAGGAACGGGGAGCTCTCCCCTTTTTCCGCCCGACTCTTTGATCTTAAGAATGCTGGTTTTAAGAGAAGTGACGGTGGAACAAAACCAAGTGCAACATCTCCTGTTTAGTTTCCAGTTGGGCCCTTCTCGAACAGAACAGAGGGGGAGGCAGTATGCCAGATTTTCAGAGAACGATGGCCCAAACAGAACAGCTTACTTCCTCTATCCGAGTTGGCAATCAATATCAAGATCAGAGCGCGAGAGCAATGAAACAACAAGTCCACCGTCCCTTCACCAGCCAAAGAAAGGAGAAGACTAAGCAGCTCAATCAACCACACGGTATGGCTCCCTCATTTCAAACCAAGTTGTAGACCGAGTAGGAAACAGCTAAAGGTTCCGGTCCAAAGGTAAGAAGATCCGTTGGTTGGAAATCCGTATCAATTGTTACTGCTTCTCAAAAAGTAAAATACAAATCAGAGTTATGGCATTCAATCTCATATTGCAAAAAATCCATTCATTTCTGGGAGCACTAGCACAAGCAAAAATGGTTGAAAAGTCTACTGTTTGAAAGAGAGTAAAACAACCAAAAATCCCAAGAGCTAATCCAAAATCACCTACTCGATTGACAAGCATAGCTTTTATAGCAGCTTTATCCGCCTGAAGTCAAAAGTGAAAGTCGCCAAAAAGTGGCGGAATGCTCTCGAAACCAATTCACTTGAGTGAGACAGAGGAGAGTGGAATTTCGTGTGTAGGGGTGAAATCCGTAGATCTACGAAGGAACGCCAAAAGCGAAGGCAGCTCTCTGGGTCCCTACCGACGCTGGGGTGCAAAAGCATGGGGAGCGATATACGAAATTCTGACATCTACGGTACTTGTCGTCTACTTCTGGTGGAAGCAATTCCAAAGGTGAAGATAATACTGAGCCGAATAGTAATGAGGGGAATGCAAAATCTAGCAAAGGTAAGAAGGGTCAAGGAAGAATAGCAGTGACTTATAAAAGGAAAGCACCGAATAAAAGGAAGGAGATCCGTCTTGATTTTTTGCATGTGGTCAATGCGTTTGCTGATTGATAACTGTCTAATCTTAAGATGGTTTTGAGAAATATGAAATTGGAAAGGAAGTCAAACTCCCTATGGAACCTGTGATCGGTTGTACCTGTACTTTAGTGATACGAAAACTCGCTATTCACTCAGTTTCTGGTCAATAATAAGATTATGTAGGAGAGATGGCCGAGAGGTCTTTCTCATTCGGAACCCTCTCCGTATTAGTAAGAAAAACACACCCAGACTCTGACTTCAATGGTGGGAACAACCTCAGCACTCCGGCGTGAACATGAACAATCATTCTATGCAAAATTTCATGTATGATAGTGGTCGATCCCTCGGGAGTGACATTCGTTACTTTGGATTTTGTTCACGCGGTGATCTTCTCTCTTTCCAAGAGTACTACAAGCATAGGCAACACAGGACTGATGACGGGGTGGGGCGCGCAGTGAACTGGTTTTCTAAAAAGATTGGAAGATCCGGCCAAAGAAGGTGATAGCCCTGTTCATTCGTTCCCATGGTTCGATCCTTCCCAGTAAAACGCGGCGTGTTCCTGTTTCTTAAGCCACGCGAATGAATAGGTCTGCGTTTGCTCGGAGGAAGGTGTTTAGCCAGAGCGTTTCTCAGCTCAGACAAAGCTTCTCTTTACGTGAAGTGCCACGGTTCCTTTTCCCTCTTGACCCGGCTTTTCCTATTCTAACGGTAAAAACTTGTACTGGTTTCTCATGCAGCCGACGTCGACTTCCGCAGTTAATTCCGTTGCGTGCTTGAAGCACCTTCTCTCAACTGTAATGATCAACAATTCAACAGTTCAACAAAGACTGCAAACTGTGCAACCACGGGTGTAGAGTTCAACATGGCACAAGTCGACCGATAACCGATGAAGTTAAGAATGGACAGTAGTGCGGTGTCAACATATATCAACAGATCTGAAAGGAACGTACGGATTGATATGGGAGCAGAGGGATCGGCCGAATAGAAGCCAAAATTCTGGATCGCTGGCGTGCGTTCCTTTCAATGGAGATAAGGAGAGCCATAAGCATGGACGTGCGGATCAAGGGAAAACCCTATATGGCGCTGTTTTTTTTAGAGAGAGAGAGCTCCTATATGCGGCTTTTTTTTTGAGACAACCTATATGCGGCTAAATGCGGCACGTTGGCCCTGCTTCGTACAGGGGAGCAGCGAGCAAAGCGGAGACGGGCGGCCCAAGTAGCTAGGGTCTGTTTTTCTTTCAACGGTCTTTCAGGGTTTTTTTCTTCAATGGTTTTCCATTCCATTTTTCCAAAATTGATTTTTTCTCCTTTTTAATTTTGGTAAATTCAAAATGTTCAAAAATGTTAGAGAAAATGTTTCAAAATTTCAAAATTTGGTACTGTTTTTTTAAAATTGATTACAATTTGAGAAAACGTGTTTAAAAAATTGAAAATAAATTTTCACGTTGTCAAATATTGTTTGGAGTTCCAAAAAATGTTCCCATTTTCTAAAATTATTAACAGATCCAAAAAAACAGGTTGTGTTTTCAAATTCTGTTCATAAATTTAAAAAATCCTTTTTTCAAAATTATTCACAGATGAAAAAATGTTTTAGATTTCCAAAAATGACCGAGTTTTTGAAAAAACTTCACAGTTTTGGAAACATTCAAGTTTCAAAACCATATTTCACTTTTTAAAAAAGATTGATTTTTTTTAAGAAAAATAGCTTTGTCGCTGCTAATAGTTCTTATATCACGGCGCTGCCTAATAGACAGCAAGGCAAAACAACTCCAGTGGCTAGCCAGTACTGTTCACCAAACTGTGCACACACTCTGTATGCAATGGGATGACCCACCAGGATGCCCAACCATCCTCCTATTTGATGCAAGGATCGCCAACCTATTTTACACAACGGGCATCAAAGAGGAGGTCCCTGGATCTAGCCCAATTTGATAGGTTAGGCAGATGGGAGTTGGGAGTTGGGCTGGGCTTTTTTCCATTCTTCACATGGTATATGGTCTAGCATAAAATCTTATGGTGGGGCCCGTCCTACCCGAGGCTAGAGTGGCCAAGATGAATATCGATGGCATTGCTGCCAAAGTCCATAAACAAGCGAGCTATAGGGTGGTATGTCGTGATGCGTAGGGTTGCTACATTGGTGCATCAGCAGTTGTGTATGAAGGGGTCACAAACCCAAATCATTACTCATGGTTCCACAAGAATTTTTGTTGAGCAAGGTGAGAATTATTACTTTTTGACTATCCGGGAGTGATTCAAGATATTCGCGCCACGGAGCAGCTAGGAGACAATTGCATGATTCTAAAGAAGATCCTTACTCTCGCTACGTTTTTTAGGCATGTGAATTTTACCATGAGCAACACACTTGCAATTATGAGGCTCATAGACTCCATGTATGGCGATTAGCTTAGATCCTGAACATCATATTTGGCTATCTAATCCTCCTCACAACCATGATATCCGAGGGAGTCCTGGATTAGGGTCTTCGGACAGCCGGACTATATCTTTTGGCCGGACTGTTGGACTATGAAGATACAAGATTGAAGATTTCGTCTCATGTCCGGATGGGACTCTATTTGGCGTGGAAGGCAAGCTAAGCAATACGGATTTGGATATCTCCTCCTTTGTAACTGACCTTGTGTAACCCTAACCCTCTCCGGTGTCTATATAAACCGGAGGGTTCTAATCCGTAGGACACAACAATAACATACAATCATACCATAGGCTAGCTTCTAGGGTTTAGTCTCTCTGATCTCGTGGTAGATCTACTCTTCTACTACCCATATCATCAATATTAATCAAGCATGACGTAGGGTTTTACCTCCATCAAGAGGGCCAGAACCTGGGTAAAATATCGTGTTCCCTGCCTCCTGTTACCATCCGCCTTAGACGCACAATTCGGGACCCCCTACCCGAGATCCGTCGGTTTTGACACCGACATTGGTGCTTTCATTGAGAGTTCCTCTGTGTCATCGTCGTTAGGCTCGATGGCTCCTATGATCATCAATAGCGATGCAGTCCAGGGTGAGACTTTTCTCTCCGGACAGATTTTTGTATTCGGCGGCTTCGCACTGCGGGCCAACTCGCTTGGCCATCTGGAGCAGATCAAAAGTTACGCCCCTGGCCACCAGGTCAGGCTTGGAAGCTTAAACTACACGTCCGATATCCGCGGAGACTTGATCTTCGACGGATTCGAGTCTCTGCCTTTTGCGTCATGCGGTCACGATGAGTACGATTTAGCTCTACCATCAGACGGTATTCAGGAGATCGCACCGGCAGCCGCTCCGACCCTCAATTCGGAGCCAGTTGCGCATTCCACGGACGGGTGGATGGACCCCGCCACGGAAGCCTTATCCTCATCGGCGATCGAGCCGGACATTGACCTTACCCTGCACGAGAGCCGTGTTGTCAAACTGCCGGATCCTTCTCCGGCCACGAGCTCCGAACCTGTAACATCCCAAATTTTTAATTTGGAATGTTATACACTAGATCATCATTGTATATCATATTTATTGCATTTTGGTTGATCCTAGAAATTTTTCACAACTCAAGGACCCTCGGAGAGAGTTGGGGATTTCATTATTTTCATATTTGAGTTGTCTCAAATTTTGAAAATAGGATCATTTGATTTGATTTATTTTATCTTCAATTATTTCTATTACAAAAATATGAGAAAGGGAATAAAATGACTTTCCCAAAATAAAGAAATATTGAGGATTTAATAAAAAAATCAAATAAGATTTTATTTGGTTTTATTTGCTATTTTATTTGAATTTAGAAAAAATGTGCATTTTTAAAAATTGCATTTAGGCCCCAAATAAATGTTCATCCTGTGCGGCTTGATTTTAGAAGCCGTGGAAAATTTATTTCGGAATTTTTGGAGTCCGTTTAGTAGTCCTTTTGTTTTTTTCCCGAGCGTAAGTTTTTTTAAAAAAAAACGTCCGAACCGACCTACGGGCCGTGCTAGGCCCGGACTCCCCCGGACCCAGCCTTTATAAGCCGCCGGCCCACCCCGGGCCGAAACCCTAGCCGCCCCGCCTCGAACCCCGCGCCCGCCGGCGCCGCCGCGCCCGATGCCGCCGCCCCCGCCCCGCCGGACCCCGCCGCCGCGCCCGACGCTGCCGCCCGCGCCCGACGCCGCCGCCCCACCGGACCCCGCCGCCGCCGCCGTTGTCCCGCCGCCCGAGGTTTACCTCGATCCCGCCGCCGGTTTTCCCGGAAAAACCGTTCGGTTTTCGTCGGTTTTTTGTTTTGTTTTTTCTTTAGATCGGTTTTTTCTCGGTTTAGGCTAATTAGCGAGCATTCGCTTGTTCGTTCGTTTTAACGAACGCGTTCTTCGTTTAGATGCAGTTAACGAACATTCGTTCGTTAAACTGTTCGTCATTTTTCTTTTTCTCGGATTAAACCCGCGATTTCTGATCTGATTTTCGTTTTAGTTTATCTTTTCGCTCGTTTATCGGAATCAGGCGATTCAAGCGCCTGTAGTTTCGTCTCGAAATCCTCTTTCCGTTTAATCAACTTAAATAAGTTTTTGCTTCTGTAAAAATTGCCTTAGATCCAGAATAGTAAACGAAGCTTGTTTCTTTTGCCGTTTGTTTTTTGTTGCTTCGTTCGATTCGATTCTTTTTGCCAACTGGAGTTTTTAAGTTAGACTTTCTGGTTAAATCTCTTATTTGAGTTTTACATGTGCATTAATTGAGTACTTATTGTGTGCTTGTTTGTTTGTGATAGAGTACCCGGAGTGTGCCGCTTGTTACTTTGAATTGGTAGGTTTTCCGGATTATCGGCAAGGCAAGTAACACTTTGATCATACCTCCTACTATCCAGTTTTATTGCATTAGATCAATCCTTACACATTGCATGACTATGATCTAATTAAATTGTGGGTTTGAAAAGTAGTTGAGGTAGTACCTATTACCTGTCTAATTATCAAATCTTTGAAAGTTACTTCTACGTTTGCTTATTATTGCTATGCTATGCTAGTAGACATGGATTGGGTGAGTGTATTCATGACAGATGTGAGCTTTGTTAATTAATGGTTTATTTAAGGTGGCAATCTAAACACACATCTAAGTTGAGTATGGCGGCCGCACTTGGTCCAACTCAGGAATCATATGGACGCCACACAACTCAAGACGTATGCTACGGTGCGCACTCAGAGGAACACACGTATTTCCCCTACTACCCGATGGTGCGCTCGCAATCATCATCAAGGCGAACATCGCAACTTGCCGTGCTCGCTGCTTCATCCAGAGTCCAGACTCCGTCAGACTCTAGCCCCAGCGCCAGCGGTCGAGCTCGACCAGTCCATCCATGGCGAAGCACTGAAGCCGCTCAGTGCGGCCGTGCCCAACCGCTCCATTCCGCCCGCACACGCACGTCAACTTCTCGGGCACCACTCACCCCTGACCAAATCTCCCCGCGCGTTACCACAGATATCCGCAGCAGTCGGGCCCCGAACCACACGCACGCCGCCGTCGAACGCCAATGGTCAAACCTGCAATCCTAATCGCTTGGACCTGTTGGAGTACTACCATGAGATCACACAAGCCACAGCCTTTGATTAGCGCTCCATTCGTCCACGCCCACGCACCTGCCCTCACATGCCCATGAGCAGTACCGCCGAACCAACCGAGGTCACGGCGTACTGTGTGCTCCAGCATGCCCAAACGGCCATGGATTTGGCTAACCACATGGGTTGGCGGGGACGGGTCAGGACGGCTTTCCGGGCCTAATTTCGCCACCTTGCAATGCAAATCAAGGTGAGGCTGGCCATCAAGGCGGTGTGCAAGGACTGTCATGATGGCCGAGTTGCACCGCTTCCGTTTGTTGCTTATGCTAAGCATGCTTTCGTCTTGGATGGAACTCTTTTGTCCGTTGGCAGCGAAGGGATCGAACGGGCCAGGCCGGGCCGGGCCGGGCCGGGCCGGAGCAGTTGTGACCTGGCCTCGTCGATGGCTACACAAGCTAGAGAGCGATCCGTAATGAAGTGGTTAGCAGTCTCTTCTTTTCTTTCACTGTGCAGCTAGCTACAGAGATACAAAAGCGGAGGATGCTGTGCCAGGTTGATAGGACTGAACTTCAGTTCAGTCGTCGCTTCAATTCCTACCTCGACAACCATCTCTTCATCAGTCAAAAATAATTTGCGAGACAAAGAAAAATGTATATTTAATAGCGACGTGCATGCTGTAATGAAGTCCCTTGTGAAGGTGGCAAACGCGTCAGCATAGCGTGTCAACTGTGGCTTACTGTTGTGAAAGAGAATCTTCCGTTTCTAACCACGCGGACGATCGGTCAACAGCTATGGGCTATAGCCGTGTAACATTCGTCAACTTCACTATCAATCTTTTTCTTTTTTGGCGGGAACTTCACTGTCAATCTTGATGGCAGGTTCTGGTCAAGTTTACCGCTTTCAGACTCATTCCGTAGGGGAGTCGGTTTCCCTACGAAATCCGAAGCAGAATATATAGCCAGGGAAACGATTAGTTTGGCCGTGTCCAACTTTTCGGCTCTTCCATTTGGAACTGCACATGCATGTGTGCCGACCATACGTATACGAGACAAACAGACCAAACACACACCTGACACCACATGCAAGTCCAAAGTTTTTTTTTTTTTTGCGAAGAATGCAAGTCCAAAGTTGTATTTTGCACGGTCTCACATCGTGTGATCAGTGAAGATTCAAGGCAATTACTTCCCATGTCTGGTTTTATAAGCCCCCCTTGTATTTTTATGTTAATTTTTGACCATGTATTTAGTTAGCAAATTATAAATTATAGTCAATTACACCATTGGTGTTCAAACTTGAAAAGAAAAGTCACTTTAGGGCACCTCCATTGGTAACCCGTAAATTTTACTATTTTTCTTGCAAAGGCCCTCGAAGGGAAACATCACAAAATGTAGAATAAAAATTAAAACAAGTGAATTCGAACCTATGACAAAAGGTAATAGAGCGGCAACGGATACCACACCAGCCAACAAGGTCTCATGTATCTAAAGTATAATTACTATGTATGACTGTATAGCGAAACATAATCTAAAAATGGCCATGTAATTTCAAAAAGAATTCACGTATTATTTTAAAAAAATATTCACACAATTTAAAATATTAGTGAATTATAAAAAAATGTTTATATGATTCAAATATTCATGTGAGGATTTTCCATCTGAGGGCGTACTAGGCTCTTTTTTTATAAAGCACACAAACTTTTATATACTATATAAACTTTTTAAAATAACATAAAAAATCTTATAGCATGAAAACTTTTGTATGGACACATCAATATTTAATTAAAAACGTGACTTAAAATTACATGAAAATTTATTTAGATACGAGAACTGAGGGAGTCCTAGATTAGGGGGTGTCCGGATGGCCGGACTATACCTTCAGCCGGACTCCTGGACTATGAAGATACAAGATTGAAGACTTCGTCCCGTGTCCGGAAGGGACTTTCCTTGGCGTGGAAGGCAAGCTTGGCGATACAGATATGCAGATCTCTAACCATTGTAACCGACTTTGTGTAACCCTAACCCTCTCCGATGTCTATATAAACCGGAGGGTTTTAGTCTGTAGGACAAGATACAGAACAACAATCATACCATAGGCTAGCTTCTAGGGTTTAGCCTCTCCGATCTCGTGGTAGATCTACTCTTGTATTACCCATATCATCAATATTAATCAAGCAGGACATAGGGTTTTAGCTCCATCGAGAGGGCCCGAACCTGGGTAAAGCTTCGTGTCCCTTGCCTCCTGTTACCATCCGGCCTAGACGCATAGTTCGGGACCCCCTACCCGAGATCCGCCGGTTTTGACACCAACATTGGTGCTTTCATTGAGAGTTACTCTGTGTCGTCGCCGTCAGGCTTGATGGCTCCTACGATCATCGATAGTGATGCGGTCCAGGGTGAAACTTGTCTCCCCGGACAGATCTCTGTCTTCGGCGGCTTTGCACTGCGGGCCAATTCACTTGGCCATCTGGAGCAGATCGAAAGCTATGCCCCTGGCCGTCAGGTCAGATTTGGAAGTTTAAACTATACGGCTGACATCCACGGGGACTTGATTTTCGACGGATTCGAGCCACTGCCGAGCGCGCCGCACTGCCACGACGAGCATGATCTAGCTCTGCCGCCTAACAGTGCCCTGAAGGCCGCACCCGCATCGGCTTCGACCCTTAATTCGGAGCCAACCGCGCCGACCGAGGATAGGTGGTTGGACGCCGCCTCGAGGGCTGCGATCCTAACGGCGATCGAGCGAAACACCAGCCCCGCACTCCGCGAGACTCATGATTCCAAGGAGCCGGACTCCTCTCCGGACTCCGAATCATTCGCGCCTCTGCCGATCGAATCTGATTGGGCGCCGATCATGGAGTTTACTGCCGCGGACATCTTTCAGCACTCGCCCTTTGGCGATATTATAAAATCACTAAAGTCTCTCTCTTTGTCACGAGAGCCCTGGCCGGACTACGGTCAGCGAGATTGGGATGCGGACGATGAAGAAATTCAAAGCCCACCCACCACCCACTTTGTAGCCACTGTCGACGATTTAACCGACACGCTCGACTTCGACTCCGAAGACATCGACGGTATGGACGCCGATGAAGGAGACGATGAAGAACCAGCGCCTATTGGGCCCTGGAACGCCACCTCGTCATATGACATATACATGGTGGACGCACCAAAAGATGACGACGAGGAGCGGAAGGACGCACCGAAGGCTTGTTCCCTCGAAAAGCAGTCAAAGCGGCGACGCAAGCGCCGCCCCAAATCCCGCCTCGACAGAAATAGCGATCACACAGACCCAGCGTTGGAACAGGGCGAACCGCTGTCGGACAACGGCAATCTGGATAATCAAACCGAACAAACAAATCCTATCAAGGATAATGGTCCGGACGACATAACACCGGACAGACACCCGGAGCAGCAGACTGCCCGTAAAAGGCTTGTTGCCACCGCGAGGAGTCTGAAAAAGCAGAAGTAAAGGCTCAAGGCCGCACAAGACACACTCCAAATCAGATGGAGTAAAATACTCAACACTGCAGCAAGGTACAGCAACAATCGCCCCTCCAAGGGCTACCCAAAGCGGAAGCTGCTACCCGAATTCGATGAGGAGGCCTCAGAACCCCCACAACCAAATATCAAAGCAGTCACCTGGTCGGATAGACGACCCCTCTACCAACACAGAGCGACATAAAACGCCGCTCACGATACAATACGCGACCCATGCGAGGGCTCGCACCCAAAGGACGGCGCAACAAGATCCATCTATGGACCACGCAAGCGCGCCCCAGCATACAATGCAACACAACAAACATCCGAACAACGCGGTACACCCAGCTACAGGGGTGCCGCACACCCCCTATGTTTCACCAATGAGGTGCTGGGCCACGAATTTCCAGAGGGATTCAAGCCCGTAAACATAGAGGCATATGACGGAACAACAGACCCTGGGGTCTGGATTGAGGACTACATCCTTCATATCCATATGGCTCGAGGAGATGATATCCATACGCCTCCCCGAAAGCTCCATTGGAAGTTGGGAAGAGCTCGAAGACGCCTTTCGGGCAAATTTTCAAGGGACTTATGTCCGACCTCCGGATGCGGACGATTTGAGTCATATAACTCAACAGCCCGGAGAGTCAGCCCAAAAGCTTTGGAACAGGTTTCTTACTAAAAAGAACCAGATTGTCGACTGTCCGGACGCCGAAGCCTTGGCAGCTTTCAAGCATAGCGTCCGTGACGAATGGCTCGCCAGACACCTCGGCCAAAATAAGCCGAGAACGATGGCCGCATTAACAAACCTCATGACTCGCTTTTGCGCGGGTGAGGACAGCTGGCTAGCCAGATGCAGCACCAGCGACCCCAGTACATCTGAAGTTAGAGATGGAAACGGGAAATCACGGCGCAACATCAATAACAAACGCCGGAATAAAGAAGACAGAACGATGGGCACGACAGTAAATGCCGGATTCAAAAGCTCTCGGCCAGGTCAAAAGCCGCCCCCTAAAGGCACCAGTGATGAATTGTCCAGCCTCAACAAAATTCTGGACCAAGTATGTCAGATTCATAGTACCCCTGGTAAACCTGCTAATCATACCCATAGAGAATGTTGGGTCTTCAAGCAGTTCGGCAAGCTCAACGCCGTACACAAGGGGGAGGATACACCAAGTGAAGACGAGGACGAGCCCCCCAAGCAAGACACGGGGGAACAGAAGAAATTTCCACCAGAAGTCAAAATAGTAAACGTGTTACACGTAATCAAGGGAAAAAACAACACGGCACTCCCAGGAAAATATACCCAAGTGCCTGTCACCACGAAGTCCTGCCACTGGTCATTCAACCGATCACTTTCAACCATCGCGATTACTCAGCAAGTATCCGACATGCAGGATGGGCTGCCCTGGTATTAGACCCAGTAATTGGCGAATATCACTTCACAAGAGTCTTGATGGACGGCGGCAGTAGCCTAAACCTAATATATCAGGATACAATCTGCGGGATGGGGTTAGACCCAACACAAATTCGCCATAGCAATACTACCTTTAAAGGAGTAATGTCAAGCCCAGGGGCTCGTTATACGGGCTCCCTCCTACTACAAGTTATATTCGGCTCCCCCGATAACTTCCGTCGCGAGCATTTAACTTTCCACATCGCTCCGTTTCAAAGTGGCTATCAAGCACTGCTCGGACGTGAAGCTTTCGCTCGCTTTAATGCAATACCACACTACGCTTCCCTCACACTCAAGATGCCCGGTCCACGTGGCATCATTACAGTGCACAGAAATATCAAGCGATCTCTGCGCGCCGAAGAGAGTGAGGCTGCCTTGGCAGCCGCACACTAAAGGCGCCCGGACAAGCGAAAGCATCCAATAGGTCATCAAGACCTCAGATACAACTAATCGAGTCCGGCGCCGCTACTTATACCGAATAAATGGTCACACCCCTATTCGTCAATACAAGGGGCTCAACACGCGCAGACGAGTGGCAATTTCTTCTCATCTTGAATTATACATGGTTTCTTTAACAAACTATCTTTTTGCACGACAACCTTTTCACTTAACTTCCTCTCTTTTACAGACGATCATCGTGCTACACCCCGTCCAGGATACGGCACAACGGAGACATAGGCACAGACGTGCAGTAGGGACCCGCTCCAAGGATTCTTTTTAGATTAAGACCCTGCGTAAACCTTTTTTACTGTCTCTTGTTGATATATATCCATCGTTGAGAAGGATGTTGACGTCTTGGCATGTGGCCATGCCAGAACAATGCACGTACCTGGACACAAGGGGCTTCTTACAAAGGCCATTATTTAGGCCCGGTTTATACCACAAAGACCGAATACCTTAGGGAGTGTTCGGCGTCGCGAGTTTGGCCCTATATGCATCAGCTCCGAATCATTGTTTTTGGTCAAATGTTGGGTTTGCCCGGCTCCTGTGTTTTGGTGCCTTACGTTCCGCTTTACCGGCTAAGGTAGCACTAGGAGAACTACTGCGATTGTGCCCTGGTTCATCCGGACGAGCACCTCAGTAGAGAAAGCCGAAAACTAACTGTCATGATATAGCGTGAGACTGGTCAACCACTCGATGACATGTGGGAATGTTAGAATTCCTCTGCCTTAGCGAAGGGCTGTTTTTCGGCCAGGCATGTACGCACCCCAGAATCGGGAGAGTGCGGAGCCACCAGGGGCTATCTAGTAGCCCCACTGTCAAACTCCTATGGCTAAGTGAAAGTGCTAAAGCATTATAGTTCGGTTGCCTCGCTTGCTCCGCTATCACCTCCTTAATAGGACCAAGACGTTGGGTTAAGTGTGAACGCGTGTTTTTGCGAGCACCTCCGCATTATATGCGTGGAGGTTGAAGCCGACGACTGCAATCTTTCAGGTTATACACATGTATACATAAACGGCCGCCCAGGAGGCATCATATTACTTTCAGGCAAAAGTATAAAAATAGCCTTATAAAAATTAATAAAAGCATTTCGCTTACAATGAGATTACATATCACTCAAACATAATACTTTTTGAGCACTGGGTCTCTATCAAATGGGCACCCTCAAGAACTTCTTCAAAGTAGTGCTCAGCAGCCTTTCGACCTATAGCTGAATCCCGCGCTGCAACATTGGTAGCATCCATCTCCGCCCAGTATGCCTTAACACGGGCAAAGGCCATCTGTGCGCCCTCTATGCACGCCGACCTCTTCATCGCATTAATGCGCGGCACCACGTCAAGGAACTGCTGCACCAAGCTAAAATAGCTGTTCGGTTTTGACCTTTTCGGCCATAGCTGATCCACAACAGACCTCATGAAGAGTCCGGACAACCTATTTAGTTCGGCCCATTCGGCTAATTGGTCAGTCAATGAAAGTGGACGCTCGGGAGAATGGAATTGTCTCCAAAACAACTGGTCTACTTCACGGTCCGTCTGACCCTGGAAGTACTTGGCCGCATCGGCAGCGCTCGCCGCCAAATCCATATACACATCCTCCGAACTCCACAGCCGATCCAGAGGGGAATACCGTGGATCTCCGAACTTCCTCCGCAACATAAAGGATTTCCCAGCTACAATATCCCCGACTTCCCGCAGCTCCTCCTTCTTTGCCCTCATAGCAGAGCGAAGGTCTTTTTTCGTCGCAGCAGCCTTCTCAAGGTCCGATGCCTTCACTTGGTTTTCCTTTTCAAGAACCCGACAACGGTCGGCGGCGGCTTTTAATTCTATGGCCATCTTGGCCATCTTGTCTCGGCTCTCGCCATGCGCGGCCTTCTCGGCTTGCAACTCTTCGGCCGCCTTCAAAGCAGCCGCATTACCCAACCTCGCTTGTTCCTTGGCTCGGGCAAGTTCTGCCCGCAAGGCTTCAACAGTGGCAGCTCCATCTGCAGTCACAACAATTAAAGATGCTGGCATCATGCTGCTCTTCCTATTGTGGCGTTTACCAGATAATGACACTTACCCTGTTCCTCGTCAAGCCTTTTATTAACAAGCTCGATGTCAGCGTTTGCCGCATCCAACTGCCGTTCTAAATGGGCAAACTCGCTAGTCCGGCTAGCCACCGGAGCTTCCATCACCTGCACATAGAGGCAGTATGGTTATTACCTGGGAATATGATCCTCTGTTCATCGTCGTTTCCAACAACAACACAGTCTCAGGGGCTACTATCTACACAGGGCACACCTAGCATGTGCAGGACTATCATACATTCTTTTACGTACCTCAAAGCCTGTCAGTAGACTCATAAAAGCTTCATGCAATCCGCTTTCGGCAGATGATATTCTCTCCATCACCGTATTCATCAGCACACGGTGTTCATCTGAGATGGCCGCTCGCCCCACGAACTCCCTCAGAACATTCGATCGCACACTAGACGGTGCCGGACTCTTTTGTCTGCTCTCTTCGGGAGCCGGACGCTGGGAGCTTCGGGGGTCAATGGGATTATATTCCGGCCTCACCGGACTCGGAGAGGCCCTCCGTGATGGCACTTCAGGGTCGCCCGCTTCCGGAGCGGAGGAGTCTGGAGGAGGCGTTTCGCTCTCCATCATCTCTGGAAGAAGATCCCCCGAAGACGAGCTCATTTGAGAGGGGCTAAGGCCCGAACTGCAAAAATATATGCGGTGGTTTTTCTCTCAGAAGAAAAGGATGGCATATCTGTACTATTAAAGTATTTCGGGTCACTTACGACTCGCGGGACAATTGATCCCCCCGCGGACTTCATGCGGCAACAGCGCCCCCCAAGGTAGGACCCTCTATGGGAGACTTCTTCTCCCGTTTGGAAGCTTCGGCTTCCGAATCCCAGGGCGCAGTCCTTTTCCTCTTCTGGTCATCTTCCTTCATGGAGATGCTCGCTCCCTCGGTTAGAATGGGCAGCGTTGGGGGCCCGCGTCCGCCCGTATTATCCTCCACAGTATCTTCCTTCAAGGGCTCCGGGCAAGGTGCGGCCTGGAGCATCTTTTCCAATACCGGATTTTCCAAACCCTCAGGGAGGGGGGCCGAACACCGAATCAACTTCGCCTTTGTTAGCCAGTCCTGGTCAAAAAGCAAACTCTCAGAAATAACTTCGTAACAAAGGAGAGATAGTATGTTTGGCCAGAAGATGCCTTACCTGTTCGGCGGCGTGGTTACTACTCAGGCCCACGTCCTCGATGATTTCCGGACACTCCACCTGAGGTCCGAAGAATGACTTGTACATCTCCTCGTGCGTCAGGCTGAGAAAATTTTGAATGACACGCGGTCCCTCGGGATTGAACTCCCACAGGCGAAGAAGCCGACGTTTGCAAGGCTGGACTTGACGAACCAGCATAACTTGTATTACCGCAACCAAACTGAAATCTCCATTGAAGAGATCTCGAATGCGGCTTTGTAGTATAGGCACGTCCTTGGCTGGACCCCAGCTTAGACCTCTGCTGATCCATGACATCAGTTGTGGTGGAGGGCCCGAGCGGAAAACAGGGGTGGCCGCCCACTTGGCACTTCTAGGAGCCGTGATGTAGAACCACTCCTGTTGCCATAATTCGTACACCTCTGGGATGGAACCTTTGGGCCACGGAGCTCCCGTCATCTTGCGTATTGAGGCACCTCCACACGCTGCATGTTGCCCCTCGATCATCTTCGGCTTTACTTCAAAGGTCTTGAGCCATAGGCCAAAGTGAGGGGTAACCCGGAGGAAGGCCTTGCACACGACAATAAATGCCGTGATATGAAGAAAGGAGTCCGGAGTTAGATCATGGAAGTCTAGCCCGTAATAAAACATCAAACCCCTGACGAAAGGATCCATAGCAAGGCCTAGACCTCGGAGGAAGTGGGAGACGAACACGACGTTCTCGTTGGGTTCAGGGGTGGGGACGGCCTGCCCATGGGGAGGCAGCCGATGCAAAATCTCGGTGGTCAGATATCTGGCCTCCCTCAACTTTTTGATGTCTTCTTCCGTGACGGAGGAAGGCACCCATGGGCCTTGAAGGCTAGATCCGGGCATGACTGAAGGTTCGGAGCACCTGACCTGAACTTTGGGCGTTTGAGCTCGAGGTGGGGGAAGGATTCGATTGAGCACGGGAGAGAAAAATAAAAGCCTTGTCCCTTTATAAAGAGGGTGAATATCAAGCGTCCTCTCCGTGTTCGTTTGGACTTGCCTATAGTCTAGGAGTCCTAGAAGCGGTTGGGTTACCCACGCCCGTATTGATGAGAATCCCGGAATAAGAGGACACGATCTCTGCTTTAACAAGACGTGCCAAGGAAACCGCCTCGCATTACGCGCTGAGGTGGGATAATGAAATGACTCGGATAAAGGCTTGGCCATGGTGTGTCACACTACGGAATACGTCAGCAGATTAGATTTGTGTAAATATTATTCTCTCTATGGCAATATGTGGAAACTTATTTTGCAGAGCCGGACACTATCTTTGTGTTCAAAATCTTCTATGAAGTACTTGGAGGAGGAACCCGCCTTGCAATGCCGAAGACAATCTGCGCGCCGGACTCGTCGTCATTGAAGCCTGGTTCAGGGGCTACTGAGGGAGTCCTGGATTAGGGGGTGTCCAGATGGCCAGACTATATCTTCAGCCGGACTCCTGGACTATGAAGATACAAGATTGAAGACTTTGTCCCGTGTCCGGAAGGGACTTTCCTTGGCGTGGAAGGCAAGCTTGGCGATACGGATATGCATATCTCCTACCATTGTAACCGACTTTGTGCAACCCTAACCCTCTCCGGTGTCTATATAAACCGGAGGGTTTTAGTCCGTAGGACAAGATACGAAACAACAGTCATACCATAAGCTAGCTTCTAGGGTTTAGCCTCTCTGATCTCGTGGTAGATCTACTCTTGTATTACCCATATCATCAATATTAATCAAGCGGGACGTAGGGTTTTACCTCCATCGAGAGGGCCCAAACTTGGGTAAAGCTTCATGTCCCTTGCCTCCTGTTACCATCCGGCCTAGACGCACAGCTCGGGACCCCCTACCCGAGATCCGCCGATTTTGGCACCGACAAGAACCTTTCTAAAATTACTTTAATACTATATTGAATATTTGTTTATATCTCAGGGCATACACGTTTTAACTACAATTATAAAAATATTTTCGTAATTTATTTATATGTATTTTGTTAATTTATTATATATTTATGAGACTTTTTAATGTATTTAATTTTCCGATATGTACATTATTTATTACACGCAAATATAATTTACATATCTTTTACAAATTTTTAAAAACAAAAAAAACTAACATGTTGGAAATGGGCCACACTAAGGTTCGTTTTAGCCACACGAGTGCACTATTTAATAAATGGAAATTTATCCATTTTAATATGAGAAGTCGGGAGTGGAACATGTGGCCGCTGTATATCCTTATGGTTTTTTGCGGGTGATATATCCTTAGGTTGTAGGTTTGAATCATCAACCCAACACTATTTTTTGTTGGGATAAATTTCTTAATCTTAATTTATGTTGTTCAGCCTTATGCATGTAATTTTTTTTGAATCCTTACATGAAAGCAATAGTGATTGCTTCAACAACTTTCATTTCTCTCCGATGGCCTTTTTGTAAGAAAAGCAATAATTTTAGGTGTTTTTCCACAAAAAAAACAAGCCACGCGGCCTAGCCTCCTCCCCGCCATCCAGTCGCCAACAGCGGGCCCCACACCATGCTAGCACGCCTAGTTATCACCGTGTTCGTATACAAACGTGATTTTCATCGTACCGCATGCCCAAGCCAATTTGTGGCACCAATTCGATGTTTGCCACAAATTTTTGCAACAAAGTGACCTTTCTCGCCATGTTTAGGCATCAGCGTTGTAACTGACCATAAGTTATATGGCATAAGAAAATATATTTTGGATTCATATCCAAAATAATGTTTTCGATGGTATGTTTTTCGTACATATTTTTTTATTAATCAAAATAATTATTGAAATTTGACCTAAAATATTAGGATGAATAGTAAACCTAGATGGAGGAAGGAAGTAACTCATGGTCAAAAACCTATTGTAGTTGTCTTTGATATAGTTCTGACAATAAGTATAGGTATATGTATGAATCGTAGAACTACGGAGGTACAAATGGATGACACAAGGATGTATACAGGTTTCCTTTGCGGTGAAGGTATTCATTTGGGCTATCATGTTTTTTTTAGAATCAACATTTGGGCTTGTTAGAATATCTGTTTAACTCTTGTAATCTAAACCTCCCTCCTATCTCTACTTCTCTTGTTTCCTTCTCGGACTCCTCATGTATCGATGAATCCTAGCGATCATCGTAAACTTGTAAGCCACGACAGGGGCAATTCCTGTCCCCAATAAATACACACAACGCGGCTCCCATCGGGAGTAGGAACGCTTCCACAAGATCAAATCTTACATGGTATACAGAGCTAGCCTCTTCCCTTCTATCTAGCAAAACAGAAACCAAACCCTATCATCGCCATGGCCGCAAGGTCGAGCGCCGTCGTCCTCAACCTCGACGCATCTCCAACAGAAAAGCTTGCAAGGGGGAATTACCTCCTGTGGAAGGCGCAAGTAATGCCGGCGCTGCGTGGAGCGCAGGTGACCGCCCTCCTTGGCGGCAGCGACGCAGCACCACCGAAGACGGTGGAAATCACCAAGGCGGACAAGACCACAGCCATAGAGCCCAATCCTCTATATGGCCCGTGGCTGTCGAAGGACCAGCAGGTCCTGAGCTATTTGCTCAATTCGCTGACCCCGGAGATCCTCGCACAAGTTATCGGTAAAGACAGTACTTATGATCTTTTGATTGCTCTTACTACTTTGTTCGCTGCGCAGTCTAAATCCCGGATAACAAATCTGAGGATCGCAATCTCCAATACCAAGAAGGGCAACATGTCCAGCAATGCATTTATCGCCAAGATGAAAAGCCTCGGAGATGAACTCGCTGCAGCGGGTCGTCCAGTAACCGATGGAGATATGGTTGATTACATCTTGGCTGGACTCGATCGAGACTATGATCCTATTGTAGCAGCAGTTGGTGCCATCAAGAACTCCATTACGGTCGATGATCTCTTCTCGCAGATCTCTGCTTTTGACCAGAGGATGGAGATGCTAGGAGATGGTCCAGGCGGGTTTCGCTCCTCTGCCAATGCCATCTACAGAGGGCGTGGGCAGTACATACCAAGAGGAGGCCGTGGGCGAGGAAACAGGGGGCATGGCCGTGGTGATCGCGGTGACCGCTCCCCCCCCCTCTCCCGCTCACGGCGGCGGCTACGGTGGTCATCAGCAACGCCCACGACAACAACCACAATAGCCACAACAGCAAGAACGGGATTATCCCGAGTGCCAGATCTGCTACAAGCATCATCCCGGCGGCGCAAGGGCCTGCTGGCATCGGTATGATGAGGATCACGAAGAAAAGAAGGCCAACATCGTCACAAACTCCTATGGGATTGACACAAACTGGTATGCAGACTCTGGCGCCATCGAGCACATTACAGGGGAGCTTGATAAGCTGACGATGAGAGAAAGATACCATGGAGGTGACCAGGTGCACACGGCAAGTGGTTCAGGTATGGACGTTACACATGTTGGGAATTCAATTGTTAAAACCCCCTTAAAAGACTTGCATCTAAACAATGTCTTACATGTCCCTGATACATCCAAGAATCTTGTCTCTGTTCATCGCTTTACCCTCAATAATAATGATCTCATAACTTTTTACCCTTACTCTTTTGTGGTCAAGGACTTGGCAACGAGGAGAATCATTCTTAGAGGAAAGTGTGAGGGAGGCTTGTATCCACTCATATCATCATCTTCATCATGGTCGAATAAACAAGCCTAGAGTGTCACCAAACCATCTTCGACAAAGTGGCATAGTCGTTTGGGTCATCCTTCTTCAGTTATAGTTCAACATGTCCTTAGTAAAAATAAGCTCTCCTATGAGCCTAGTTTTGAGTCAGTTTGTGATGCTTGTCAACAAGCTAAGAGTCATCAATTACCCTATCCTATTTCCACTAGTATTTCCACTGCTCCATTACAACTTGTTTTCTCTGATGTGTGGGGACCAGCTCCTACCTCAGTTGGTAGATTTTCATACTATGTAAGCTTCATTGATGACTATAGTAAATTTACCTGGATTTATTTGCTAAAGAAACGATCCGATGTTTTCCAAGTTTTTAGCAACTTCCAAAACCTTGTTGAACGACAATTGAACTCCAAAATTCTTGCCATGCAAACAGATTGGGGTGGTGAGTATGAGAAACTAAATTCCTTCTTCCAAAATATTGGAATTTCTCATCATGTTTCGTGTCCCCATGCTCACCAACAAAATGGGTCGGCTGAACGCAAACACCGCCATATTGTTGAAGTAGGGCTAGCATTGCTAGCAAACGCTTCCATGCCTTTGAAATTTTGGGATGAAGCTTTTCTTACTGCCACATATCTTATAAACATTCGTCCTAGCAAAGTCATCAACTTTGAGAATCCCATCACTCGTCTTTTTGGTATTTCACCAGATTACAAGTCTCTTAGAGTTTTTGGATGTGCTTGTTGGCCCAATCTCAGGCCTTATAACACACGCAAACTTGCGTTCTGTTCAAAAAAATGTGCCTTCATAGACTATAGCCCCATGCACAAAGGAGTCAAGTGTCTTGACATCTCTACGGGACGAGTATATATCTCTAGAGACGTTGTGTTTGACGAGTTAGTATTTCCTTTTGCATCACTCCATCCCAACGCCAGTGCCCTTCTTCACCAAGAAATACTTCTCCTTCCATCCATGTCTCCTAGTTTTGATCAAGGGGGAGATAACAATTGTACTAACCAACATGATAATGCTCCTAGAAGTGCTCCTTCTGTACGTGTGCAGGTCTCTGACAGAAACAGTGCAGCAAACGGTGCAGAAATTGGTGTTCAAAATGATCAAAACAATCTGTTATTTCATGTGCTTGAAGAAGAGGGAGCAGGCGCGGTCTTCCAGGACGATTTGGCGGCGCCTGCCACTCCTGTGCGGGAATCCTCCTCGGATCACGGGCGCGCATCAACCTCGGATCGGGAGCCTGCCAGCCGGGAGCGATAGCGCGGGCACATGCAGCGCGGGCACATGCAGCCCAGGCGCATGCAGCCAACCGCTGCGGCACGCTGCTCTCACATGCAGCCAAATGCTGCGTCTGTTGGAAATATGCCCTAGAGGCAATAATAAAATGGTTATTATTATATTTCTTTGTTCATGATAATTGAGGGAGTCCTGGATTAGGGGGTATTCGGGTAGCCGGACTATACCTTCAACCGGACTCCAGGACTATGAAGATACAAGATTGAAGACTTCGTCCCGTGTCCGGATGGGACTTTCCTTGGCGTGGAAGGCAAGCTTGGCGATGCGGATATTCAAGATCTCCTACCATTGTAACCGACTCTATGTAACCCTAACCCTATCCGGTGTCTATATAAACCGGAGGGTTGTAGTCCGTAGGCAATCAACTCCATATACAACAATCATACCGTAGGCTAGCTTCTAGGGTTTAGCCTCCTTGATCTCGTGGTAGATCTACTCTTTTACTACCCATATCATCAATATTAATCAAGCAGGACATAGGGTTTTACCTCCATCAAGAGGGCCCAAACCTGGGTAAAACATCATGTTCCCTGCCTCCTGTTACCATCCGACCTAGACGCACAGTTTGGGACCCCTTACCCGAGATCCGCCGGTTTTTACACCGACATTGGTGCTTTCATTGAGAGTTCCTCTGTGCCGTCACAATCAGGAAGGATGCCTCCTCCCGTCTTTAAAGACGGCGCCGTTGCTAAGGGAGCCTTGGCTGTCGGCCAAACCCTCCGGCTAGGTGGTTTCCTCATGACCGCCTGTTCGGCTGTTGCACCGACGGTGCCCTCTCGGGTCATCAAAAGCAACCTACATGTCAGCTCGGAGCTCGTCGAGCAGCTAGATCCAATGGGGCTCTCTTCCGTAAACGAGCTCTTGGATCGCATCGCCGCCCTGGGGGTTGCTACGGATTACGACCAGGTTGGGCTTAAACCCGATCTAAGAGAAATTAACTCTCCCCAAGTCACCCACCATGTTGCCGTGGTAGAGACGCAGTGCGGCGACCCTTCATCTATTTTAAGGACTAGCTACGTCTGAATTCCCGTCCCCTCCAAGCCGGATACCCGCGGAGGGGGAGATGTAACTCAAGACCTGAGCTTAGGATCAGGCAACGGGCCAGATTCACTGGACAACATCCAAGAATCCGGACTTCAGAGTTTGGAAACTCTTCGGCCTCCGAATCTTGGATTGGGTGAGGTTTCAGATTCAACGACACCCGCCCACCCAATCATAAGCGATCTCTCCCAAATCAGGCAGAGGCCCGAGGAAACAGTACATCATTACTGGGCCAGATTCCTCCTGGTTATGAACAGGATAAAGGATTGCCGCGAGGAAGACGCAATATCAATTTTCTGCAGTAATTGCACGGACAAGGGAATCCTTAATGCTGTAAGTCGTCGTGATATCACACGCTTCGCTGACTTGGCATCCATAGTACAAAAATACTGTGCGATGGAAAGCGCCTGGAAAACCGAAATAAAATTTTGGGATAATCCGGCCTTGAATAGTAATCCCGTCCGAACTAAGAGGGTGCATCATCACAGGACACCCGGGATAAACACCAAAAAGCCAAAACCCTCTACAGGGCATGGAACCGTACTGGAAAGATGGCTTGATGGACCCTGTAGAATTCACAGTACAGAGGACGCCACACCAACTCACAGCCTTAGAGCATGTTGGATACTCCGGCAGGTGGCCAAAATCGGCGAGGACCTCTTAATTCCGGAGGCCGCAGAAAGCCAGCCCAAGGACACCAGTACCATTCTCACAGTCTTCGAGACTTTCGCATCAAACAATGTGCGAAAAAGAACACTCCGCAGCCTCGCCGAAGTCTATCAAGTTGCAACAATAAATCCATGGAGTGACACTGCCATTACCTTCAACGCAAGTGATGAACCTAGATTCCGAACAGCCCGAGCACCAGCCGCATTGGTCCTCAGTCCCATAGTGGACGGCTTTCGCCTCACCAAGCTGCTCATGGATGGAGGCAGCGGACTGAACCTCATTTATGAGGAAACCCTTCAAAAAATGGAAATAGACTGGAACCGCGTCGAGCGAAGCAGCACAACCTTTAGAGGAATAATCCCCAGTTGGGAAGCGCGCTGCACAGGAAAAATCACACTAGATGTGGTGTTCGGCACGCCGGATAATTACAGGTCCGAAGAAGTCACGTTTCAGGTGGCCCTGTTTAAGAGCGGATATCACGCTTTACTAGGGCGGGAAGCATTCACAATCTTCCAAGCAATACCCCATTACGGGTACATGAAGCTTAAGATGCCCGGGCCGAATGGAATTATCACTCTAGCTAGTGATCCAGACATAGCACTCCGCGCCGAAAACAAGACGGCCGCATTAGCCCTTGAGGCGCTATCCGAAGCCTTAGCGGCCAAGGAACTGACTGCGCTGCACTCCACAGTTAACAGGGATGATGTGATACTCGATAAGAGATCTAAATCCACATCCTTCAAGCCAGCTGACGAAATAGAAAAATTCCAGGTCCATTCAACGGACCCTAATAAAACAGCTTCCATCGGGGCACGACTGAACCCTGATGCAGACGCCGCACTGCGAGAGTTCCTACGAGAGAACTGAGCTTCCATCGGGGCACGACTGAACCCTGATGCAGACGCCGCACTGCGAGAGTTCCTACGAGAGAACTGGGACATCTTCGCCTGGCACCCTTCAGACATGCCAGGGATCCCACGCAGGCTGGCCGAACACAGCTTAAATATCATAAAAGGATTTAAACCTGTCAAACAAGCCCTTCGGTGTTTTTCCGAACCCAAGAGACAGGCTATGGGAGAAGAGCTAGCCAAGCTATTGGAGGCCGGATTCATCAGAGACATAAAACATCCGGACTAGCTAGCAAACCTGGTGATGGTACCAAAGAAGGACAAATCCTGGCGCCTGTGTGTCGATTTTAAAGACCTTAACAAGGCTTGCCCAAAGGATCCCTTCCCCCTCCCCCGTATCGATCAAATTATCGATGCCACCGCAGGACACGATTTGTTGTGTTTCCTTGACGCATACTCCGGTTACCATCAAATCAAGATGGCAGAATCAGACCATACGGCCCATTCTGCTTCAACACAATGCCCTTCGGGCTGAAAAATGCTGGCGCAATATATCAGCGCATGATCCAGACATGTCTGGCAAACCAGATCGGCAAAACAGTGGAGGCGTATGTGGATGATGTGGTCGTCAAATCAAGACATGTCAAATCCCTAGTAAACGACTTGAGGCTTACATTCGATAACCTTCGAAAATATGACATCAAGCTCAACCCAGAAAAATGCGTCTTCGGTGTTCCAGCTGGAAAGCTCTTGGGCTTCATTGTATCCGGTAGAGGAATAGAAGCAAACCCAGCCAAGATCCGAGCTTTGTCACAATTGGATGTCCCAAAGGACCTTAAACAAATACAAAAATTAACCGGGTGCGTGGCGGCTTTAAGCCGCTTCATCTCCCGCTTGGGAGAAAAGGCACTACCCCTTTATCGCCTCCTTCGGCGCACCGAACACTTTGAGTGGACGGATGCCGCCACGGCCAGACTTGATGAAATAAAAGCCATATTGGCAACAAACCCAGTCCTGGCCGCGCCAATCACCAGCAAACCAATGTTATTGTACATTGCAGCAACACACCAAGTTGTCAGCACAGTGCTCGTTGTCGAGCGGGAAACGGACGGACACAAATTCCCCCTTCAAAGGCCGGTCTACTACGTGTCCACTGTCCTCACTCCATGCAAATCACGGTACCCGCATTATCAAAAGATTGCATACACGGTATTCATGGCATCCCGGAAGCTACGACACTACTTTCAAGAGTGTTCCATAACAGTAGCCTCGGAAGTGCCACTAAACGATATTATCAACAACCGCGATGCAACGGGCCGGATTGCAAAATGGGCCATCGAGCTTCTCCCGTTCGATATAACCTATAAGCCACGGCGAGCTATTAAATCGCAAGTTTTGGCTGACTTCGTCGCAGAATGGACGGAGGCCGAGCTCCCTAAAGAGTACGGCACATATTCAAACTGGATTATGCATTTTGACGGCTCCAAAATGTTGGCCGGACTGGGGGCCGGCGTCGTCCTGACGTCCCCCACAGGAGACACAGTCCAATATGTGCTCTAGATCATGTACACGGATTCCAACAATGCAGCCGAATATGAGGCCCTCCTACATGGCCTCCGGATAGCAGTATCCATGGGTATCCAGCGCCTAGAGGTACGCGGGGATTCAAACCTCGCGATATCCCAAATAAATGGAGACTTCGACGCCAAGGACCCAAAAATGGCAGCTTACCGCGACGCCGTCCTAGAAATGTCAGCTCGGTTCGAAGGGCTGGAGTTTCACCATATAGCCCGAGAAAACAATCAAGCGGAGGACGTCCTAGCACGCATCGGAGCAAAACGTGATGCAGTCCCCCCCCCAACGTCTTTTTGGAAAGATTGTTCAAGCCATCCGTAGCATGGGAGGGGGAACCCGCAAATAACAGCCCGAACCCAGCCACACCACTCGACACCGAACAATCTGACACAATTGGAGGCTCTGCCAACGAAATTACACCTTCAGCCCACGTAATAATGGCGGTTATCGCCCCGTGGACAGAACCATTCCTAGCCTACCTTACTAGGCAGGAACTCCCGGAGGACCAAAACGAGGCCCGCTGCATAGTGCGGCGATCTAAGGCCTACAGAGTCCATGAGGGAGAACTTTATAAGAAAAGCACTACCGGAGTCCTTCAAAGGTGCATCTCTGAAGAGGAAGGGCGGAACCTCCTGGCTGAAATTCATGCCGGACTCGGTGGTCACCACGCCGCTGCTCGGTCCCTTGTTAGCAAGGCTTTTCGTACAGGCTTTTACTGGCCGACGGCCCGAGCAGACGCTCAGGACCTAGTCCAACAATGCGCTGGTTGCCAACTTTTTTCCAACCAAAGCCATATGCCACCCACCGCACTCCAAACTATACCCATCACCTGGCCTTTTGCGGTTTGGGGGCTTGACATGGTCGGACCCCTTAAAGGTGGAACCCATAGGAAAAAATACTTACTGGTCATGGTGGATAAGTTCACCAAATGGATAGAAGCCAAGCCTGTTAAAACGGCCGAATCCGGACCTGTGATAGACTTCATATCCGGGGTTGTACACCATTATGGCGTCCCCCACAGCATCATAACCGACAACGGTACAAACTTTACCGCCGACGAGGTAAAACTCTGGTGCAAAAACATGGGCATCAAGCTCGATTATGCTTTCGTCTATCACCCACAAACCAACGGCCAGGTCGAACGTGCAAATGGTCTTATCATGAGCGGCATTAAACCCAGACTGGTGCGGTCCCTCAAGGAATCTAACACGCACTGGGTAGAGGAGCTCGACTCCGTGCTATGGGGGCTGCGGACCATGCCAAATCGCACCACCGGGTACACGCCATTTTTTATGGTGTACGGCGTAGAAGCAGTTCTGCCCTGCGACATAATTCATGACTCACCTAGACTGCACATGTACGAAGAAAGAGAAGCCGATCTCGATCGGCAGGACAACTTGGACGCCTTGTAGGAGGAGCGCGATATGGCAAAAGCCCGTTCCGTATTTTATCAACAGCAGGCCCAAAGATATCAAAGCAGAGAAGTACGAGCCAAAAATTACAATGTTGGCGAACTAGTTCTACGCCTGCCGGATAAGAAAAAGGACAAACTCAAGCCCAAGTGGGAAGGTCCATTCATAATCAACCAAGTCCTGACTAGTGGGGCGTACCGCCTGCGAGATGCGTCGAACAACCGACTCGAGCCGAACCCGTGGAACGCCACCCGTCTCCGAAGATTCTATGCCTAGCGCCGGACTCTGTGTTCGTCTCCTTCCTCTGTCCATCCCTTTTTGTATTTTTTACATTTCTCTCCTTCCCACTTCTTTTTTTTCATAGCCCTTAAAGGCTCATCTAGTGACGCGCCACTCACGCTCATTAAACCTGGGGGCTTCTTTAACAGAAGCTTATTTATACGGGCTTCACGCCCAACACATGCGTCAAACTTCCGCATGTACCTTTTTCTTCACCATTATATGCATCGATATGACTTAAGTTTTGGCCAAGCTGGGTTGCCTGCCTCCTGTGCTTACCCATACGTTCCCGACTGTTCGGCTAGGCGGTAAAGGGAGCACCTCTGTGATTGTTACTGCCGGGTCAGCCGGATGTGTACCTCAGACTGGGTGAAGACGAAAGCTAGCGTTCTTAAGGGAATATTCGGTCGGTGAAATAAAAGATGATCTTTTTACTCATTTTATGCGCCCCCAGATGCTTTTTTTTCTGCGTCTCTTCACGCAGTCCGGACATGCACCTTAGGGCATGCCTCCCAGCGAAAGGAACCCTTAACGGAACTATTCTCTTTGGAAGATGTTTCTTACTAACCATGTAATATAACATAACTAGTTGGGCACTTGTCTGATAAAGCACTGATGACCCCTATGCCTGGTCTCCACGCATACCACGATTCTTATATAACCACTAGGGTATTCGGACACACTCCGGTCCGTCAGGTCCCGAGGTTGAAGCGAAAAGGTCGGCAACGACAAACGATCTACAATCCGGCTAGAAGGCATTACACATGTCAATTAAAAATTACACAGTCATTCTGACTGATTGTATTCCTCTTCTATACCATCTAACATGCTGTCTAATTTACAATCCTGCTGGGAATACTTCGCGGCCAACTCTACTTGGTCGTATACTAAGCTTACAGGGATCTCCTTCCCGTCAGGCCCCACTGGTCCGACCTCGGCCATGTGATTTGGGTTAGACTTCGTAAAACGGGTCTTCACCATGGCCCAGGCCTCCCTAGCGCCTTGTCGGCAGGCCGATATCTTCCACAACCGGAAGCGCCGCCGAGCTCCCTTCAGCTTCTCCGCAAGCTCTCCAAGGCCCTCGGACACGGAGTGGGCAGGCCATAAGGCTTGGGCAATACCCCGCATCGCGTGCCGAATTCGCTCGTGCAGTTGCAAGAGTTTGGGAAGAAGGTCACCCGTAGAACCGGGCATCTCCTCTGCAGGACATTACTCTATTAGTCGACTTCCTCGCCGAACTCTTTTTTCAAAGTTCGTTCAAGCACTTACTAAAAATGCCGCGTCGAAGCCACTGATTCTCCTTCGTGGAGTCCGATAGCTGGCCACGAACATCTTTAAGTTCGACGTCCAGCTTGGTGTTGGCATCCTGAAGATCATTCTTCTCTCGCCTCACTTGTCAACGTACTCTCACCGGCCTTTAGCCGGCGTAAGAGTTGTTGCTTGTCCGGATCGAGTCCGGCGCCATCTGCAATATGATTTGTCAGATTTGCACCCACACCGCACAATACTAATCTTTTGAAGTGTATCTTACCTGAGGGGGTCTCTTTGGGCTCCCCTGCTGCGGCTAGTGCGGCCTCTAGTTGGGCCTTGCACTTTTCCAGCTCCTGGGATAGTACGTTATTCTTCTCTATAAGAAGCTGCATATTAAATGATCCTTAAATCAGTTGCTCTAACTGCTTCAAGTCTCGGGGGCTACTGGCATATATATATATTTAGCCAAAATTTTCTTACCCGTATGTCTTTTACATACTGCTCCGTGGCTCTGGCTAAACCATTTTGAGCGGCACGGAGGTACGCATCTCCCGAATTAAAGGCATCTAAAACCTCTTGGGAGAAACAAGCATCGCGTAGAATTGTCCGGCGACGCCTGTGGTTCATGGCACTCTCCACTTCAGAATTTGTGGCAGACATCCTGTCCGCATCCTCTGTCGGAGGAGCGTCCGGTGCGCGCCTTGTGCTCGTCTCCGCTTCCTGGCCAGACGTTGGAGCCTGGCTGGTGGAGGCGCGATTGGCAACCTCTCCGGATGTAGTCCGGCGAGGTCTCTTCGTTCTGAAGATAGCACGAACGTTAATATGCCCTGACAGAATAACTCTAGGGAAACAGAGGGTGCACTATACCTTTGCGCCGGCATCTCAGTCCGGACTACATTCCTTTTTGCCCCACGGGGCCCTGCGGCCCCTCGTTGGCTAGCCGCCGCAGGTTCGGCCTCCTGCCTCGGAAATCTCCCCTGCAAAACATGGTTGTCATCAGAAACACCGGGCTACGTGAGGGTGGAATCTCTTTCAAGGGAATAAGACCCCGGTTTCTGTCACCTGGGAGGCCGGGATTAACCCTGGGTAATCCGTCATAATGGATACCAAGGTATTGTCCTTGCTTAGCTGATGGAACACCCCGTCAATAAGCTCCACCGATATGTCCGGATCCTCTTCGGAGTCCGGATTGAGGGACCGTTCTGGGTCCTCGGGCTCTGGAGGGTGGCTGTTTGTATCCTTTACCTCCTGTCGCAGTTCCTGCATTGAAGTCGTTAGACTACCTATCTAACCATGGGAGTATAAAACAAATGGGCAAGCGCAACTGTTCACTTACCCAACTTGGAGGATCGTACATACTGAATCCGGCCCGCAGGTTGACGCGGAGGAATTCCTCCTTTTCTCCCTTGTACAAAGAGGATAAGATCTTTACTAAGGCGGCGGCTGAGGCTGGCCCCTTACGACCGTAACGTGTGGCGTCATCCTCCCCGTTGAAATCCCACATAGGATGGCCTCTATATTGAAGCAGCTGCACCCCCCGCATAATGCATGTGGCCATGACTCCAATCATGGTTAGTCCAGAATGAGCCAACAATCTTATTCGGCCCATTAGGTAAAGGACGTCTCTGTCGCTTTCTCTCTGAGAGCTCCGCGGACGCCAGCTTAAGCGTTTCTTCAATGGAGCATTGTTGAACTCAGGGAGACCGACCCGGATAGGGTCCGGTAGCGGGACGTCATCTATGTAAAACCATTTCGAAGGCCAGTCCTCGGACACCTTCTTTGGGGTTCGGGATAGGTATCCGGTCCCGGCGATGCGCCATACTTCGGCTCCACCCACTTGGTATATAGACCTGTAACGCCCCGAGACCGATGTGCCAGGTGTCCTCTGCTTATTCGCTGTTGTTGCCTTGTCATTGCTTGCGTGTCATGCATTGCATATCATGTCATCATGTGCATTCCATTTGCATACATGTTCGTCTCATGCATCCGAGCATTTTTCCCGTTGTCCGTTTTGCATTCCGGCGCTCCGTTCTCCTCCGGTGGTCCTTTCAACCTTTCTTTCATGTGTGGGGATTAAACATTTCCGTATTGGACCGAGACTTGCCAAGCGGCCTTGGTTTACTACTGGTAGACTGCCTGTCAAGTTTCGTACCATTTAGACTTCGTTTGATACTCCAACGGTTAACCGAGGGACCGAAAAGGCCTCGTGCGTGTTGCAGCCCAACACCCCTTCAATTTGGCCCAAAATCCACCAAAACCCTCTCCATCATCTAGAGCGTTCGATCACGATCGCGTGGCCGAAAACCGCATCTCATTTGGACTCTCCTAGCTCCCTCTACCTATAAATATGTGTCTCCCTCCGAAATTCTCGCGCAGATCAAACCCTAGCTTCGTCCTCCGCGCGCCGCCGGACATGTCTGCCGCCCCGCAGCCACCTCACTCCGGCCATTGAGGAGCCGCCACGTCAGCTCCGCCGCCCCTCTCCTCCACTCGCGTGCCGCCACCTGGACCCTGGCCACCGCGCCGCCGTCAGGCCCGCCAGGCCCATGGCCGGCCCGCCCGAGCCGCGCCAGGCCCAAGCGCGCCTCGCCTCCAGCCGATCCGAGCGCGCCGTCCGCGCCCACCGGCCGCCGCCTCCGTCACCGGCGCGCCACCACGTTCCTGCCGCCTGCACCTTCACCGCCCTCGTCGGTCACCGGCGTAGACGCCCGCCGCCGCCCGGATCTGCACCGCCGCGCCGCCACAGATCCGTCCCAGCCCCGCCGCCTCGCTCTCTGTTCCGCGCCGCCACCGGCCATCATCGGAGTTCACGCCGGCCACCGCGCCCTTCGTCGCCGGCAACTGCTCCGGCCGGCAAGCGCGCCCTCCGCCCCTGCCATGGCCGCCCCGCTCGCCGCCGACACCGGATCCGGCGAGATCCGGTCGAGGGCGCCCCGGATCCGTCCTTCCCTGACCTCTCCCTCGACCTCCGCCGTCGTCTCCATCGTCTCCGGCGACTTTCCGGCGAGATCCACGCCGGCGTTGACTTTTTCTCCGAGGTGATGAAATTCGTCCAAGTCCCCGAAATTTCCATGTTTCATATGCTCTTGTTCATCATGTCGTAACTTTGCAATCGTAGCTCCGATTCATGCGTGTAGCATATCAAAATGTTTGCCTCAGAGAGCACATCATTTCATCTCATTGCATCATTTTCATTTGAGTTCATCTTGGTGCCCGAAATGCTGTTGGAAGTATGCTAGTTGAGATAATTGTCAGATCTGCTGCTCCATTTAGATATTTGTCATTTTTGCCATGATTATTGTGTGCATGTTATGCCCATGAGCTCTACATATGTTTTGTTATAGGTTTTGCCATCTTTCCAGTGGTGCCACCCATTTATTTTTGTGATGTGTTTGGTGACTAGCACAAGCTTGCAAAGTGGTGCACTTGTTAGTGCTGATTTCAGGGACTTAGCATTTCCACTAAGTCCTTGGTATGTTTATCTCATTATGCCATATGTTCATGTTGTTTCCTAGTGATCCGTGCCTCTTTTGAGGATGATCAGTAAGGATGATTTGAATCTTGTAGTGCTCTATCCATCCATGTCTTTGTTTGCAATTATGGAGCACCCTAGCTTGAGTCAATCGAGCTCTACTTTTGCTATTTTGTGAATCTAGGCAGATTGTCTACTTGTTAGCGATTTTGCCGATGATGTTGTAGTTGATCCGTGCATGCTATGTTATTGTTCCTGCCATGTCTAGCTTGCATAATGTGTATTCTTGATGGGTGTATGCTTATATTATCATGCCATGCTTTGTAGTGAGTGCATCGAGCTCGTAAACATGCCTACTTGATATCTGTTTTGCATGCTCCAGTTTTTCACTAAGTCTGAGAGTGTGATTATGTTTTTGCCATGTTCACATGCTTGCAATTGTATTTTCTGATCCCTTTTGGCTCAAGGTCACTAAGGGACTTTTGTTAAGCTCTTTGAGTAGCTCTATGCCATGCTTTACTTTGCCATGTTTAGGTCCTGTAGCATATAGTTTTGTTGCTCCAAAGTGTGCTACCTGATCTGAAATTACAGGCTTGTGTTAATTTCACTAAGTCTGAAATCTGTTTACCGTTTGCTCTTTTGCCATGCTTGTTTGAACCTGTTAATGGATGAATTGGCCGTAGCTCAGTGTTCCTCTTTTGTTAAGCATCGTGAATGGATCCCTGCCATGTATTTTGATGCCATATTTGGGTGCTGTAGCGTGTTCATCTCGTTGCATTTAGTTGACTACTTGCTGTAAATCGCAGACCGGTGCCATATTTGAATTGCTTGCCATTTCCAAATCGTAACTCCGATTCCGGCGTTCTTTATATCGTTTTCAAGCGATTTCATCTCATCTTTCCAGTGGCACACTTGGATTTCCAAGTTGAGGCCAGGTTCAATCATTCCTTGCCAAATAATGCATATGCATCGCATCCCGCATCCCGCATATCATATCATGTTCATGTGTGGTTTGTTTACTATGTTGTGTGCTTCCTTTCTGGTGTTTGCTTCTGCGGGTTGGTTCCGGTAACGTCGCGTTTGTGAGGACCCGTTAGTCTACGTCCGTTTGTCTTCTTCATGGGCTCGTTCTTCTTCCTTGCGGGATTTCAGGCAAGATGATCATACCCTTGAAATCACTTTTATCTTTGCTTGCTAGTTGCTCGCTCTTTTGATATGCCTATGTTGTGATACCTACCACTTGCTTATCATGCCTCCCATATCGGTGAACCAAGCCTCTAACCCACCTTGTCCTAGCAAACCGTTGTTTGGCTATGTTACCGCTTTGCTCAGCCCCTCTTATAGCGTTGTTAGTTGCAGGTGAAGATTGAAGTTTGTTCCTTGTTGGAACATGGAGATGTTGTTCCTTGTTGGAACATGTTTACTTGTTGGGATATCACAATATCTCTTATTTAATTAATGCATCTATATACTTGGTAAAGGGTGGAAGGCTCGGCCTTATGCCTGGTGTTTTGTTCCACTCTTGTCGCCCTAGTTTCCATCATATCAGTGTTATGTTCCCAGATTTTGCGTTCCTTACGCGGTTGGGTGATAATGGGAACCCCTTGACAATTCGCCTTGAATAAAACTCCTCCAGCATGGCCCAACATTGGTTTTACCATTCGCCACCTAGCCTTTTTCTTTCCCTTGGGTAGGCCTGCCCAAGGGTCATCTTTATTAAACCCCTGGGCCAGTGCTCCTCTGAGTGTTGGTCCAAACTGAGCGATGTCCGGAGCTACCAAGGGCAACTCTGGGCTGGCCCACCCGACGTCTGGCTCATCCAGTGTGCCCTGAGAACGAGATATGTGCAGCTCCTATCGGGATTTGTCGGCACATCTGGGTGGCTTTGCTGGTCTTGTTTTACCATTGTCGAAATGTCTTGTAACCGGGATTCCGAGTCTGATCGGCTCTTCCCGCTAGAAGGAATATCCTTCGTTGACCGTGAGAGCTTGTCATGGGCTAAGTTGGGACACCCCTGCAGAGATTGAACTTCCAAAAGCCGTGCCCGCGGTTATGGGCAGATGGGAATTTGTTAACGTTCGGTTGTAGAAAACCTGAAGTTAACCTTAATTAAAATGCATCAACCGCGTGTGTAACCGTGATGGTCTCTTTCCGGCGAAGTCCGGGAAGTGAACACGGTGTTGGAGTTATGCTTGACGTAGGTTGTTCTAGGATCACTTCTTGATCATAGATGTTCGACCGTGCTTTTGCCTTCTCTTCTCGCTCTCATTTGCGAATGTTAGCCACCATATATGCTAGTCGCTTGCTGCAGCTCCACCTCATACCTTTTACCTTACCCATAAGCTTAAATAGTCTTGATTGCGAGGGTGCGAGATTGCTGAGTCCCCGTGGCTCACAGATACTTCCAAGACCAGCTTGCAGGTGCCGATGATGCCATTCCAGGTGACGCAACCAAGCTCAGGAGGAGCTCGATGAAGATCTTGTCCTTTGTGTTGTTTCGTTCTAGTTGATCAGTAGTGGAGCCCAGTTGGGGTCGATCGGGGACCTTGTCGCATTTGGGGTTCTTCTTTTATTTTGGTTCCGTAGTCGGACCTTGAGTGTTTTTGGATGATGTAATGTTTTATTCATGTAATTGTGTGAAGTGGCGATTGTAAGCCAACTATGTATCTTTTCCCTTATTGTATTACATGGGTTGTTTGCGAAGATTACCTCACTTGCGACATTGCTTTCAATGCGGTTATGCCTCTAAGTCGTGCTTCGACACATGGAAGATATAGCCGCATCGAGGGCGTTACAAGACCCCTCTTGAGAACAGGGCACCAGGCACTTCCACAGCGCGAAATGAGCCTTAACGCCTAAAAATAGCTCGCAAAGGGCGACGAAACCCGCAATATGCAATACGGAGGCGGGCGTGAGATTGTGCAGCTGGAGGCCGTAGAACTCCAGAAGCCCGCGGAGAAATGGATGAATTGGAAGTCCCAGTCCCCTCATTAGATAGGGGACGAGGCACACCCGCTCTCCTTTAGAAGGATTGGGGGTGCTCTCCACTTGTTTTCCGCCATTGTAGGTGGCGAGACTGGCTTGGACCGGGACCATGTATGCCTGAGGGAGAAATCCCTTGGCCTGAAGCGACACTAACTCGCTTTGCGGGATGGTGCAACTCTCCCAGTCCCCGGGTTTGGGACCGGAGGGGCGAGGGGAGGAGCTGTGACGGCTGGTCATGTTGGAATGGACCTTTGCTGGAAGCGCTCTAATGATAACTCGCGGAAAGGAGAAGATGTGGTTTGGACCTAAATCCCCATCTCGTTAAATAGGCGGCTCGTTTATACGGCTAGGGGTGTGGATGTAAAAATGCCCCGGCTTTTCGCATTCGTTTGACACGTGGAAGACGGCCATTATTGGGCATGGAAGCCGAGGAGCACTACATTACAAAAATCGGACATTATTCCTACAGGTACACAAGATTTGGAGAAGAACCCACCTTGTAATGCCGAACAATCTGCGCGCCGGACTCGTCGTCATTGAAGCCTGGTTCAGGGGCTACTGAGGGAGTCCTGGATTAGGGGGTGTTCAGGTAGCCGGACTGTACCTTCAACCGGACTCTAGGACTATGAAGATACAAGATTGAAGACTTCGTCCCGTGTCCGGATGGGACTTTCCTTAGCGTGGAAGGCAAGCTTGGCGATGCGGATATTCAAGATCTCCTACCATTGTAACTGACTCTATCTAACCCTAACCCTATCCGGTGTCTATATAAACCAGAGGGTTGTAGTCCGTAGGCAATCAACTCCATATACAATAATCATACCGTAGGCTAGCTTCTAGGGTTTAGCCTCCTTGATCTCGTGGTAGATCTACTCTTGTACTACCCATATCATCAATATTAATCAAGCAGGACGTACGGTTTTACCTCCATCAAGAGGGCCCGAACCTGGGTAAAACATCGTGTTCCCTGCCTCCTGTTACCATCCGGCCTAGACGCACAGTTCGGGACCCCCTACCCGAGATCCGCCCAGTTTTGACACCAACAATAATTTTCTATTGTTCATGCTATAATTGTGTTATCCGGAAATCGTAATACATGTGTGAATACATAGACCACAACACGTCCCTAGTGAGCCTCTAGTTGACTAGCTCGTTGATCAAAAGATAGTCATGGTTTCCTGACTATGGACATTGTATGTCATTGATAACGGGATCACATCATTAGGAGAATGGTGTGATGGACAAGACCCAATCATAAGCATAGCTCAAAGATCGTGTAGTTCATTTGCTATAGCTTTTTCGAATGTCGAGTATCATTTCCTTAGACCATGAGATTGTGCAACTCCCGGCTACCGTAGGAGTGCTTTGGGTGTGCCAAACGTCACAACGTAACTAGGTGACTATAAAGGTACACTACAGGTATCTCCGAAAGTGTCTGTTGGGTTGGCACGAATCGAGACTGGGATTTGTCACTCCGTATGATGGAGAGGTATCTCTGGGCCCACTCGGTAATGCATCATCATAATGAGCTCAATGTGACCAAGTGGTTGATCACGGGATCATGCATTACGGTACGAGTAAAGTAACTTGCCGGTAACGAGATTGAACGAGGTATTGGGATACTGACGATCGAGTCTCACGCAAGTAACGTACCGATTGACAAAGGGAATTGTATACGGGATTGATTGAATCCTCGACATTGTGGTTCATCCGATGAGATCATCGAGGAGCATGTGGGAGCCAACATGGGTATCCAGATCCCGCTATTGGCTATTGACCGGAGAGTCGTCTCGGTCATGTCTGCGTGTCTCCCGAACCCGTAGGGTCTACACACTTAAGGTTCGGTGACTCTAGGGTTGTTGAGATATTAGCATATGGTAACCCGAAAGTTGTTCGGAGTCCCGGATGATGTCCCGAACGTCACGAGGAGTTTCAGAATGGTCCGGAGGTGAAGATTTATGTATAGGAAGTCAAGTGTCGGCCACCGGGAAGGTTTTGGGGGTAATCGGTATTGTACCGGGACCACCGGAAGGGTCCCGGGGGTCCATCGGGTGGGGCCACCTATCCCGGAGGGCCCCATGGGATGAAGTGGGAAGGGAACCAGCCCCTAGTGGGCTGGTGCGCCCCCCCCCCCATGGGCCTCCCCTGCGCCTAGGGTTGGAAACCCTAGGGGTGGGGGCGCCCCACTTGGCTTGGGGGGCACTCCACCCCGCTTGGCCGCCGCCCCCCTTGGAGATTCAATCTCCTAGGGCCGGCGCCCCCCTAGGGGTCCTATATATAGTAGGGGGAGGGAGGGCAACCGCACCCTAGCCCCTGGCGCCTCCCTCTCCCTCCCGTGACACTCCTCCCTCTCCCTGAGCTTGGCGAAGCCCTGCCGAGATCACCGTTGCTTCCACCACCACGCCGTCGTGCTGCTCGATCTTCATCAACCTCTCCTTCCCCCTTGCTGGATCAAGTTGGAGGAGATGTCTTCCCAACCGTACGTGTGTTGAACACAGAGGTGCCGTCCGTTCGGCGCTAGGTCATCGGTGATTTGGATCACGACGAGTACGACTCCATCAACCCCGTTCTCTTGAACGCTTCTGCGCGCGATCTACAAGGGTATGTAGATGCACTCCCCTCTCCCTCGTTTCTAGATGACTCCATAGATTGATCTTGGTGATGCGTAGAAAATTTTAAAATTCTGCTACGTTCCCCAACAGTGGCATCATCAGCTAGGTCTATGCGTAGTTTCTATGCACGAGTAGAACACAAAGCAGTTGTGGGCGTGGATATTGTCAATTTGCTTGCCGTTACTAGTCTTATCTTGATTCGGCGGCATCGTGGGATGAAGCGGCCCAGACCGACCTTACACATACGCTTACGTGAGACTGGTTCCACCGATTGACATGCACTAGTTGCATAAGGTGGCTGGCGGGTGTCTGTCTCTCCCACTTTAGTCAGATCGGATTCGATGAAAAGGGTCCTTATGAAGGGTAAATAGAAATTGGCATACCACGTTGTGGTTTTGGCGTAGGTAAGAAACGTTCTTGCTAGAAACCTATAGCAGCCACGTAAAAACTTGCAACAACAATTAGAGGACGTCTAACTTGTTTTTGCAGCATGTGTCGTGTGATGTGATATGGCCAAAAGGATGTGATGAATGATATATGTGATGTATGAGATTGATCATGTTCTTGTAATAGGAATCACGACTTGCATGTCGATGAGTATGACAATCGGCAGGAGCCATAGGAGTTGTCTTAATTTATTTATGACCTGCGTGTCAACATAAACGTCATGTAATTACTTTACTTTATTGCTAAAGCGTTAGCCATAGTAGTAGAAGTAATAGATGACGAGACAACTTCAAGAAGACACGATGATGGAGATCATGATGATGGAGATCATGGTGTCATGCCGGTGACAACGATGATCATGAAGCCCCGGAGATGGAGATCGAAAGGAGCAAATGATATTGGCCATATCATGTCACTATTTGATTGCATGTGATGTTTATCATGTTTTGTATCTTATTTGCTTAGAACGACGGTAGCTTAAATAAGATGATCCCTCGTAATAATTTCAAGAAAGTGTTCCCCCTAACTGTGCACCGTTGCGAAGGTTCGTTGTTTCGAAGCACCACGTGATGATCGGGTGTGATAGATTCTAACGTTCGAATACAACGGGTGTAAGCCAGATTTACACACGCAATACACTTAGGTTGACTTGACGAGCCTAGCATGTACAGACATGGCCTCGGAACAAGGAAGACCGAAAGGTCGAGCATGAGTCGTATAGAAGATACGATCAACATGAAGATGTTCACCGATGTTGACTAGTCCGTCTCACGTGATGATCGGACACGGCCTAGTTGACTCGGATCATGTTTCACTTAGATGACTAGAGGGATGTCTATCTGAGTGGGAGTTCATTGAATAATTTGATTAGATGAACTTAATTATCATGAACTTAGTCTAAAATCTTTACACTATGTCTTGTAGATCAAATGGCCCATGCTAATGTTGCCCTCAACTTCAACGCGTTCCTAGAGAAAACCAAGCTGAAAGATGATGGCAGCAACTATACGGACTGGGTCCGGAACCTGAGGATCATCCTCATAGCTGCCAAGAAAGATTATGTCCTAGAAGCACCGCTAGGTGACGCACCCATCCCAGAGAACCAAGACGTTATGAACGCTTGGCAGTCACGTGCTGATGATTACTCCCTCGTTCAGTGTGGCATGCTTTACAGCTTAGAACCGGGGCTCCAAAAGCGTTTTGAGAGACACGGAGCATATGAGATGTTCGAAGAGCTGAAAATGGTTTTCCAAGCTCATGCCCGGGTCGAGAGATATGAAGTCCCTGACAAGTTCTTCAGTTGTAAGATGGAGGAAAATAGTTCTGTCAGTGAGCACATAGTCAAAATGTCTGGGTTGCATAACCGCTTGACTCAGCTGGGAGTTAATCTCCCAGATGACGCGGTCATTGACAGAATCCTTCAGTCGCTTCCACCGAGCTACAAGAGCTTTGTGATGAACTTCAATATGCAGGGGAAAAGACCATTCCTGAGGTATATTCAATGCTGAAATCAGCGGAGGTGGAAATCAAAAAGGAACATCAAGTGTTGATGGTGAATAAAACCACTAAGTTCAAGAAAGGCAAGGGTAAAAAGAACTTCAAGAAGGACGGCAAGGGAGTTGCCGCGCCCGGTAAGCAAGCTACCGGGAAGAAGTCAAAGAATGGACCCAAGCCTGAGACTGAGTGTTTTTATTGCAAGGGAAGTGGTCACTGGAAGCAGAACTGTCCCAAATACTTAGCGGAAAAGAAGGCCGGCAACACTAAAGGTATATGTGATATACATGTAATTGATGTGTACCTTACCAGTACTCATAGTAGCTCCTGGGTATTTGATACCGGTGCGGTTGCTCACATTTTTAACTCAAAGCAGGAGCTGCGGAATAAGCGGAGACTGGCGAAGGACGAGGTGACGATGCGCGTCGGGAATGGTTCCAAGGTCGATGTGATCGCCGTCGGCACGCTACCTCTACATTTACCTACGGGATTAGTTTAAACCTCAATAATTATTATTTAGTGCCAGCTTTGAGCATGAACATTGTTTCAGGATCTCGTTTAATTCGAGATGGCTACTCATTTAAATCCGAGAATAATGGTTGTTCTATTTATATGAGAGATATGTTTTATCGTCATGCTCCGCTGGTGAATGGTTTATTCTTAATGAATCTCGAGCGCAATGTTACACATATTCATAGTGTGAATACCAAAAGATGTAAGGTTGATAATGATAGTCCCACATACTTGTGGCACTGCCGTCTTGGTCACATAGGTGTCAAACGCATGAAGAAGCTCCATGCAGATGGACTTTTGGAGTCTCTTGATTACGAATCATTTGACACGTGCGAACCATGCCTCATGGGTAAAATGACCAAGACTCCGTTCTCAGGAACAATGGAGCGAGCAACCAACTTATTGGAAATCATACATACTGATGTGTGCGGTCCAATGAGTGTTGAAGCTCGCGGTGGCTATCGTTATGTTCTCACCCTCACTGATGACTTGAGTAGATATGGGTATGTCTACTTAATGAAACACAAGTCTGAGACCTTTGAAAAGTTCAAGGAATTTCAGAGTGAGGTTGAGAATCAACGTGACAAGAAAATCAAGTTCTTGCGATCAGATCGTGGGGGAGAATACTTGAGTCACGAATTTGGCACACACTTAAGGAAATGTGGAATAGTTTCACAACTCACGCCGCCTGGAACACCTCAGCGTAATGGTGTGTCCGAACATTGTAATCACACTCTATTGGATATGGTGCGATTTATGATGTCTCTTACCGATTTACCGCTGTCATTCTGGGGCTATGCTTTAGAGACTGCCGCATTCACTTTAAATAGGGCTCCGTTGAAATCCTTGAGACGACACCATATGAATTATGGTTTGGGAAGAAACCTGAGCTGTCGTTTCTAAAAGTTTGGGGATGCGATGCTTATGTCAAGAAACTTCAACCTGAAAAGCTCGAACCCAAGTCAGAAAAATGCGTCTTCATAGGGTACCCTAAAGAAACTATTGGGTATGCCTTCTACCTCAGATCCGAAGGCAAGATCTTTGGTTCCAAGAATGGACCCTTTCTAGAGAAAGAGTTTCTCTCGAAAGAAATAAGTGGAGGAAAGTAGAACTCGATGAAGTATTACCTCTTGAACCGGTAAGTGGCACAGCTCAAGAAAATGTTCCTGAGGAGCCTGCACCGACTAGAGAGGAAGTTAATGATGATGATCATGAAACTTCAGATCAAGTTGCTACTGAACTTCGTAGGTCCACAAGGACACGTTCCGCACCAGAGTGGTACGGCAACCCTGTCTTGGAAATCATGTTGTTAGACAATGGTGAACCTTCGAACTATGAAGAAGCGATGGCGGGCCCAGATTCTGACAAATGGCTGGAAGCCATGAAATCCGAGAAAGGATCCATGTATGGAAACGAAGTATGGACTTTGACTGACTTGCTCGATGATCGGTGAGCCATAGAAAATAAATGGATCTTTAAGAAGAAGACAAACGCGGATGGTAATGTAACCATCTATAAAGCTCGGCTTGTCGCTAAGGGTTATCGACAAGTTCAAGGGGTTGACTACGATGAGACTTTCTCACCCGTAGTGAAGCTGAAGTCCGTCCGAATCATGTTAGCAATTGTCGCATTCTATGATTGTGAGATATGGCAAATGGACGTCAAAACGGCATTCCTTAATGGTTTCCTTAAGGAAGAATTGTATATGATGCAGCCGGAAGGTTTTGTCGATCCTAAGAATGCTGACAAGGTGTGCAAGCTCCAACGCTCGATTTATGGGCTGGTGCAAGCATCTCGGAGTTGGAACATTCGTTTGGTTGAGATGATCAAAGCGTTTAGGTTTACGCAGACTTATGGAGAAGCCTGCATTTACAAGAAAGTGAGTGGGAGCTCTGTAGCATTTCTCATATTGTATGTGGATGACATACTGTTGATGGGAAATGATATAGAATTCTTGGAAAGCATAAAGGCCTACTTGTGTTGGAAATATGCCCTAGAGGCAATAATAAATTGATTATTATTATATTTCCTTGTTCATGATAATCGTTTATTATCCATGCTAGAATTGTATTGATAGGAAACTCAGATACATGTGTGGATACATAGACAACACCATGTCCCTAGTAAGCCTCTAGTTGACTAGCTCGTCAATCAATAGATGGTTACGGTTTCCTGACCATGGACATTGGATGTCGTTGATAACGGGATCACATCATTAGGAGAATGATGTGATGGACAAGACCCAATCCTAAGCCTAGCACAAGATCATGTAGTTCGTATGCTAAAGCTTTTCTAATGTCAAGTATCATTTCCTTAGACCATGAGATTGTGCAACTCCCGGATACCGTAGGAGTGCTTTGGGTGTGCCAAACGTCACAACGTAACTGGGTGGCTATAAAGGTACACTACGGGTATCTCTGAAAGTGTCTGTTGGGTTGGCACGAATCGAGATTGGGATTTTGTCACTCCGTGTAAACGGAGAGGTATCTCTGGGCCCACTCGGTAGGACATCATCATAATGTGCACAATGTGACCAAGGGGTTGATCATGGGATGATGTGTTACGGAACGAGTAAAGAGACTTGCCGGTAACGAGATTGAACAAGGTATCGGTATACCGACGATCGAATCTCGGGCAAGTACCATACCGCTAGACAAAGGGAATTGTATACGGGATTGATTGAGTCCTTGACATCGTGGTTCATCCGATGAGATCGTCGTGGAACATGTGGGAGCCAACATGGGTATCCAGATCCCGCTGTTGGTTATTGACCGGAGAACATCTCGGTCATGACTACATGTCTCCCGAACCCGTAGGGTCTACACACTTAAGGTTCGATGACGCTAGGGTTATATAGGAAGCTTGTATGTGGTTACCGAATGTTGTTCGGAGTCCCGGATGAGATCCCGGACATCACGAGGAGTTCCGGAATGGTCCGGAGGTAAAGATTTATATATAGGAAGTCCTGTTTCGGCCATCGGGACAAGTTTCGGGGTCATCGGTATTGTACCGGGACCACCGGAAGGGTCCCGGGGGCCCACCGGGTGGGGCCACCTGCCCCGGGGGGCCACATGGGCTGTAGGGGGTGCGCCTTGGCCTACATGGGCCAAGGGCACCAGCCCCAAGAGGCCCATGCGCCTAGGGAACCCTAGATGGAAGAGTCCTCAAGGGGGAAGGCACCTCCGAGGTGCCTTGGGGAGGATGGACTCCTCCCCCCCTCTTAGCCGCACCCCTTCCTTGGAGGGGGGGGCAAGGCTGCGCCTCCCCCCTCTCCCCGGCCCCTATATATAGTGGAGGGGAGGGAGGGTATCCATACCTGAGCCCTTGGCGCCTCCCTCCCTCCCGTGACACCTCCTCCTCTCCCGTAGGTGCTTGGCGAAGCCCTGCAGGATTGCCACGCTCCTCCATCACCACCACGCCGTTGTGCTGCTGCTGGATGGAGTCTTCCTCAACCTCTCCCTCTCTCCTTGCTGGATCAAGGCGTGGGAGACATCGTCGAGCTGTACGTGTGTTGAACGCGGAGGTGCCGTCCGTTCGGCACTAGGATCATCGGTGATCTGAATCACGACGAGTACGACTCCATCAACCCCGTTCACTTGAACGCTTCCGCTTAGCGATCTACAAGGGTATGTAGATGCACTCTCCTTCTACTCGTAGCTGGTTTCTCCATAGATAGATCTTGGTGACGTGTAGGAAAATTTTGAATTTCTGCTACGTTCCCCAACAACTTGAACAAGTGTTTTTCAATGAAGGATCTTGGAGAAGCTGCTTATATATTAGGCATCAAGATCTATAGAGATAGATCGAGACGCCTCATTGGTCTTTCACAGAGTACGTACCTTGACAAGATATTGAAGAAGTTCAAAATGGATCAATCAAAGAAGGGGTTCTTGCCTGTATTGCAAGGTACGAGATTGAGCATGGCTTGATGCCCGACCACGGCAGAAGATAGAGAAAAGATGAGTGTCGTCCCCTATGCCTCGGCCATAGGTTCTATCATGTATGCTATGCTGTGTACCGGACCTGATGTAAACCTTGCCGTAAGTTTGGTAGGAAGGTACCAAAGTAATCCCGGCATGGAACACTGGACAGCGGTCAAGAATATCCTGAAGTACCTGAAGAGGACTAAGAATATGTTTCTCGTTTATGGAGGTGATGAAGAGCTCGTCGTAAAGGGTTACGTCGATGCTAGCTTCGACACAGATCTGGATGACTCTAAGTCGCAAACCGGATACGTGTATATTTTGAATGGTGGGGCAGTAAGCTGGTGCAGTTGCAAGCAAAGCGTTGTGGCGGGATCTACATGTGAAGCGGAGTACATGGCAGCCTCGGAGGCAGCACAAGAGACAATCTGGGTGAAGGAGTTCATTACCGACCTAGGAGTCATACCCAATGCTCGGGCCCGATGACTCTCTTCTGTGACAACACTGGAGCTATTGCCCTCGCCAAGGAGCCCAGGTTTCACAGGAAGACCAGGCATATAAAGCGTCGCTTCAACTCCATTCGTGAAAGTGTTCAAAATGGAGACACAGATATTTGTAAAGTACATACGGACCTGAATGTGGCAGATCCTTTGACTAAACCTCTCCCTAGAGCAAAACATGATCAACACCAGAACTGCATGGGTGTTCGATTCATCACAATGTAACTAGACTATTGACTCTAGTGCAAGTGGGAGACTGTTGGAAATATGCCCTAGAGGCAATAATAAAATGGTTATTATTATATTTCTTTGTTCATGATAATTGTCTATTGTTCATGCTATAATTGTGTTATCCGGAAATCGTAATACATGTGTGAATACATAGACCACAACACGTCGCTAGTGAGCCTCTAGTTGACTAGCTCGTTGATCAAAAGATAGTCATCGTTTCCTGACTATGGACATTAGATGTCATTGATAATGGGATCACATCATTAGGAGAATGATGTGATGGACAAGACCCAATCCTAAGCATAGCTCAAAGATCGTGTAGTTCGTTTGCTATAGCTTTTCCGAATGTCGAGTATCATTTCCTTAGACCATGAGATTGTGCAACTCCCGGATACCGTAGGAGTGCTTTGGGTGTGCCAAACGTCACAACGTAACTGGGTGACTATAAAGGTACACTACAGGTATCTCCGAAAGTGTCTGTTGGGTTGGCACGAATCGAGACTGGGATTTGTCACTCCGTATGACGGAGAGGTATCTCTGGGCCCACTCGGTAATGCATCATCATAATGAGCTCAATATGACCAAGTGGTTGATCACGGGATCATGCATTACGGTACGAGTAAAGTGACTTGCCGGTAACGAGATTGAACGAGGTATTGGGATACCGACGATCGAGTCTCGGGCAAATAACGTACCGATTGACAAAGGGAATTGTATACGGGATTGATTGAATCCTCGACATCGTGGTTCATCCGATGAGATCATCGAGGAGCATGTGGGAGCCAACATGGGTATCCATATCCCGCTGTTGGTTATTGATTGAAGAGTCGTCTTGGTCATGTCTGCGTGTCTCCCGAACCCGTAGGGTCTACACACTTAAGGTTCGGTGACGCTAGGGTTGTTGAGATATTAGCATACGGTAACCCAAAAGTTGTTCGGAGTCCCGGATGAGGTCCCGGACATCACGAGGAGTTTTGGAATGGTCCGGAGGTGAAGATTTATATATAGGAAGTCAAGTTTCGGCCATCGGGAAGGTTTCGGGGGTAATCGGTATTGTACCGGGACCACCGGAAGGGTCCTGGGGGTCCACCGGGTGGAGCCACCTATCCCGAAGGGCCCCATGGGCCGAAGTGGGAAGGGAACCAGCCCCTAGTTGGCTGGTGCACCCCCCATGGGCCTCCCCTGCGCCTAGGGTTGGAAACCCTAGGGGTGGGGGCGCCCCACTTGGCTTGGGGGCACTCCACCCCCCTTGGCCGCCCCCCTGGAGATTCAATCGAGTCTCGGGCAAATAACGTACCGATTGAATGAGGTATTGGGATACCGATGATCGAGTCTCGGGCAAATAACGTACCGATTGACAAAGGGAATTGTATATGGGATTGATTGAATCCTCGATATCATGGTTCATCCGATGAGATCATCGAGGAGCATGTGGGAGCCAACATGGGTATCCAGATCCCGCTGTTGGTTATTGACTGGAGAGTCGTCTCGGTCATGTTTGTGTGTCTCCCGGACCCGTAGGGTCTACACACTTAAGGTTCGGTGACGCTAGGGTTGTTGAGATATTAGCATACGGTAACCCGAAAGTTGTTTGGAGTCCCGGATGAGGTCCCGGACGTCACGAGGAGTTTCGGAATGGTCCGAAGGTGAAGATTTATATATAGGGAGTCAAGTTTCGGCCATCGGGAAGGTTTCAGGGGTAATCGGTATTGTACCGGGACCACCGGAAGGGTCCCGGGGGTCCACCGGGTGGGGCCACCTATCCCGGAGGGCCCCATGGGCTGAAGTGGGAAGGGAACCAGCCCCTAGTGGGCTGGTGCGCCCCCATGTGCCTCCCCTGCGCCTAGGGTTTGAAACCCTAGTGGTGGGGGTGCCCCACTTGGCTTGGGGGGCACTCCACCCCCCTTGGCCGCTGCCCCCTCCCCTTGGAGATTCAATCTCCTAGGGTTGACGCCCCCCCCTAGGGGTCCTATATATAGTGGGGGGGAGGGAGGGCAGCCGCACCCTAGCCCCTGGCGCCTCCCTCTCCCTCCCGTGACACTCCTCCCTCTCCCTGAGCTTGGCGAAGCCCTGCCGAGATCACCGTTGCTTCCACCACCACGCCGTCATGCTGCTGGATCTTCATCAGCCTCTCCTTCCCCCTTGCTGGATCAAGTTGGAGGAGACGTCTTCCCAACCGTACGTGTGTTGAACGCGGAGGTGCCGTCCGTTCGGTGCTAGGTCATCGGTGATTTGGATCACGACGAGTATGACTCCATCAACCCCGTTCTCTTGAACGCTTCTCCGCGCGATCTACAAGGGTATGTAGATGCACTCCCCTCTCCCTCGTTGCTAGATGACTCCATAGATTGATCTTGATGATGCGTAGAAAATTTTAAAATTCTGCTACGTTCCCCAACAGCGTCAGGCTCCGGATCGGCTGCGGCGGCTGGTTCTGCGGCCACACAAGAAATGGCCACCACACAGGAGGCTATTGGATCGTCTGCGGCTGATTCTGAAAATTCTCCTGGATCTTCTGCATCTAGCCGGTCTGTGCATACTCCTGCGTAGAGTTCAGCACGACCAGAACCTATTGCTACACGTGTCATGACTCGTCTTCAAAAAGGTATTAGAAATCCTAAACAAAGAACAGATGGCACAATACCATATGGCATGTTGTGTATTTCAGGTGAACCAGCAAAACTAAGTGATGCATTTAGAGGTCCTAAATGGAAAAGAGCTATGGATGAAGAATATGGTGCACTCATGAAGAATAAAACATGGCACTTGGTACCAAGTCAGAGAGGTAAAAATATTATTGATTGCAAGTGGGTTTACAGAATAAAAAGAAAAGCAGATGGCTCCATTGATAGGTACAAGGCACGTCTAGTTGCGAAAGGGTTTAAGCAAAGATATGGTATTGATTATGAGGATACATTCAGTCCAGTTGTTAAAGCTGCTACTATAAGACTTGTGCTAGCCATTGCTGTTTCCAGGGGATGGAGTCTTAGACAGCTAGATGTTCAGAACGCGTTTCTGCATGGTGTTCTGGAAGAGGAGGTCTATATGAGGCAACCACCAGGGTATGAGAATAAACAAACACCTCGTTATGTTTGCAAGCTTGATAAGGCTCTTTATGGCCTGAAGCAGTCACCTAGAGCTTGGTTCTCAAGGTTAAGTTTGCAATTGAAGCATCTTGGGTTTGTTCCATCCAAAGCAGATACATCTTTGTTTATTTATAATAAGGCACATACAGTGATTTTTGTGCTTATATATGTTGATGATATCATAGTTGCAAGCTCATCATCAAATGCAACTAATGCCCTCTTGCGTGACTTGAGTTCAGAGTTTGCACTGAAGGATATAGGTGACTTACATTTTTTCTTAGGCATTGAAGTTAAGAAGACTCAAGATGGCATAATGTTAAATCAGGAAAAGTATGCTATTGAGCTTCTAACTCGTATGGGAATGAATGATTGCAAACCTTCACCTACGCCATTGTCTTCTTCAGAACAACTTTCAGCATATCAAGGAGAACCGCTTAATGGACAAGAAAGTACAAAATATAGAAGTGCTGTTGGAGCTCTACAGTATTTGACTTTGACATGGCCAGACATATCATTTGCTGTAAACAAGGTTTGTCAGTATTTGCATGCTCCTACCTCCACTCATTGGACATCTGTCAAAAGGATTATACGATATATTAAGCACACTGTGAGTTTGGGACCTCAGTTCAAACGATCAAGTTCTACACTTGTTAGTGCTTTTTCTGATGCTGACTGGGCAGGATGTAGTGATGACAGAAAATCAACTGGAGGATTTGCAGTGTTCTTTGGATCAAACCTTATTTCTTGGAGTGCCAGGAAACAAGCCACAGTATCAAGGTCAAGTACAGAGGCTGAGTATAAATCACTAGCAAATGCAACTGCTGAAATTATTTGGGTGGAATCATTGCTTCATGAGTTAGGAATCAAGCAACATCGTACATCTTGTCTATGGTGTGACAATTTGGGTGCTACATATCTGTCTGCTAATCCAGTTTTTCATACTAGAACCAAGCATATTGAGATAGATTTTCACTTTGTACGAGAAAGAGTTGTTGAGAAGAAGTTGGAGATACGATTTATTCCATCAAAGGATCAGTTAGCAGATGGGTTTACTAAAGCTCTTCCAGCAAGACCGTTTGAGGAGTTCAAGAGAAATTTGAATATAGGATAGTTTAGATTAAGAGAGGGTGTTAGAATATCTGTTTAACTCTTGTAATCTAAACCTCCCTCCTATCTCTACTTCTCTTGTTTCCTTCTCAGACTCCTCATGTATCGATGAATCCTAGCGATCATCGTAAACTTGTAAGCCACGACAGGGGCAATTCCTGTCCCCAATAAATACACACAACGCGGTTCCCATCGGGAGTAGGAACGCTTCCACAAGATCAAATCTTATAGGGCTATCATGTGTGTGGCGTTCTTGTATATGCTGATTGGGCTATCATGTGTGTGGTGTTCTTGTATATGCTGATTGGGCTATCACGTGTGCGTGTCATGTTGTCCAGAAGCATTTGTAGTGTTGTTCTAGTAGTATATGGATGGATCGTTATCGGTTGATCCATGGAGTAGTATTCATTTTGTAGCATGGCTAGGTGATTATAAAAGGGTCCAAATTTGGGCAACCAATCACGCCGTTGAACGTACTGCTACTACAATTACTGTCGTCAAGGATGGAAGCACACAATAATAAGATAACATAGGCAATCGGTCGCTAAATCAATGGCAGTCTTATCCCATGTGAGGCCAAGGAAAACTTGGTCAATTCGAAGAGTTTCATACGGAACACTGTCTCAGCTGTCACGGCATTGACGAATGACATTGTCGTTCTCCACGCACCGGCTTGACCATGCTTCCATTCCATATGCTCCATTACCCCGAGCCAGCCAGCGCCCGTCGATCATCACACGCAACAAGTTTTCTCCCCCACAAAAAACACCAGCACGACGTCGTCGTTGTTTGACAAAGCAGGTGCCCAGACCGGCAGAAAGCCGTGTTTGCCAACGTACGTGGCCGTGGCCCGTGGAGGAGCATCATCGCAGGTCTTTTCTCCTTCTAAAAAACTCGAGTTTCACCGAGACGGAGTAGCCCTCCTCGGCGGCTAGGCTGGTGCGCGGCACATCGATCGCAGTCTGCTGCCCGCGCAGGCGCAGACTGGCGTACGGCACGCTGGTCCGTCAGACGGGACATTCCCTCAACAGAATGCACCGGGACGGAACGGCAAGGGAAAAGGTTGGGAAAGCGGAGCACCGTGTATGCCACGGGAGTCGCTGCCCGTGCTTTATTGCCGGAATTCTCCGTGGTGGCAGTGGCAGTGGCAGAGACGTGCGCCACCACGCACGAACCCTTTTTTTCCCTTTTCTTTTCCTGATGATAACGCTGTGCACTTAATTGTGTGCACGGAAGCTTTTGGTCCAGAAACGCACAAGATGGAGATAGAGATAGAGCGGCTGGTGGCGTACGGCGCTACTGCGACTAGAGCCGGCCGCACGACCAGCGGCCCTCCCGGTGCCACGCACGCCCGGCGATCGCAGCGTGTGCGGCCGCCGCGTTGACATCTCGACTGCGCGTTCCTCCTTCCGTGCGCAGCAGCCAGCAGCCGCTGCGTCGTCATTTCCTGTAGCGGTAACGGCCTCGGTGGTGTACCGGCGGCGCGAACGAGACGCCCCCGACGCTCTGCCACCGCCGCTCACGGCGAGCCCGGCACGGCACGTCGACCGAGCCGAGCCCGCCCTGATCGACGAAACAGGGGCGGGTCGGTGCGTGCCGAGTCCCCAGCCCCACCGATCCGATCGGCAAGTCCCGAGCAGGTTCGCTCCCCACAGACATACCAGATCCCGACGCCCCCACCACACCGCCCCACCCCCCTCCCTGCCAAAACTCGCGCACCGCACCAGACGAGGCCGAAACGGGCGAATTTTACCCGCCGGGCCGTGCCGGAGCGCGCCGCGAGCCCGCCATGGCGGAGTGCCGCAGCCTCATCGAGTTCCTGCGCGCCTTCGAGCACCACCGCAGGGCGGCCGACTCCTCATGCGGCGCCCGATCCAAGCGCCTGCCCCCCTCCTCCTCCGCCCCCTCCGGACGCACCCGCAACCTCACCGCGCTCTGCGACCACTCGCCGATGGCCCTGGTGGACGCGCTCGTGCTGCTCGCCGTGCTCGCCGCGCTGGGCTTCCTCGTGGCCCCGCACGCCAGGCTCCTCCTCCTCGAGGCGCGCGCGCTGCTGCTCCACCCGGCGGCCTCCTGCGTCTCGGCCGCGCCGCTCGCGGGGGCCGCCGCGGCCGTGTCCGGCGCCGCGCTCGGCTGGGCGCTACTGGGCCATCACGCGCGCAAGTGCGGCAAGCCGCGCTGCAGGGGCCTCAAGAAGGCCGTCGAGTTCGACATCCAGCTCGAGACGGAGGAGTGCGTGCGCGGCCGCCCCACCCCCGCCGCGCGATCGGCGCTGCTCGCCGCCGCGGGCGCGCGCCCCGTCGATCTCGGCGACGCGCACCGCGAGCTCGAGGCCGAGCTCCGCAAGATGGCGCCGCCCAATGGCCGCACCGTGCTCATCTTCCGCGCGCCCTGCGGATGCCCCAAGGGCCGCATGGAGGTCTGGGGCGCCAAGAAGGTGCGCCGGATCAAGAAGTAGACAGACAAGATGAAGGGTCAGATAGTTCCTTCTTTACTATAGTAATAAACAGTAGCTGAAATACAGGTTGCCTCCCTCCTTGGTAATAAGTATAGCGAGAGAGAATAAAGAGATCATACAAATAGTTATATCGAAGTATCAGATGATAGACTATAGATCATGTGTTGCCATGCAGATGATGTTTGAACATAAATATATATCGGTGCTTGTTCATTCTCTGTTTTTCATGAGATTCTGAATCCTAGCGTACATACTTGGTTGCTGTTCTTGCCAGGTGCTTTTTGAATGTCTGTTTGATCTCTCTTGGTCTACTTTTGTATAGTATATTCCTTTGATGCTGCTGGGATAAGTTCCTTTGATGCCACTCTGTTTGAATTTTTCTCTTGGAACTGGCTTCTGTTTATTTGCCAAAATGAAATGTTTCCTTGCTTGATTCTTGCTGTCCCGGGGTAAAAATTTAACCCCCTTCAGGCAATGGATGATAACTGATCTTTCATTGTATTGACGTGAAGTACTAGTTGAGGTTGCAAATCTTCTTCGATATTGATCCAGTGTGTCCTAATTTTGTACTCCAGTGTACTCTGTTGAATATTAAGATGGCCACTTTGAAATTCGTTTGGCTTCAGTGGGGTTTGAAAAATTATAGGTTAGCTGAAGTTTAAATTAAATATGGTCCTCAATATAAGGAAGTAAACTTCTAGAATTCATATGCTCAATGTATCTTTTGTTTCTCATATTATATGCTTGTGCAATACTGACAAGTTGTAGAGACACAATCCTCATGTGTCCTCATCCCGGTTAATTTGGCTGTGCTCATTCATTGTTTTCTCTAAAAAATGGTGCAGTATGGTAGTGTGCTTCTTTTACCATGTTCCATTGCCTCGTAATAAAGGTAACAAATTAACATGATCGTTCTTTTTTTTTTCTTGACCTGTTCTCTATTTTGTTATTTTCTTTATTTGTTTGTTTGGCAACTTGTCACTTAAGTCATAGGTTGTCACTTGCCAAACTAAAAAATGAAATGTTTCCTTGCTTGATTCTTGCTGTCCCGGGGTAATTTTTTTACTCCTTCAGGACATGGATGATAACTGATCTTTCATTGTATTTGTGTGAAGTACTAGTTGAGGTTGCAATCTTCTTTGATCTTCATCCAGAGAGTCCTAATTTGGTACTCCAATGTACTCTGTTGAATATTAAGATGGACACTCGCTTGGCTTTAGTAGGGTTTGAAAAATTATAGGGTAGCGCTGAAGTTTAAATTAAATATGGTCCTCAATATAATAGGAGTAGCATTCATATGCTCTATGTATCTTTTGTTTCTCATGTTACATGCTTCTGCCATACTGACAAGTTGTAGAGACACAATCCTCATGTGTCGTCATCCCAGTTAATTTGGCTTTGTTCATTCATTGTTTTTTTCTACAAAATGATGCAGTATGGTAGTGTGCTTCTTTTACCATGTCATTCCATTGCCTAGTAATAAAGGTAACAGACTGACATGATTGTTCTTTTGTTTCTTGACCTGTTTTCAATCTTATTATTTTCTTTATTTGTTTGTTTGGCAACTTGTCACTTGAGTCATAGGTTGTCATTTCCCAACCTAAACATTATTTCAATCACTTCAGTTTCATCATAATCAGAAGAATATCTCATTAGGAGCCAAAGTTAAAAATTACAGTATTTCTCATGGAATGCCTGTATGTTGTAACTGTACAATTCATTTTTTTCCCTTTATATTATTGTCATATCGTCGATACGCATCCTAAGGCATGTTTCGTTCAGCATCATGTTTGCCCTTTTTCTTTGGCTTTCATTTGCATAGCGTGTTCGTGAATTACTGTTTCAGCATTATAAACAATACCAGTGTACAGCAGTTGCTGCTTTTGCTCATTGAAAGAATTCTACTCCCTCTGTTCCTAAATATAAGTCTTTTTAGAGATTTCAATAAGGACTACATACGGATGTATATAGACATATTTTAGAGAGTAGATTCACTCATTTTGCTTCGTATGTAGTCCGAATTGGAATCTCTAAGAAGACTTGTATACTTAGGAACGGAGGGAGTAGCTAATAGGAAATCATTTTTCAGTTAATGTTTTCCTATCTTGATCATCTTGTATATTTTCAGTTCTAGCTGAAGCTATTCGAGCCAAAATGCCGACAGCATTGATTACCATTATCAATGCTGTGAGTATTCTAATCAAGATTCAACACAAGACATGTCAAAATCTTTTAGTTGTTTAACGTTGGTGTTCAACTGGTTCCTTGTTATGGTCCGGTATTGAGATAAAGCTCCCTCACATGTATTTCGCTGCATTTGTCTGATATAGAAACTGCTACATCGTAGATCCTTTTGACTCACATAGTAGGCTTCAGTATTGCTATTGGCTTTCAGTTCAAAAGTTTGCACCGTGTATATTTCGCGCTGTGCAGATGATACATCTGTTATCACTCAGAGTTCTGTTCAGGGGAAACTGATACTTCCGCAGATGAGAAATCCTATCCTTCTGATCATGGCATGCTTTTGGTCCAATCCTGGTTTAGGTAGTTTGTGTTCACTTCTTGCTTCTTCAGTAATGGTCAGGTATTCATGGACCCAGCAACAGACTGAATTTGGTTTGTGGCATGGTCATGGATACTTGAATGCTCTTTGTTGACTATATACCTGTGAGTCTGCATCTGATAGTTTTGGCATTTTTGTGCCTCTTCTAGGCTCGTGGAACCCATTTATTTTCCCAAGGATCACCTGTGCTTGCCAACTCTCAGGAACTGTATTTAGGTATCCCTAGGCCCTCTTGTGCAGAGTTTTTAAATGTCGTTTTACGTTTTGCCTATGGTTTGGATTAGAGTAAGTAATTACAACAGTTTTTGTTCCTCTGGCATTGTCCTAATATGATAAGGCATGATAACTTTTTCTTAATATCACAAGTGGTCATTGTTCAAACGTGGCCAATTACGTAAATCTGGCTTCAGTCACTCTTTCAGTTTTATCCAGTCCTCCCTCCAATCTGAATTCAACGCCACAATGACCTGCCCTCTGCTGCTGGCAAACCGCCTGACGCCATCAGCGGCCGGCGTCCATTTCCTCCGCCACCGCCCCCAGCCATCCCTCTAAGCTCCGCCCTCTTCCCCATCACTGGCGACACCCCCACCCTCACAACTGCACCATCAAGCCTGTGCCTCGCTCTTGTTGGCAATGAGGGCTGCTAGGTTCCCTTCTCTCGCCCTCGGTCTCTCCTGAATGGACTGAAAATTTCAGGCACCTGAAGCAGTTGTTCGGAGGCGCTGGGAAGCAATTGATTTGTTGAGCATTTTCAACTGAGGATCAGTTCATTTCTCTCATCGGTCAGTGCACCTGAATATATTGATCAAAGTGGGCATTTTGATTTCTTCTACTCCCTCCGTTCCAAAATAGATGACTCAACTTTGTATTAACAATAGTACAAAGTTAGTACAAAGTTGAGTCATCTACTACTACTTTACCTCGTCAGATTTTCGGATTAGCTTCACTTGTGCAAGTAACTGTAAGATCGTGCTCTAAGCTGTTGAATCATGTCATGTTCCACATCCCTTTTTGTCACGCACAGTTGCCTGCACCTGCTGAAAACTTGTCTAGGGCTCCGTCTAACACCTCAGGAGATCTGACGCGGCCTCCATTGGATCGGAGAGGTCAGGGGGTTTATACAGTTTCATTTCCCAGGGTAGGAGATTCTTCAGCTAGTCAAGCATTTTCGATGGCCACCCTCGGTAGGCCGGTTATGTGTGTATTTTGCTGCCTGTACAGGTTCAGTTTAAGCTCAGTCGACACGCCTACACTGTTGTTCAGAATTCAGGTTTTTTTTTTTGAGGGAAATAGCCAAGCTTTATTCATCAAAGACCACATGAAGTGGGATACAGTTCAGGTCGTGGGGTTGGCCAAACCAGACGTGGCGCCCCGGACCCAAAGAAAGTGAATGCTTGGCTAACTTATAAGCTTCTAAATTGTTCAAACGACCTTCGAAACAAAAATTGCAAAGAAAAGATAATTGTTGGACTCTAATCTCCTTGATGATGGCTCCATAAGGTCCACAGCTATCATTATGGATAGCGTTGACCACCTCCTTAGCATCAGATGAAATGACAAATTGATTGACATGGAGATCGGCTGCGAGTGCCAATCCTTCCCGACATGCCATTGCCTCGAGCGTCGCTGGATCATCCACACCTCTGACTACGAGGGCCGAACTTCCGAGGAACTTTCCGGTGTTATCTCTACATACTGCTACAGCTGTCCCCCTACTTCCTTTTCTGCACCCCGCGTCAACATTGATTTTTGCATAGCCCGCATGGGGGGCTTTTGGTTTCCTCACGCCCACAGTTGCCACCCTAGACTGGGTACGGGCCTGCTCCTGTCTACCATTGATCACCTCAAACTCATTGATGTACCTATCGACAAAAGACATGATCGCATGTGGGCTCTGAAAGATGCCTTCATGGATGGCCTTCCGCCTTGCTGCCCAGATAGCCCATAAGGTCATCGAAAGCTTGACAAATTCAGCATGAGATAACAGCTCCATTAAGGTGAACAACCAATGTTTGGCCTTTGGCTCTGTTGTTGCTGCCATTTTTTTCCACAAGATCCCCTCCCACTAATGCCCAAGTGCATCTGGCCATTGTACAATCGAGAAGTGAATGTCTCCAGGAGTCGGGAGCCCCGCATAGACTGCATGAATTTGACTGTGCCATATGTCTTCGCATCCTGACATCATTCGTTGGGATTGACTGCTTTGAAAGTCTCCAAAGGAACATCCTCACCTTTCCTGGTACTCTAGTTTTCCACAAGCTCTTCCAAGATCTTTCCTCCGTCGGCGCGCTTGAACCCGAGTGGTTCTCCAGCCAGGCTTCTCTTCGAGCTTTAGTAGCGACGAGCATGCGATAAGCCGACCTGACCGAGAATAGGCCATTCTTTTCATATTGCCAGCTCCAAAAATCTGGGATGTTGCGGGTGCACAAGGGGATACGAAGAATGACCTGAGTGTCCATCGGCATGAATACAGACTGCACTTTTTCTCTATCCCAACATGCTGATGTATTATCTATGAGCTCAGACACAAGCAACGGAGGGTTTTGGGAAATACATCCATAAGGTTTCATCATCTCCCCTCTAGGCAGCCAGTTATCCTCCCAAATCCTTGTCATTTCTCCATTACCGATGCGCTTTATTAAGCCAACTTTCAGTGTATCCCGACCCTCTATAATGGCTCTCCAAATCTGGCTAGGATGATTCCCCAAAGGAGCTTCCAAGATTGAGGTATTCGGGTAATATATGCTCTTTAAAATGCGCGCGCTGAGGGATTCCGGCTCCTGCAATAGTCTCCAGGCCTGCTTGGCTAACATAGCCAAATTAAATAGCTCAAAATCCTTAAACCCGAGTCCACCCATGCCTTTTGGTTTGGTCATCGCTTCCCATGACACCCAATGTGGTTTGCGCTTACCTTCTTTGCTCCCCCACCAAAATTTCCAGATCAACATATTTAGGTGTTCACATAGGCCTCGTGGCAATTTGAAGCAGGACATAGAGAACACCGGGACTGCTTGAGCAACAGCCTTTACCAGAACCTCCTTGCCTGCCGAAGACATCATGCTCTCGATCCACCCTTGAACTTTGCTCCAGAGGCGGTCCTTCAAGTATTTAAAAGCACCATTTTTTGATGAGCCTATGTCCGAGGGCATACCTAAATATTTCTCATTTAGAGTCTCATTTGGAACTTGCATCACCGTCTTAACCTCAGTCCGAATACTATCAGGGACCCCCTTGCTAAAATAAACCGATGACTTGTTGTAATTAATACGCTGTCCTGACGCCAAGCAATACCTCCAGTACCAGGTTCACCTCGGTAGCACCCATACTATTTGCCTTGAAGAACAGCAGGCTGTCATCTGCGAATAATAAATGATTCACCTTTGGTGCCGAAGGCGCCACTTGTAAACCACTCATGTTGGATGACTCACTTCTTGATTTTAACAGGCACGAAAGGCCCTCTGCTGCTAACAAGAACAAGTATGGAGATATCGGGTCCCCTTGTCTCATTCCTCGTGTTGGTGTAAACTCCTCCAGCCTCTTCCCATTGAACTGGACTGAAAAGGTGACTGAAGATACCAGCCCCATAACAATCTATACCCATCTTTGAGAAAAACCGAGTCTCAGCATGATTGATTGCAAGTACTCGCACTCAACTCTATCATAAGCTTTCATCATGTCTAGTTTCATAGCACACGACTGATGTTTCTTTGCTTTATTCCTCTTCATGAAATGCAAGCACTCATAAGCAGTCACAATGTTGTCAGTAATCAACCTACCTGGGACGAAAGCTGACTGCTCCTCTGAAATAATTTCAGGTAAAATGATTTTTAGTCGGTTAGCTATTACCTTGGATGCAAGTTTGTAGAGGACGTTGCAGAGGCTGATGGGCCGAAACTGAGACAACAACGTCGGATTTTTCACCTTTGGGATCAAGACAAGCACCGTCTCATTTATACTTCTCGCTGACTCCCTCCCTTCCACAATGTCAAGCACTGCTTTGGTTACATCCTCCCCACAAATATCCCAATGATGTTAGAAAAAGTGGGCTGGGAATCCATCCGGGCCCGGGGCTTTTGTGGGAAACATTTGGAAGAGGGATTTTTTAACTTTGGCTTGGGTGTAGGGCTCATTCAGCATATCATTCATACCCTACGTAACTTTGCAGGGCACTGTTGAGAGGACACTCTCCATATCCTGCACCCCCCAGAAGTGTACAAATCCTTATAAAAGGCGGTGGTCATTTCTTCCATCTCCTCTATTTCCTCAGTGATCTGGCCCGACTCCTTCTGTAGAGCCTTGATTAGATTTTTCCGTCTCCTTCTACTTGCACGTAAGTGAAAGAAGTACGTATTTTTATCTCCATGCATCAACCACTTGAGATGTGCCCTCTGTCGCCATAAAATTTCTTCACGGTGATATAGTTCAACCAGGTTTTCTGTTATTTTCAACTCCAAATGATTAGGACCGGATCTACCTAGGAGGCCACGCAACTCCTGTAGCTGGCGCTGCAACTGTGCAATCTGTCGTCTGACATTTCCGAAGTGCTCACGATCCCAGGCTAACAGATCCCCCGACACCCGCTGCAGTTTTTGTCGGACCCGCTCCAGCGGTCGGCCTTGTTCCGGATTCTGTGAAGCCCACCCCTCACCAATTACGTCCACATGCATGGGATCTCGCTCCCAGCACATCTCATACCTGAAGCGCCTCGGTGCTCGTGCACCTGCATGCACCGTGTTGAGCTGAAGAAATATTGGTATATGATCCGAAGAGGCGGCATGTTTATGTTCTAAAGATGCCATTGGAAAGGCCAGCGACCATGCCGGGTTTGCGACACACCTATCCAGTCGTACTCTGGTGTAGGTACCACCTGTCACTTTTTTCTCAAAGGTCCAGTTGATCCCCTTGTATCCTATATCTGACAAACCACACGTGTCCAATGCATCTCTGAACGCGTCCATCTGCGCCTGACTTCTGTTTGCAACTCCATCATGCTCGTGCGAGTGTAGCACCTCGTTGAAATCACCCATGACCAGCCATGGCAGATCGTTAGCACCAACTATACTGCGTAACATGTCCCAAGTTTTGTATCTCTCCGATGTTTGGGCCTCCCCATAGACAAAAGTGACCCTTGATTTTACATGAGCCAAATCATCAATAACAACATTAATATGATACTTAGAATAGCCATCAACCACTAGCTTTATTTCATCATTCCAAAAGACACCGAGTCCACCACTTCTACCAGAACTATTGACTGCAAAACTATTTGTAAAGCCTAATGAACCTGCTAAATTCTCTACACGAGAGCCCTCTATCTGAGTTTCGACAATGCATAAAACAGAGGGGGCAAGTTGCCTCGTTAGATCACGAAGCTCTCGAACTGTCGCGGGTTTGCCAGCCCCGCGACAGTTCCAACATAGTAGACTCATTGCGCATGGCGCGACTGTGACGCCCCGAGACCGATGTACCAGGTGTCGTCCAGTTATTCGCTGTTGTTTCCTTGTCATTGCTTGCGTGTCATGCATTGCATATCATGTCATCATGTGCATTTCATTTGCATACGTGTTCGTCTCATGCATCCGAGCATTTTCCCCGTTGTCCGTTTTGCATTCCAGCGCTCCGTTCTCCTCCGGTGGTCGTTTCTACCTTTCTTTCGTGTGTGGGGATTAAACATTTCTGGATTGGACCGAGACTTGCCAAGCGGCCTTGGTTTACTACCGGTAGACCGCCTGTCAAGTTTCATACCATTTGGACTTCGTTTGATGCTCCAACGGTTAACCGAGGGACCGAAAAGGCCTCGTGTGTGTTGCAGCCCAACACCCCTCCAATTTGGCCCAAAACCCACCAAAACCCTCTCCATCATCTAGAGCGTTCGATCATGATCGCCTGGCCGAAAACCACACCTCATTTGGACTCTCCTAACTCCCTCTACCTACATATATGTGGCCTCCCCCGAAATTTTCGCGATGCAAACCCTAGATCCCTCCCTCTCCTCGCGCGCCGAACAAAACCCCGCCGACGGACATGTCTGCCCGCGACGTCCGCCACCTCCGCTGTCCAACCAGGAGCCGCCAAGTGGTGCCGCCAGTCCCTCCGCCGCCGCGGCCCGCGGAGCCCATAGCGGGCCCGCGCGGGCCCAGATCCGCCGCCGCCTGGCTCTGTCGCCGCCGACCGCGCGCCGCCCCGCGCCTTT
>NC_041384.1:584750589-584834496 GCF_002162155.2 Triticum dicoccoides | reverse complement strand
TACCGCGTCGCCGCCCGGAAACCGCCGCCGGCCACCGCGCCATCTCCGACAACCGTGCCACCCCGTACTCCTCCAGCTCCGGCCATCGCCGGCAGCGAGCGTCGCGCCGCGCGCCGACCCCGCTGGCAGCCATCCTCCGCCGCCCCGCGCCGGGATCCGGCCAGATCCGCCATCTCCGGCGAAGTTCCGGCCAGATCCACCGCCATCCTCGTTCTCCGCGCCGCGTTGACTTTTTCCGCGAGATGAGAATTCCACTAAGTCCCCGAGTTTTCCATGTTTCATATACCCATGTTCATCATGCCATAACTCATCATTCGTAGCTCCGTTTTGCGCGTTTAGCATATCAAAATGTTCGTCTCAGAGAGTACATCATTTCATCTCATTGCATCATTTTCATTTGAGTTCATCTTAATGCCCGAAATGCTGTTGGAAGAGAGCTATTTAAGATAATTGTCAGATCTGCTGCATCAAATAGCTATTTGTCATTTTTGCCATGATTATTGTGTGCATGATATGCCTCTGAGTTCTACATGTGTTTTGTTATATGTTTTGCCTTCTATACAGAGGTGCAATCCATGTATTTTTGTGATGTGTGTGGTGACTAGCACAAGCTTGCAAAGTGGTGCATTCGTTAATGCTGATTTCAGGGACTTAGCATTTCCACTAAGTCCTTGAGCTGTTTATCTCAATATGCCATATGTTCATGTTGTTTCCTAGTGATCCGTGCCTTTTTTGAGGATGATCAGTAAGGATGATTTGTTAATCTTGTAGTGCTCTATCCATCCATGTCTTTGTTTACAATTATGGAGCACCCTAGCTTGAGTCAATCGGGGTCTACTTTTGCTATTTCGTGAATCTGGTCAGATTGTCTACTTGTTAGCTATTTTGCCGAGGATGTTGTAGTTGATCCGTGCATGCTATGTTATTGTTCTTGCCATTTCTAGCTTTTATAATGTGTATTCTTGATGGGTGCATGCTTAGATTGTCATGACTTGCTCTGTAGTGAGTGCATCGAGCTCGTAAACATGCCTTCTTGATATCTGTTTCAGCATGCTCCAGTTTTCACTAAGTCTGTGATCTGATTATGTTTTTGCCATGTTCACATGCTTGCAATTGTATTTTCTGATCCCTTTTGGCTCAAGGTCACTAAGGGACTTTTGTTAAGCTCTTTGAGTAGCTCCATGCCATGCTTTACCTTGCCATGTTCAGGTCCTGTAGCATGTAGTTTTCATGCTTCGAAGTGTGCTACCTGATCTGAAATTCCAGGCTTATGTTAATTTCACTAAGTCTGAAACATGTTATCGTTTGCATTTTTGCCATGCTTGTTTGAACCTGCTAATGGATGAATTGGCCGTAGCTCAGTGCTAGTCTTTTGTTAAGCATCATGAATGGATTCCCGCCATGTATTTTGTTGCCATGTTTGAGTGTTGTTGCATGTTCATCTTGTTGCATTTAGATGGCTACTTGCTGTATATCGCAGACCGGTGCCATATTTGATTTGCTTGCCATCTCCAAACCGTAACTCCGATTCCGGTGATCTTTATATCGTTTTCAAGCGATTTCATCTCACCTTTCCAATGGCACACTTGGATTTCCAAGTTGAGGCTAGCTTCATTCATTCCTTGTCAAATCTTGCATATGCATCGCATTCCGCATCCTGCATATCATACCATGTTCATGTGTGGTTTGTTTACTATGTTGTGTGCTTCTTTCCGGTGTTTGCTTCTTCGGGTTGGATCCGGTAACGTCGTGTTTGTGAGAAACCGTTCATCTACGTCCGTTCGTCTTCTTCATGGGCTCGTTCTTCTTCCTTGCGGGATTTCAGGCAAGATGATCGTACCCTCGAAATCACTTCTATCTTTGCTTGCTAGTTGCTCGCTCTTTTGCTATGCATATGCTGCGATACCTACCACTTGATTATCATGCCTCCCATATTGTTAAGCCAAGACTCTAACGCACCTTGTCCTAGCAAACCGTTGTTCGGCTATGTTACCGCGTTGCTCAGCCCCTTTTATAGCGTTGTTAGTTGCAGGTGAAGATTGAAGTATGTTACTTGTTGGAACATGGAGTGGTTGTTCCTTGTTGGAACATGTTTACTTGTTGGGATATCACTATATATCTTATTTAATTAATGCATCTATATACTTGGTAAAGGGTGGAAGGCTCGGCCTTATGCCTGGTGTTTTGTTCCACTCTTGCCGCCCTAGTTTCCGTCATATCGGTGTTATGTTTCCGGATTTTGCGTTCCTTACGCGGTTGGGTAATAATGGGAACCCCTTGACAGTTCGCCTTGAATAAAACTCTTCCAGCAATGCCCAACATTGGTTTTACCATTTGCCACATAGCCTTTTCTTTTCCCTTGGGAGTCGCGCTCCTGAGGGTCATCATTATTTTACCCCCCCGGGCCAGTGCTCCTCTGAGTGTTGGTCCAACCTGTCAGCTGCCGGTGACCACCAGGGGCAACTCTGGGCTGGCCTACCCGTACCTAGGACAATCTGAGTGTGCCCTGAGAAAGAGATATGTGCAGCTCCTATCGGGATTTGTCGGCACATTCGGGTGGTGTTGCTGGTTTAGTTTTACCTTATCGAAATGTCTTGTAACCGGGATTCCGGTCTAATCGGACCTTCCCGCTAGAAGGTATATCCTTCGTTGACCGTGAGAGCTTGTCATGGGCTAAGTTGGGACACCCCTGCAGGGTTTTGAACTTTTGAAAGCCGTGCCCACGGTTATGGGCAGATGAGAATTTGTTAACGTCCGGTTGTAGAAAACCTGAAGTTGAACTTAATTAAAATACATCAACCGCGTGTGTAACCATGATGGTCTCTTTCCGGCGGAGTCCGGGAAGTAAACACGGTGTTGGAGTTATGCTTGACGTAGGTTATTTTAGGATCACTTCTTGATCATACTTCTATCGACCGTGCTTTGCCTTCTCTTCTCGCTCTCATTTGCGTATGTTAGCCACCATATATGCTAGCCGCTTGCTGCAGCTCCACCTCATACCTTTTACCTTACCCATAAGCTTAAATAGTCTTGATCGCGAGGGTGTGAGATTGCTGAGTCCCCGTGACTCACAGATACTTCCAAAACCAGCTTGCAGGTGCCGATGAGTCCGTGCAGATGACGCAACCAAGCTCAGGAGGAGCTCGATGAAGATCGTGTCCTTTGTGTTGTTTCGTTCTAGTCGATCAGCAGTGGAGCCCAGTTGGGGTCGATCGGGGACCTTGTCGCATTTGGCGTTCTTCTTTTATTTTGGTTCCCTAGTCGAAACTTGATTGTATCTGTTTGATGTAATGCTTTATTCATGTAATTGTGTGAAGTGGCGATTGTAAGCCAACTATGTATCCCTTTCCCTTATGTATTACATGTGTTGTGTGAAGATTACCTCACTTGCGATATTGCTTTCAATGCGGTTATGCCTCTAAGTCGTGCTTCGACACGTGAGAAATATAGCCGCATCGAGGGCGTTACAGCGACTCCCCATGGGAGCCCACCAAACGCGCATCATTGTTGAGAGACAGCACTAAGCTCTTAACCGTAGCATTATCTGGAGCAGGAAGTGACAATTTATTCCTCTTGGGTTCCTGCTTTGAAGGAGAGCTCGCAGGTGCATCTTGGTTATGCTCCAAGAGCAAAGGATTGCTTGGTTTGGCAGTAGGCAATGAACTCGCAAGGCTTGAGTTCGGTGTCGCCGGAGAAACCCTCTTTCTGTTGTTCTCAACGTCATCCATGGCCACATCTCCCCTCAAACTTTCTGGATCCTCTTGCTCAGTCCACATCTCGTTGCTCCTCTGAGACGGACCACGGCCTCGCCTGCGTCTACGCCCCGATCTGCCACGTCCTCTTCTTTCCCCCGGTCCCCATCCCGGTCCTCTAAATCATGATGCCCGAAGATTCTTAAAGACCAGAGCCTCAGGAGGATGAACACCGTCGCCATGCTCCTTGAATTGATGACCAAGGTGGCCACAGACAGCGCACCAGTCAGGTAAGCGCTCGTATTTTACCAGCAAGATTTTCCTTTTACCTTCTTTCACCACCGAGACTGCATTTTTTAGAGGGCGATGGACATTGATCTTGACCCTGACCCGGACAAAATTACCTTCAAAGTCATGTGACTTCGGTTCAGCGTATATGTACTGCCCAATCTTCCCTGCTAGAGCTTTGATCATCGGGAAGTAACCATCAGGAAAGTTGTGGATTTGAGCCCATATATCCAGCATGTCCAAGTTAACTTCTGATGGTTTAGTGAACCCATCATACTCTGCCAGTACCACCGCGTTCCCTTTGAAGGTCCAAGGTCCCTCCATCATGACACGTTCCCAATCGCCGAGGCAAGCAAATTGCATTGTGTACAGGTTTTCTTCAAGCGGGCGGATCTTTACCTCCTGCGCCAGATCCCAGGCAGCCCTCATATTGCGGTAGAACCAATATTGGCTGTAACTCTTTGGGGTGTGAACTCTTGCGATGGCCATCCAATGCACAGCCGCTTCCGCTGGAACATCTTGCTCTTCGAAAACCACGTCGTCGAGATCGTCCTAAGTGATGCCCAGGTTTTTCATCATCTCCTCGACATCCGCCGCCTCGGCGCCAGAACCCGGCACGCGGCTAGCCATACCTCAAGAACCCTAACCTGACGACAGTAGATCACCAGGTTTTGACGAAACCCTACCTGCCTACCTGCCTCCACAAAACCTGCCGGGGCCGAGGTCGAGAGGCGGAGAACGCCCAGGATCAACCCTAGCCCGGCTGGGAACCGGAGGAAGATCGGCGAGGGGAAGAGTTAATCTCAACGGCGGCTCATGGAGTCGCCGAGAGGAAACAAAAACCCTAACAGGAGGGGACGGAAATTACCTATGTTCAGAATTCAGGTGATGCTGACTGCTGAGAGGCGGCCATTGCTTGAGAGTTGAGAGGGCCTAATTCACCGCATTCCTATCAGCCCCAGAAGGTCGTTGCTTGGGAGGGCCTAATTCTTGAGCGGGCCATTTCTGGTGAACTGTTTATGGCCCAAGAGCTAGTGTTACTTTTTTTAGGAGGAAAACTAGTGTTACTTGGGCAACTCGTCGGCTCAAAAAAGAAAAAAACTAGTGTTACTTGGGCAACTCGTCGGCTCAAAAAAAAAAACTTGGGCAACTCGCAGCTTCAAAGGCAGACCCTGTTTGGTTTTTAAAGGATCTGCCCTGATCCGACGAACGGCGCCGATATTAGTTTCATTTTGATGGTGGAAAGTGTAAGTGTGCGGCTGCTGCTCCGCCTCCGTAGTCCAAACACGACCAAGTTTAATCATACAGCAATCAGCAGAGCCGATGGTCCGACCCGACCGCCGGAAATGGAGACGCACAAGTGGTGTGGTGGTGGTAGAAAGCGGTCTAAACAAGTGACCAAGCCCGCCGATGCCAATTGAAAAACTGACCAGGGCATCTATCGATCTACTGTATCTACAAATCAATCCACGTTGGGATGAGGGCGCCATTCCGGTCGATCACAGAGCTGGGCCCAGCGTCCCATACCCAGACAGCGATTGACGCGAGCTCGAACGAAATTACTCTCCCAACCCCCGCTATGGCGATGCGCTAACCATGCATCACCATTACAGTTCATATTACAACCCTCAAAAATGAATTTCTCTACAGGCTTAGGGCTCCTTTGATTCAAAGGAATTATTTAGAATTTTTGAAGGATTGAAACCCTTAGGAATTTTTCTTATATCGGCCCTTTGATTTTTAGGATTGGATCCCATAAAAATTTATCCTATGAAATCTTTTGTACTACATTTTATAGAAAATCTAACATCCACTTCAACCTTTTTTTTATAATTTCTTTGTTTTTCATGTGGCATCAAACACTCTTTGCTAATCCTATAGGATTCAAGTTGACATGCCACTGCAATTATACCTTTTCTATTCCTACATTTTTTAAATCCTGTAAATCCAAGAGGCCCTTAGCTTCAGTTCGTGATTCTCGAATGACATGCAGGAAATCGCCTTTTATTCATACCAGGCTTTGGATCAGGCGCTCATATCTCACGTGTTAAGTGTGTATATAGTGCAATCTGTCGTTACATCACAGTTTGGTACTACTAGCATTTCTGAAGCTACTTCTGCAGTGTGCTCACCGAGACGCACCTGAAATTCAGACTCTGTTTGCGTTTCTGAAGGTGCTTTTGCAGTGTATTCACAGTTTCTGAAGGTGCTTTTGCACACCTGAAATTCAGACTCTGTTCTGAACTGTGGCGAGGGCAAAAGGGCGAATTCGACCTCGCGATCTCCGCCACCGCCACCGCCCGGCGCCCACAGGTCTCACCGGTCACCACCGATGGTTTCCGTCTTACCACCACCACCACACCCCACCTACCCCCGCTCCCGCAGCCAACCCCGCGCCCTCCCCCGTCTTCTAATTCCAAACCCAGCTAAATCCCGCACCAAACACCGCAGCCCAACCAACCCCCAACCCGAGCGTAGCGAGGGACACAGCCGCGCGGGTGGAAGGGGAGGTTCCCGGCCATGGATTTCCTACAGGGGCAGAGCGTCGAGACCATGGTGGCCGTAGCCGTCGCGGTCGTCGCCGTCGCCGTGGGCGGCGCGCTCCTCCTCCGCCGATCCAAGAGGCCCAAGGGTATGTATATATGTATGTATGGTTGCGCGTATGTTCGGCAGATACATGCGTGCTTACATGATATTGCCTGTGATTCGTATCCTGGTTGGCCCGAATCCGGCAGCTTCCAATTAGTTCTCGCTGAGAGGCCGTGGAGACGAGGTCGCCGATTCGGCCATTGTGCTGTGAAAATTGCTGAATTCGGTTTGTGAGCTGGTGCTTTTTGGTGGTGACAGACACTACCTGCTGGGCTTGGTCTGGGCAGTGGCCATTTGCGGTGTCGATGCTGCTCGCTATATGGAGATGATAAACCAATGAAGTGTTTGTTTTCCTTACTAAACTGAACCAGCCAAGTATTGTTCGTGTTCAGACAAGTCTGTTGAACGATTAGAAGATATGAGCCGTACTTCAGTGAACCCCAGTGGCAGAGTGCCGTGGTTATTTTTACTGCCGGCTCCATTTCAGGAGGCCTAAGCGGAGCGGAGCTGTGCTGCTAGCAGATTTTCCCAGTGTGTCTTGGTTGATTTAGTCTTACCATGTTATCATCAGTATTCACTATACTTGAAAAGAATTATTGCCTGGCTACAGGATCTAAGCAAAGGAATCCATTTGACCTGCCTAGTGGCTAAACCTGTTACGCCTGTTGTGAGATTATGGAGTTAGATGTGCTACTGATGAGAGTTTAATAACTTGGCACCTATTATTCTGCAACATCTTTTTTTGTTTTGTTTGTCATGGGTAGTTCTGTCGAATCTTTTTAAGTAATTGCCTGTGGAATTTCACACCTCATTCTAGCATTCATTACTTCTTTCATTCTTTGTTTCATTAACCAAATAAAAAAATTGCTCGAGCATTCTTTCTGCTATTGGAGGGTAATATGCTGTAGCTTAATGTCATTCTTCGTGCTCTTTTTGTCCCCATCAGGCTGCTTGGATCCTGAGAACTTCAAGAAGTTTAAACTTGTGGAAAAGACACAAATAAGCCATAATGTTGCCAAATTCCGATTTGCTCTTCCAACCCCTACCTCTGTGTTAGGCCTTCCAATTGGTCAACATATCAGTTGCAGGTTTGAATTATGTGCTGCTTCTGAGTTCTGAAGTTTGCTTTTATAATGTACTCCCTCCGATCCAAATTAATTGGGCTGTGTCAATTAATTCGGATCGGAGGGAGTACTTCTTCTAAATTTTAAATCATGTTAATGTTCCCTCCTTTTATTCAGAGGTCAAGATGCTACCGGTGAAGAAGTAATCAAGCCTTACACACCTACTACATTGGATTCTGATCTAGGAAATTTTCAGCTTGTTATAAAGGTATGTGTTCATTTCTTTATACTACAATAATATTGGTCAACAATCTTATATTTTTGCTCCACATGATTGTGTGTTCAGCTGTAGTTTCTTCACCTTTTCTTTTTTTAATATTTCCTTTTCCCCAAAATGCAGATGTACCCTCAAGGAAGAATGTCGCATCACTTCCGTGAAATGAAAGTTGGTGATTATATGTCTGTGAAGGGACCTAAGGTAACACTCTTTTTTATCATGAGCAACCTGTGTTAGGTTCATAAGAAATAGCTGCTTGCTAAGCCTGAAAATTTCCTTTTGCTCTGGTTTAGCCAGCACAGGTGTCGTTTTTTATAGTCCACATTCACAATGCATGCTTATTTGCCATCTAATTATAAGTTTAACATGGGTTGTTCTCTGATCTAGGGTCGTTTCAAGTACCAAGTAGGACAAGTGAGAGCTTTCGGAATGCTGGCTGGTGGATCTGGCATTACTCCGATGTTCCAAGTAAAAAGAAGTTCAAAGTTCTATATTACAGTCAATGATGCTACAAAGCGGTTTCTTTGGTCTCCACTAACAATCTTTTTTCTGTTCTCACAGGTTGCAAGGGCAATTCTTGAGAACCCTAATGACAAAACGAAGGTTCATCTAGTCTATGCAAATGTCACACCTGAAGACATTCTTCTGAAGGTGGAATCACCGTCCTCTTTTCTGTAGAAACCCTTTTTTGGTTTTCGTGCAGTTATCTGATACAGAAACCATATCCAAGACATATATACTTTGCAACTCTTGACCCATTAGACCGGAGTTACTGTGAGCATATATGACACATTTTACTAGAACTTTATAAGGTTGTTATCACTTATCAGCGATGTATCTACTCCGTATAGTTGTTGATGATATAACACTTGGATGCCAAGTATTGTTTTCCCTTATTCCCTTTAGGATATTTTAGTGTAAAATATCTAGAATGTCCAAGGTGATTCAGAACTTGCGCACAACTTGTACTACGGTAAAAGGGAACTAGTCACACAGTAATTTGTAATTGGAACTTACATACAACTTCCCTGGCTTCCTTTTTTATTATAAATATTAAACCATCTATAACTGAATACATGAATTACAAAGTTACTCAAATCATGAAAGCAGCATGGGCTTGAGCCAAGGGATGTTCTTGTATGATGGACGCACTTCACTAGTGCTGTGCTATTTTGCTTGGTACCGACTTTATAGGTCTGTTTAATCTGTGCAGGAAGAGCTGGACAGCCTGGCCGAAGAATATCCTGACCGCTTCAAGATCTTCTACGTGTTGAATCAGGTTCACCCTATGTTCTTATGTTTTAACTAGATGTGCATATCAAATCAGTACACTGCATTTATTATGCGGAAGCACGTCAGTAGTTCTGTTCGGAAACAATGGATCCAGGACTTTTCCATTTATTGGGAACTACTAGTATAAGTAGGTGCAGAATTTCTGTTATGACTCACAGCAACAACATGGGGCAGGCTGTTGATCGTTGAACACATGGTAACGTAGTGCTGCTAGATAATTGCAGGACAGAGCTGTATGCATAATACCGGTCACAAGATAGGTTTTGAATAGTGTTGGACTACTTAAAATAATTGAAGGGGAGCCTTGGTGCAGTGGTAAAGCTGCTGCCTTGTTAGCCAGCCGTGGAAACAGCCTCTTACAGAAATGTAGGGAAAGGCTGCGTACAATAGACCCAAAGTGGTCGGACCCACCCCAGACCCTGCACAAGCGGGAGCTACATGCACCCGTCTGCCCTTTTTTATGTGCTAAATATATTTTGATTGGATGAATACCATGTTCTTTAATAAATCCGCATTATGAATTTGTCTTTTATCTGCTAAAAACAACTGTGCGCTCTCATTGCCCCTAGTCCAATGGTACAGAGTTACATCCAGAGTCACAACTTCCATTGCACTATAAAGGCATTTGCAACAGAATCTCATACTGTCGTTTGCATTTGCAGCCTCCTGAAGTCTGGAATGGTGGTGTTGGGTTTGTGTCCCAGGACATGATCAAGACCCACTGTCCAGCACCTGCTGAGGATATTCAGGTAAAGTAAAACTCAAGTGTTCATTCCTTGCAAGTTGCAACTACGTTTACAAGAAAGCACAAGTGGTCATTTTCCAGGAAACTCCAATCTGTATCGCCTCTCCGAGATAACGCGGTTTTTCTTTGTTATATTCCAGATCTTGAGATGCGGCCCTCCTCCGATGAACAAGGCGATGGCTACGCACCTCGAGGAGCTCGGATACACAAAGGAGATGCAGTTCCAGTTCTAAGTTTCCGGAGTACAGAAAAATAAGCCCCCCACGCTCTACATTATCCAGCATGGGGACTGTCCGACCCCTCTTGATATCTTACAGAAGCAATGCATTTTTAGTCTTGTAGTACCTCCATTTTCGTGGCCAAATGTTAGCTGCACACCTTGGCAGAGGCGCAAATTTCTTTCGACTCCACTTTTATCATTATTGGTTTGAAACATGAGCATTGGATGGGTCCATTCGAGCGAAAGAAATCGTGGCATCACCTTTTTTTTGGGCGAACAACATCACTCATTGGTAAAAGTTTGTATTTTTTTTCCCAACGAATAAGTAGGGTGGTGCCTTCTGAGCTGCGTAGCTCGTGGTGTTGAACATGCTAGGGCGTATGGTATCTCTGTGGATACGTACGTAGAGATCAAAGACAACAGAAATAGTTGAATCATCAATTTGGTGCTGTCGAGCATTTGGTTCGGCCTGGAGGATCAATTGAAGCTCGAACTTGGAAAACACTATATGGGCTACAGATGTTGCAGCAAAAGAAAAAAAAAATTGCTTGGAAAACTGTGCTTGGTGTCCTCCCCTCTTACCGGGTGTTAGCTAATAGACACATTATAACATCATCAAGTCAGTGTCCTAGGTGCCCTCTGGAATGTGAGGATATCAGACATACGTTATTCAGACATGGGACGATCTCTTGCTGCGTGTAACAAAGAAGTTTCTTATGCGATTGATGCAGCTATCACAGGAGCATTGGGTATCAGAAGGGAGGTCGTTTTGGCTAATGAGATGTTTGGGTTGATGAACCTCCTAGTTTTATTATTTCCTTGCTTGTGGATGATGTAGCATCTATTTGATAGCAATAAAGTGAGCCATGATGATATTTCCTCAAAAAAAATAAGACAACAGAAATAGTGTCTTGCTTGTGGATGATGTAGCATCTTTTGTGGACAAATTTTGAAGCTAGATATACACTCTTTACCGGACGAAGGGAGTATGTTGGTAAAACTTGGTGCACTAATCCATGATATAGACTAGCAAGGCCTCCTTTGTTCGTAGGAATAGGAAAAAGTGAAATGACATACATATCAAATCCTACAGGGAAAGAGACGTCGTCATTTGATTAATATGATAAGATTTTTTTCATTAAATCTAGGCTAATGTGTTTTTTCTATGATATACAAGGGATCGACTCCTATCCTACACAGGAATAGGATTATATTCCTATAAACGGAAGGGCTTCAAAGAAATTTTTCCTACAAAACTCCTATAAACCAAAGAGCCCTAAAAAGTGGAGGGCCACTAGTACATGAACTTTGGCTATATTGGCCCATTCTAGAGCTCATTTGATTCAAAGGATTTTCATGTGAATTTTAGAGGATTAGAATCCATAGGAATTTTTCATGTTAGTTGTTTGATTCATAGGATTGAATCTTATAGGAATTTTTCTAAGGATTTTATATACTACTTCCCCTATGATTTCTAGCATCCATTCAAACCTTTTTGAAAGAATCCTTCATTTTTCTTATGATGCAATCAAACAACCCAAAATTCAGTAGGATTGAGATGAACATGACATCCAATCCTACGTTTTTCCTATTCCCACATTTTTCAAATCATGCGAATCAAAGAGGCCCTAAGCTTTGGCTCCGTTCGTTTCTTGTCCATTTTGCTGAGTCTGTTTTTACATATTCTTTGACTTGTAGACAACAACAATTTTTTGGATTTTTTTGACTACCCAAACTTCCATTATAACTTGTTAAGTAGGACTAGCTGGGACCCCCGGTAAATTATCTCACAACATGAGTCCTATTGAACGGTAGTCGCAATAGTCACCACCTATGAGTGCGGGTCAATAAACTCAATCCCTGAAATCTTTCTCATTGCCAGGGTTGAAAATCCACCCTTATAAGGAAACATTGTTTCTTGTTTGTGGGGGAAAGGTTGGTCTCATTCCTAGTGTTGGAAGAGGAGCATGAAAGGGCGAAATAATAGGTCCCAGAGGGTTCTCGTTTTCCTTCTGCTTTCCGCGATTTTCTCTGTTTTATCACATTTTTCTGATTTTTTTCTATGGGTTCTATGATTTCTTGAAACTTTTCTAACATTTCCTAAATTGTTTCCATTTTCTTGAGGCAAATCTGTGAAAACATGGTCATTTTTACAACTAGATGATTCCATGCACGTTGTTGCAAGGAACTTTTTCAATATATTTCAATGATATTTGGCTATATGAATTATGGAACATGAATATTGGGAGCAACTGCAGCAACTAGCGAGTGAGCGAGGCGCCCTAATGGGCCGGCCCACCATGCTAGCGATCGAGCAAGGGTTCTAGGCGACACGAGCCATATTGCTCGCAGCGAGCAATATGTAGCCATCACCCTTTTTTGTCCCCCAACAGACAAGTATGATGGTGCCACTTGCAACGGTTTTTCTCTTCTTATGCCTTCTGAGCCGCCTAGTTGTGTTAACATGCTAGGGTGTATGGTATCTTTGTGAGTACATGCACACGTTGATATTGATACGCCTTTTCACCTTCTTTCACCCTTTGCAGCAATATACGAGAGCGCCATAAAGAGATAAAAATGTGAAAAGTCATGGGAAAAAACGAGAAGAAATGTTGAATAAGAAGTCGTAAGTCCAGGTCAAAGACAACAGTTTGATTAACATACCTTTGATGTATTGCCCGTAAGGGTATGTGGTAAATCTTGGTCTAGACTGTCACTAGTCTATGGGCTTTTGCTATATGGTGGATTCTAAGCTTTGGCTCTTTGTTTCTTGCCCACTTTGTTGACTGTCTTCTTACATCTTCTTTGACTTGTTGACCATAACAATTCTTTCGGCTTTTGTTGACTGCCTTACTTCCATTAAGGTATCCTTTGGTTCATAGTATAGGAAAGTCATAAGTGAGATGACATGTTTCTCAAATCCTACAGAGAAAGAGATGTTATTTCGTTCATTAGGATATGTTTTTTTTCATTGGGTCTATGCTAATGTTTTTCTTCCTTGGTTCCTTTCCTCTAGATGTAACATCCCAATTTTTAATTTGGATGTTATACATAGATCATCATATGCATATCATATTTTATTTGCATTTTGATTATGATCCTAGATATCTTAAGCAACTCAAGGATCCAAGGAGAGAGTTGGAGGTTTCACAAAATTTTCATATTTGAATTTAATTCAAATTTGAAAAAGAGGATCAATCTGATTTTAATATTTTCTCTTCAATTATTTCTAATAAAAAGATAAATGAGAGAAGATAAAATGACTTCTTCAACAGAGGAGAAATATTGGAGAAGAAATTTTAAAATCAAATTATTTATTGATGTTTTTATTTGCTATTTTATTTGAATTAAAGAAAAAAACATGCATATTTGAAAATTGCATTTTAGTCTAGAAAAATGTTCATATTGTCCTGAATATTAGGTTTTGGACGGTGAAAATTCTTTCTGGATTTTTTAGAATTTTTATATTTTATTAGGATTTTTGTTTGCGGAGAATTTTTTCTTTTTTTAAATGTTCCTGGGTCGGCCCAGCTCGCGCGCCGCCTTCCTCCTCGCCCGGGAGGAGTCCCCGCCGCGGCCACATGGGGAGTCCGGCTCGGACTCCCGCTCCGGCGCCCCCTCGCCCAAGCCACCGCCCCGCCCTCCCGGGCTTTATAAGCCGAGGCCCCGCCTCCCTCTCCTCCTCATCAAGCCGCCGCCGCCGCCTTAGACACCGCCGCCGAGCCGCCGAGCCACCAACCCACTGCCGCCGCCGGAGCTGCCCCGTCTCGCCGCCGACGCCCGCCGCCGAACCCCGCCGGATCCCGCCACCGTCGAAACCACCGCCGCCGGTTTTCTACGGTTAAATGTAATAAACCGTTCGGCTTCTCCGGTTAATTTTTTAGATCGGTTTTTATTTTAGTTCGTTAGTTGACGAACGTTCACCCATTAGTTTCCTATAACGAATGATTTCGTTCGTTAGTCTCTGTTAGCGAACGTTCGTTCGTTAGGTTTTTTTTTGTTTTATTTTCGGCCAGGGACCGATCTGTGAATAATTTTCTTGCAAATTAGTCCTTGATCTTCAAACCTTCACTACTTTTTTGCTCGTTTATCCAAATCCAGTGAAATCGATGCCAAAATCTTCGTCTTGTTTCCCTCTATCCAGATAATCAACTTAAACATGATTTTGAAAAATTAAAATTTGGTTTCAAGCAGATTCGAATTTGAACTTCTTTTGTTACAATTTGTGTTTCGTAGCTCCGAATCGATTGATTCTTTTTGCAAATCGGAGCTCTTCTCTTGAACTTTCTGTTCAGATCTTTTCTTTTCGGTTTGAACTTTGCATCTTATGCTTGAGTGCTTATGTATGCTATTGTTTGTTCATGATAGAGTTTCTGGAGTGCGAGGCTTGCTACTATGAATCACTAGGGTTTTCAGATCATCAGCAAGGCAAGTAACACTTTGATCATATCCCTTTAATACCCAGTTTTATGCATTGTTTTAAACCCTCAAACATTGCATGAGTAGGATTTGGTAACATGTGGGTATTGGGAAGTAGTTGAAGAGATAGAACCTATTGCCTTATATCAAACCCTGGGGAGTAACTATGTTATGCTTATACTGCTATGCTATGCTCGTAGACATGGTTTGGTTTGAGTGATTCATGACAATTGTGAGTATTATTATGAATTAAGGGATAACCTAAAGTGGCTACTTTAATACACATCTGGGTGGATTGTTTGTGGGCACCTGGGGAATCCAGTGTTGTCCAAGGAGATCCCGGGGCATCTGTGTGATCATCCTATGGTTCGCCACCCAGGCTCAAAGGGATCATAAGATTATTCATGCTAGAAACTTCTGTGTGCAGCCACATGCCATTATGGGCTCTGGCATAATTGAGTAAGTTGTGGGAAACCTTTCCATGATGGGCTAGCAGATGTAGGGGATTGAAGGTGTACTGACCTATCTATCGGTTAAGGGGACCTCTTCGGAAAGACTGTGTCTCGGCCATCCATTTCTCAAACATCATGCAGTGCGAGAAATTCAACGGAGCAGGTCGAGTCTTGTGGGGAAAAGTGCGCAAACCTCTGCAGAGTGTACAAACTAATCATGATTAGCCATGTCCCCGGTTATGGACATCTTGAGTATCTAGTACTTGAATTATTGATTTGATCTCATCACTTTACTTAATTAATTTGTTGGGTTATTAATTATTATTTTGGGATTGAGATGGGGTTAGCATTCTCAATATTATCAACAAACTTTGTAATTAAATAAAATATATTCCTTTGTTGTAGGGAAAAACTAGCTTTATGAAAATGATAACCATAGAGCCTCCACCAGCCATATATGCATGTAGTGATAGCTGTTATTTGTTCATTTCTCTATAGTGTTATCTTGTGAGCATATTCCATGTGCTGACCTACACAGGCTGCAACGTATTATGTTGCAAAGTTTCCAGACGAGGAGTAAGGTACGCTGGGTCATTGTCATGCACTCAGTTTTGCCATGGAGTTGGATGGACTCTTCTACCTTCGAAGCTTCCGTTGTTATCTTATTTAGATGGCCTTCAGCCATATTATTGTAATAAGTTCTCTTTTGAGACATTCGATGTAATAAGTATGTGATTGAACTCTGTTATAAATCCTCGAGTATTGTGTGTGCCAGCAATACCGATCTAGGGATGACACTTAAGCACAGAGACTTGACCGTCTGAGGTCGGGTCGCTACAAGATGGTATCAGAGCACACGCTGACTGTAGGACGCGACCACTAGGACAAGCCACATGATACTCTTCTATACTCATTTCTGACTTCTCTCCATTTTCTACTCTATAGATGGCAGACCCAAGGAACAAGTTCACTCAACCAGATGAGGACACCCCTTTTGGACGACAGTTGAAGGAAGTCACTAGGTACATGAGCATCGGAATACCAAGTTTCACCGGGACCTACACCACCACCTTACCAAAAGAAGAGCATTGGACGATTCGAGTACATGTTCCAGGAAGGACATTCGCACCCATTACTGAGCCCATAGAGTTTCCTTTGATGCACCAACCTGGAGTCTAGGAAAGAGCATGGCCGCCCACATCGCCATGGGATGCATCGACGAGATCTACAACAAGGATCTTAAGGACACCATCTACCAGATATGTGGACGCCGAGATGAGCAATGGGAGATGATTAGCACCAGGAGGGATAAATCCATTGCAGCCTACACCCAGGAGTTAAATCAGCACATTCGACGTCAGGAGAACCAGATGTGCGCCAGCATGATAGACATGAAGAAGGTGATGACCAGGAACATGGAGCTAGAAGAGGAACTCAAGTCTACGCGCGATGGATATGAAGAAGAAATTGCTGTACTACTGGAGAAGAATGAAGACCCAAGGAAGAAGCTAGGAGTATTCACGGGGGATCCCGAACCTGAGGAGGACAACCATCCTGAAGACTACATCATAATCGACCACACCGACTCCGACCCTGACAACAATGATGAAGATAGTGATGTTGATTAGGAAGACGAAGCTGGAGCGGATATCATGGAGTCTTCCACCAATCAAAATTTCTAGTCGACTACCATATTATCAGTATTATTCCCCCATGTATATAGTAATAGTCCGAGTATTTTGTAACGGTAGTTTACATCGATTGTATGATCTTGTTTGAATTGAGTGGTGTGAAATAAATGTGTTTGTCTCATGTGCATATGGGACTCTCTTTAGACCTCACTCTATTTTATTCTCACCCCTCAAACCTATCAGATGCCTCCGATACGTGACCCCGGATTTGTCTTCCCACCGGAGCTCACTCAGTTGATCCAACAGCAGAATGCCTTGATGCAGTTGTTAGTCAAGAACCAAGGTAACAACAACAACAACAACCCACCGCCACTACCTCCAGTTGACAACTTAGCCCGTTTTCTGAGGTTGAATCCGCCGGTGTTCTCTAGTAGCACCGAGCCAATTGTTGCTGATGACTGGCTCTGCAAGATTGGAAGGGAGCTGACCACCGCAGGTTGCACAGATGCTGAGAAGGTGCGCTTTGCCACACATCAACTGGATGGACCCGTAGCCTCATGGTGGGAGAATTACACTGCCACTTTCCCCGTGGCCAATGTCACTTGGGATCAATTTCAGCAAGCATTCCGCACTACACATGTGTCAGCTGGAGCCATGAGTATGAAGAAGCGTGAGTTTTGCAACTTGCGCCAGGGGAATCATACTATGGCGCCGTACGTGGATGAGTTCAACAAGTTAGCTCATTATGCCCTAGATGATGTGGCCACGGATGCCGCGAAGTAGGAGAAGTTTATGGAAGGGCTGAATGATGAGCCAAGTATGCAGTTGATGGTGGCAAAATTCGCCAACTACCGGGAGTTGGTAGACAGGGCCCTTACGATTGAAGGCAAGCAACAGCAGATAGGGAGCCGCAAAAGGAAGTATGGACAGGGAAAGTACAACTCTAAAGCTCAACAGAAGCCTCGTTTTACCCCAAACTTGGGAGGACATACCCATCATAACTATGGAGGCCATACTCACAATGGAGGAAGCTCACATAACCACAGTGGACCTAAGAATGGGAATGGGAATGGAGGAAACAAAAATCAGAACCGTTCCAACCCAGCAACACCCGCTAAGAAGGATCTAAGTCATGTCACCTATTATAAGTGCGGGAAGACTGGCCACTATGTCAATGATTGTTCTGAGTTGAAGAATGGTAACGGAAATGGAAGTTCTGGGAAGAAGCCCAACCCTTTCACCAGAGGACAGGTGAACCACGTTAACGTGGAGGAAGTTGAAGAACATCCGGATGTAGTTATTGGTAAGTTTTTGATTAAGTCATTTACTGCTAGTGTTCTTTTTGACACTGGTGCATTTCATTCATACATATTGAGGGGATTTGTTGATAAGTTTAAGTTGCCCACCGTAGCCCTTAAGACACCTATGTTAGTAAGCTCACCCGGAGCGGAGTATATGGCAAGCAGAGGATGTTTTCAGATGCCATTGACCATAGATAGGCATGTTTTACCCTCAGACCTAATAATTTTGGAGTCACAAGGATTGGATGTGATACTAGGCATGGATTGGCTATCGATGTATGGAGGAAATATTGATTGTGCTAGTAAGTCAATTCTCCTCACCACCCCAGAGGGTAAACGGATCAAGTATGTGTCTCGGCATGCGCCAAGGAGGACTCAAGTAAATGCACTCTCACGAGTCATTCAGGAAGAAGTGCCAGTTGTGAAGGATTATCCTGATGTATTTCCAGAGGAATTACCACGCATGCCACCAGATCGGGATATAGAATTTTTGATAGAGCTATTGCCAGGAACCGGACCAATATCAAAGAGACCATATCGGATGCCCACAAATGATCTGGAGGAAATTAATAAGCAAATTAAGGAGTTATTGGAAAAAGGTTATATTCAACCATGTTCATCACCGTGGGGAGCCCCAGTGCTCTTAGTTGAGAAGAAGGATAGATCTTTGAGAATGGTTGTTGATTATCATGCATTGAATGAGGTGACGATCAAGAACAAATACCCACTACCGGTGATCAACGATTTGTTTGACCAGCTACAGGGAGCCAAAGTATTCTCCAAAATTGATCTTCAATCAGGATACCACCAGCTGAAGATTCGAGAACATGATATACCTAAGACAGCTTTTACCACAAGGTATGGGCTTTATGAGTACACGGTCATGTCTTTTGGATTGACTAACGCCCCTGCCTATTTTATGAGTATGATGAATAAGGTTTTCATGGAGTTCTTGGATAAGTTTGTTGTGGTGTTCATTGATGATATATTGGTGTACTCGAAGAATGAAGAGGAACACAAGGAGCATTTGTGATTAGTTCTCGAGAAGCTCAGGGAACATCAGCTATATGCTAAGTTCAGCAAATGCGAGTTTTGGTTGAAGGAAGTTGGATTTCTTGGGCATGTTATATCAGGAGAAGGTATAGCAGTAGACCCTACAAAGGTTAGTCTGTCACTGAGTGGTTGGCACCCACCATAGTTGGAGAGATCCGCAGCTTTCTTGGACTCGCAGGATACTATCGGAGATTCATTGAGACTTTTTCCAAGATTGCGAAGCCCATGACAGAGTTGTTAAATAAGGACACCAGGTTCAAATGGACCGAGGAATGTGAGGCCAGTTTCCAAGAGTTGAAGAAACGTTTAGTTACATCCCCAGTATTAATTCTTCCGGATATAAGCAAGGATTTCCAAGTGTATTGCGACGCTTCTCGCCATGGACTTGGAGGTGTACTTATGCAAGACAGAAGAGTTGTTTCATATGCCTCACGACAGCTTTGACCTCATGAGTTAAATTATGCCACACATGATTTGGAGTTAGCAGCCGTAGTACACGCGCTCAAGACCTGGAGTCATTTTCTTATTGGAAACCGTTGTGACATATACACGGATCACAAGAGTTTGAAGTATATCGTCACGCAGAAGGAGCTGAATCTCAGGCAGAGGAGATGGTTGGAGATCATAAAGGGTTATGATATGAAGCTGTATTATCATCCAAGAAAGGCCAATGTTGTAACAAATGCTTTGAGGCACAAGAGTTATGTCAATACTCTCCTAACCGAAGGATTACCACAGGAGTAAGCCGAAGATCTCAGGGAGCTTCGATTGGATATAGTTCTGAGAGGTTTTGTTGCAGCATTGGAGGTTCAGTCCACATTATTGAGAAAGATTCGAGAGGCGCAGAAGACTGATAAGGAGATAAAGGAGATAAAGGAGAAGATGGGCAAAGGAAAAGCCAAAGGGTTTCATGAGGATGAGCACGAAACTTTATGGTTTGAGGATCGTATTTATGTGCCCAATGATGCGGAGATCAGGAAGTTAATACTGCAAGAGGCGCATGACTCGCCATACTCGATTCACCCCAGAAACACTAAGATGTATTTAGATTTGAAGGAACGTTTCTGGTGGACAGGTGATAACCCACAAGTATAGGGGATCGCAACAGTTTTCGAGGGTAGAGTATTCAACCCAAATTTATTGATTCGACACAAGGGGAGCCAAAGAATATTCTCAAGTATTAGCAGCTGAGTTGTCAATACAAGCACACCTGGAAACTTAATATCTGCAGCTAAGTATTTAGTAGAAGAGTAATATGATAGTAGTGGTAACGGTAGCAAAAGGTAATGATAAAAAAGTAATGTTTTTGGTATTTTGTAGTGATTGTAACAATAGCAACGGAAAAGTAAATAAGCAAAGAACAATATGCGGAAAGCTCGTAGGCAATGGATCGGTGATATAGAATTATGCCGGATGCGATTCATCATGTAACAGTCATAACCTAGGGTGACACAGAACTAGCTCCAATTCATCAATGTAATGTAGGAATGTATTCCGAATATAGTCATACGTGCTTATGGAAAAGAACTTGCATGACATCTTTTGTCCTACCCTCCCGTGGCAGCGGGGTCCTAGCGGAAACTAAGGGATATTAAGGCCTCCTTTTAATAGAGTACCAGACCAAAGCATTAGCACATAGTGAATACATGAACTCCTCAAACTGCGGTCATCACCGGGAGTGGTCCCGATTATTTTCACTTCGAGGTTGCCGGATCATAACACATATTAGGTGACTATAGACTTGCAAGATAGGATCAAGAACTCACATATATTCATGAAAACATAATAGGTTCAGATCTGAAATCATGGCACTCGGGCCCTAGTGACAAGCATTAAGCATAGCAAAGTAATAGCAACATCAATCTCAGAACATAGTGGATACCAGGGATCAAACCCTAACAAAACTAACTCGATTACAAGATAAATCTCATCCAACCCATCACTGTCCAGCAAGCCTACAATGGAATTACTCACGCACGATGATGAGCATCATGAGATTGGTGATGGAGGAAGGTTGATGATGATGATGGCCCTCCCGAACGGACTCCAGATCAGCCCTCCCGAGAGGTTTTAGAGCTTGGCGGCGGCTCCGTATCGTAAAACAGGATGAATCCTTCTCTTCTATTTTTTTCTCCCCGAAAGCAAATATATAGAGTTGGAGTTGAAGTCGGAGGAGCTCCAGGGGGCCCACGAGGTAGGGGGTGCGCCCAGGGGGGCAGGCGCGCCCCCACCCTCGTGGCTAGGGTGTGGGCCCCCTGGTCTTGATATTTTGCCAGGACTTTTTATTATTTCCAAAAAGACGTTCTGTGAAGTTTCAGGTCATTCCGAGAACTTTTGTTTCTGCACATAAATAACACCATGGCAATTCTGCTAAAAACAACGTCAGCCCGGGTTAGTTCCATTCAAATATGCAAGTTAGAGTCCAAAACAAGGGCAAAAGTGTTTGGAAAAGTAAATACGACGGAGACGTACCAACTCCCCCAAGCTTAAACCTTTGCTTGTCCTCAAGCAATTCAGTTGATAAACTAAAAGTGATAAAGAAAAACTTTTACAAACTCTGTTTGCTCTTATTGTTGTAAATATGTAAAGCCAGGATTCAAGTTTTCAGCAAAGATTATAAACTAACCATATTCACAATAACTCATAGGTCTCATGTTTACTCATATAAATGGCATAATCAACTAGCGAGCAATAATAATAAATTTCGGATGACAACATTTTCTCAAAACAATCATAATATGATATAACAAGATGGTATCTTGCTAGCCCTTTCTGAGACCGCAAAACATAAATGCAGAGCACCTTTAAAGATCAAGGACTGACTAGACATTATAATTCATGGTAAAAGAGACCCAGTCAAGTCATACTCAATGTAAACTAATAGTAATGAATGCAAATGACAGTGGTGCTCTCCAACTGGTGCTTTTTAATAAGAGGATGATGACTCAACATGAAAGTAAATAGATAGGCCCTTCACAGAGGGAGGCAGGGATTTGTAGAGGTGCCAGAGCTCAGTTTTGAAATAGAGATGAATAATATTTTGAGCGGTATACTTTCATTGTCAACATAACAACTAAGAGATGGCGATATCTTCCATGCTACACACATTATAGGCAGTTCCCAAACAAAATGGTAAAGTTTATACTCCCCCTCCACCAACAAGCATCAATCCATGGCTTGCTCGAAACAACGAGTGCCTCCAACTAACAAGAGTCCCAGGGGGAGTTTTGTTTGCAATTATTTTGATTTAGTTTGCATAAAGCATGGACTGGGCATCCCGGTGACCAACCACTTTCTCGTGAGTGAGGAGCGGAGTCCACTCCTCTTGAGAATAACCCGCCTAACATGGAAGATACGGACAGCCCTAGTTGATACATGAGGTATTCGAGCATACAAAACATGATATTTATTTGAAGGTTTAGAGTTTGGCACATACAAATTTACTTGGAATGGCAGGTAGATACCGTACATAGGTAGGTATGGTGGACTCATATGGCATAACCTTGGGGTTTATGGGATTGGATGCACAAGCAGTATTCCCGCTTAGTACATGTGAAGGCTAGCAAAAGACTGGGAAGCGACCAGCTAGAGAGTGACAACAGTCATGAACATGCATTAAAATTAATTGTAGCGACCCGACCTCAAACGGTCAAGTCTCTGTGCTTCAGTGTCATCCCTGGATCAGTAATGCTGACACACATAGTACTCGAGGATTTGTAACTGAGTAGCAATCACACACTTATTACATCGAATGTCTCGAAAGAGAACTTATTACAATAAATATGGCTTAAGGCCATCTAATATGATAACAGCGGAAGGCTTGGAAGATAAAGTGAGTCCATCAACTCCAATGGCATAGCTGAGCTGCACGACAACGACCTAACGAACCTTAGTCCTCGTCTGAAAAGTCTGCAACATAATACGTTGCAGCCCGAAAATGGGTCAGCACATGGAATATGCTGGCAAAGTAACACAGTAGAGCAAGAACAGAATAATGCTATCACTACATGCATATTTGGCTGGTGGAAAGCTCTATGGTTACAGTTTTGCGAAAAGCCAATTTTTCCCTACAACAAAGGAATAGATTTTACTTTAACTATCATGGTAGTTGAAACATCATTGAGAAGGTTCCTCCAACTCAATCCCAATTAAAGTAATTATCAACCCAGCAATTATTAATTTAGAGTGATGAGATACTTAAGATACTCCAAGTACTAGATACTCAAGATGTCCATAATCGGGGACACGGCTAACCATGATTAGTTTGTACACTCTATAGAGGTTTGCGCACTTTTTGCCACAAGACTCGATCGCCTTCGATGAATTTCTCGCACTACATGATGTTTGAGAAACGGATGACCGACACACAATCTTTCAGAAACATTAACTCTCTACTCCGGGCAGACCATACCAAACCTACAACCCACTACCTGCTGATCCACTTCTTCAAGAGCTTCACATAACTTACTCAACTATGCTAGAGCCCATAATAGCTTGTGGCTGCACACAGAAGTTTCTAGCATGAATCATCTCAGTTCCCTTTGAGTCTGGGTGGCGGTCCATAGGAAAATCACACGGAACCCCGGGATCTCCAAAAATACAGGCAACACTAGGTACTCCAGGTGCCTCAATCCACCCAGATGTATATTCAAGTTGCCACCTTAAGTTTAACCATTATTGAACAATCTCACATCTGTCATGGATTTCACTCACCCAAACCACGTCTACGAGCATAGCATAGCAGTATAAGCAATTCGTATAAGTAACTCCCAAGGTTTGAATATAACAGGGCAATAGGTTCTACCTCATCAACTACTTCCCAACCCACAAGTTAATGACATCCTAACCATGCAATGTTTGAGGATTGAAGCTAATGCATAAAACTGGGTGATAAAGGGGTATGATCAAAGTGTTACTTGCCTTGCTGACGATCCGTGAAACCTAGGGACTCCAAATAACACGCTTCGCACTCCGGGAATTCTATCGTAAACAAACAATATCATACATAAGCAACCAAGCAAAGAAGCATGGGTAAATCTTGAATAAGAAGATCTACCAGAAAGTTCAACTTAAGAACTCCGGTTAGCAAAAAGAATCAAATCGAACGGAGCAACGAAACTCAAACGGCGAAAGAAACAAGATCCGTTTACTAATCTGGACCTAGGTCAAATTTTACAGTAGCAAAAGCTTGTTCAAGTTGATTAAAAAGAAAGAGGGTCTCGAGACGAAGATCTAGGCGCTTGAATCGCCTGATTCCGACAAATGAGCGAAAAGAAAAACAAAAACGAAAATCGGATCAGAAATCGCGATCAGAAATAATCGCGGAAAAATCTGATAAAAGAAAACTGATGAACAGGCTAACAAATGAGCGTTCGTTGTCTGCAACTAACCGGCGAAAACCGTTCGTTAAAACGAACATACGGACGAACGTCCGCTAAAAAGAAAAACCGGCGAACCGATCTATCCAAAAAAACCTAGGGTTTTCTTAAAAAAACTGGATCAGTTTTTCTTAAAAAAACCGGGGGCAACGGCTACCTCGTCGGTCCGGCGAGACGCGATGATGACGGCGGGGCGAGGCGGGGGCGAGGCGCGGCAGCGGGCGCGGCTGCGACGGGGCTGCGGGCGGCGGGTGGTGGTGGCGGTGGGGAGGGGGGCTGGGTATTTAAGAGAGGGGGAGGGGTGGCTTGGGGAGGGGCAAGGGCGGCGGAGGCGGAGTCCTGGCCGGACTCTCGGTCCGAGGCGGCACCGCGGTGTCGGTCTCCTGGAGGAGACGACGTCGCGGGGGAGGCGGGCCGGCGGCTGGACTTTGGCCCAGTTAGGCACTGCACAACTTTTTTTAAACAATTCCGCCGAACAGAAAAAAAATCCTAGAAAATAAAATAAAAATCTAAAAATGCCAAAACAAATTTTCACCGTCTAAATAAAATATTTAGAACGAGATGAACATTTTCTTGGCCCTAAAATGCAACTTTGAAAAACGTTCAATTTTTCTAATGCAAATAAAATTGCAATAAAATCCAAATAAAAACAAATATTTGATTTTAATATTTTTCCTCCCATATTTCATTTATTTTGGAGAAGTCATATTATCTCCTCTCATATATTTTAATATGAAATATTTTCGGAGAGAAAAATAATTAAAACAAAAAATTCTCGTTCCAAAATTTGATAAAAATCAAATTTGAAAACCAGGGAAATCCCCAACTCTCTCCGAGGGTCCTTGAGTTGCTTAGGATTTCGAGGATCGCGAGACGAAATGCAATAAAATATGATATGCAAGAATGATCTATGTATAACATTCCAAATTGAAAATTTGGGATGTTACAAACCTACCCCCCTTAAGATGAATCTCGCCCTCGAGATTTGGGTTGGCTAGAAAATAGGTGTGGGTGGTCTTTGAGGAGATCATCCTCTCGTTCCCACGTGGCTTCGTCCTCGGTATGGTGGTTCCACTGAACTTTGCAAAACTTGATAACCTTGCTGCGGGTGACTCGACCGGCAAACTCCAAAATCTTGACTGGCTTCTCCTCATAAGTCAAATCATTGTCCAACTGAATCGCCTCCAAGGGTATGGTATCTCTTAGCGGTATATCGGCCATCTCAGCATGGCACTTCTTCAACTAGGAAACGTGAAACACATCGTGAACTCCTGACAGTCCTTCAGGTAACTCCAACTTGTAGGCAACTTCTCCCATCCATTCCAAAACACGATACGGTCCTACTAATCTCGGGGATAACTTTCCCTTGACTCCAAAACGTTTCACTCCTCACAAAGGTGATACTCGCAGATATGCTCTGTCTCCAATTTCATAGGTTACCTCCTTGCGTTTCGAATCTGCATAACTCTTCTGTCTGGACTGAGCTATCTTCAGTCTATCTCGAATCAGTTTAACTTTCTCCTCGGACTCTTTGATCAAGTCTGGTCCAAACAACTGTCGGTCTCCAACTTCATCCCACATCAACGGTGTTCTGCACCTTCATCCATACAGGGCTTCGAACGGTGCCATCTTCAAACTGGCTTGGTAACTATTGTTGTATGAGAACTCTGCGTAAGGCAGATAGTCATCCCAACTAGACCCATAATCTAGCGCACAGGCTCCCAATATATCCTCCAGAATCTGGTTGACTCTCTCGGTCTGTCCATCGGTCTGCGGGTGGAATGCTGTACTGAACTCCAATCTCGTTCCCAAAGTCTGGTGCAGCTGATGCCAAAACTTTGAGGTAAACTGTGTCCCTCTATCTGATATGATGGTCCTCGGAACTCCATGCAAACATACGATCCTGGTCATATATATCTTGGCCAACTTTGCACTGGTATAAGTTGTTTTCACTGGGATAAAGTGTGCCACTTTGGTCAAGCAGTCAACTACTACCCATATAGAATCATATCCTGATTTGGTCCTGGGCAATCCAGTGATAAAATCCATGCCAAGTTTATCCCACTTCCATTCAGGTATCGGCATAGGCTGTAACAATCCTGCTGGCTTTTGATGCTCTGCCTTCACTCTCTGACATACATCACATACGGCTACATACTCAGTGATATCCTTCTTCATCCCTGTCCACCAGAAATGTTCCTTCAAATCCAAATACATCTTGGTGTTTCCGGGTTGTATCGAGTATGGTGAGTCATGAGCCTCCTGAAGTATTAACTTCCTGATCTCTGTGTTATTGGGCACATAAACACGGTCCTCAAACCATAAGGTGTCGTGACCGTCCTCACGAAAACCTTTGGCCTTTCCTTCACTCATTTTCTCTTTTATCTCGACAATCTCTTTGTCATCCTTCTGAGCTTCTCGAATCTTTCCCAACAATGTAGACTGAACCTCCATTGTTGCAACAAAACCTCTAGGAACAATCTCCAATCGAAGTTCCCGGAGATCCTCTGCTAACTCCTTCAGCAATCCCGTGCTCTCTAGGGTATTAGCATAACTCTTCCGGCTCAAAGCGTCTGCTACGACATTGGCCTTTCCTGGATGATAGTCAAGCTTCATGTCATAATCCTTTATAAGCTCCAACCATCTCCTCTGCCTAAGGTTCAGTTCCTTCTGTGTGAAAACATACTTCAAACTCTTATGATCCGTGTGCACATTACAATGGTTTCCAATGAGGTAATGCCTCCAGGTCTTCAACGCATGCACTACGGCTACTAGCTCCAAATCATGCGTAGCGTAATTCAACTCGTGTGGTTTTAGTTGTCGTGAGGCATACGAAATAACTCTTCCGTCCTGCATAAGCACACTTCCAAGTCCTAGGCGAGAGGCGTCGCAATACACTTGGAAATCCTTATGTATATCTGGCAGTGTCAGCACTGGGGCTGTAGTCAAACGTTTCTTCAGCTCCTGGAAACTTGCCTCGCAATCTTCCGTCCATTTAAACTTGGTATCCTTCTTCAACAATTCCGTCATTGGCTTCGCAACCTTGGAAAAATTCTCAATGAATCTCCGATAGTATCCTGCGAGTCCAAGAAAACTGCGGATCTCGCTAACTGAAGTGGGTGCCAACCATATAGTGACTGACTGTACCTTGGTGGGGTCTACTGCTATACCTTCTCCTGATATAACATGTCCAAGGAATCCGACTTCCTTCAACCAAAACTTGCATTTTTTGAACTTGGCATACAACTGATGTTCCCTGAGTTTCTCGAGAACTAAACGCAAATGCTCCTGGTGCTCCTCTTCATTCCTCGAATATACCATTATATCATCAATGAACACCACAACAAACTTATCCAAATATTCCATGAACACCTTGTTCATCATGCTCATGAAATAGGCAGGGGCGTTAGTCAGTCCAAACGACATGACCGTATATTCATACAACCCGTACCGTGTGGTGAATGTTGTCTTTGGTATGTCCTTCTCTCGTATCTTCAGCTGGTGATATCCTGATCGCAGATCGATCTTCGAAAACACCTTAGCTCCTTGCAGCTGGTCAAACAGATCATTGATCATCGGCAATGGGTACTTGTTCTTAATCATTACTTCGTTCAAGGCCCGATAATCAACAACCATTCTTAGGGACTTATCCTTCTTCTCAACCAAAAGCACTGGGGCCCCCCATGGTGATGAACTTCGTCGAATGTAACCTTTCTCCAATAACTCCTTGACCTGTTTCTTAATCTCCTCCATATCATTCGCGGGCATCCGATAGGGTTTCTTGGATATTGGCCCTGTGCCTGGCAATAGCTCTATCAAAAACTCGATATCTCGATCCGATGGCATGCCTGGTAACTCCTTGGGAAAACATCCGGATAATCCTTTACTACAGGCACTTCCTCCTGAACAACTCCCGTGAGGGTATTTACTTGGCTACTTCTTGGCGCATGCCTAAATACATACTTGATCCTTTTTCCCTCCGGGGTGGTGAGACAAATTGACTTACTAACACAGTCAATGCTTCCTCCGTACTTTGACATCCAGTCCATTCCTAATATCACATCCAATCCTTGTGACTCCAAGATAATTAGGTCAGACGGAAAAACATGGTTGCCAATGGTTAAGGGTATCTGGTCGCACCATCGACTAGCCATATACTCTGCTCCAGGTGAACTTACTAACAGAGGGGTCCTAAGGGTTTGGGTTGGTAGTTTAAACTTATCCACGAATTCCCTTGATATGTATGAATGCGATGCATCAGTATCAAAAAGAACAAGAGCGGTAAATTACTTAACCAAAACTTACCTATAACCGCGTCTGGCTGCTCTTCAACCTCCTCCACGTTAACGTGGTTCACTTGTCCTTTGTTGAATGGATTGGGCTTCTTCCCAGCGCTCCCATTTCCGTTTCCATTCTTCCCTTTAGGGCACTCCGTGGCATAGTGTCCAGTCTTCCCACACTTGAAACAAGTAACACGACTTAGGTCTCTCTTGGTGGGTGTGGCTGGATTGGGGCGGTTCTGCTTGTTGCTTGCTCCATTCCCATTCCCATTCCTTGGACCTGTATGGTTATGGTTACTTCCTCCATTATGGGTGTGGCCTTCATGGTTATGAACAAGTCCTCCTGAGTTCGGGGTTAGGCGAGGTTTCCACTGAGCTCCTGAGTTATACCTCCCTTGTCCATATTTCCTCTTACGATTCTCAATCTGCTGTTGCTTCCCTTCAATCATAAGAGCCTTATATACCAACTCTTGGTAGTTGTTGAATGTTGCCACCATCAACTGCATGCTCATTTCATCATTTAACCCTTCCATAAACTTCTCCTGCTTTGCGCCATCTATGGCCACATCATCGGGGCATAGCGAGATAACTTGCTAAACTCATCCGCGTACTGAGCCACAGTACGGTTCCACTGGCGTAAGTTGCGAAACTCACGCTTCTTCATACTCATTGCTCCAGTTGAGACATGGGCTATACATAAAGCTTGCTGAAACTGGTCCCATGTCACCGTGGCTATAGGGTAGGTGACCGTGTAATTCTCCCACCATGAGGTTGCTGGTCCATCCAACTGATGTGCGGCAAAACTCACCTTCTCAGCATCGGTACATCCTGCAGTGGTTAACTCCCTTCCAATCCCGTGGAGCCAATCATCTGCTACTATAGGCTCGGTGCTACTGGAAAACATCGGCGACCGCAACCTCAGAAAACGGTCTAAGTTGTCAACTGGTGGTGGTGGTGGATTGTTGTTGTTGTTGCCTTGTTTCTGGACTAACAATTGCATCAGGGTATTCTGTTGTTGGATCAACTGAGTGAGCTCTGGTGGGAAGGTAAATCCGGGGTCACGTCTCGGAGGCATCTGATGGGTTTAAAGGGGAGAGAATTAGAATAGAATGAGGTCTAATGAGAAAGCACTACCCATATGCACATGAGACAAACACAATCATTTCACTCAATCAATCAAGCAAGGGCATACAATCGGTCTAGAACTATCGCAAAAGTGCTCGGACTACAATATTTACATGGTGAAATACTACTACTGATGTGGTGGTCTACTAAAAATATTCCTCGGTTGAAGACTCCATGATGTCTGCTCCAGCTTCGTCTTCATAGTCATCATCGCTAAGGTCGGAGTCGGTGTCGTCGATGATGATGTAGTCCTCCGGGCGAATCTCCTTGGGTTCTTCATCTTCTCCTCCTGGAGCGGGGTCTCCCAGGAATACTCCAATCTTCTTAATCAGGTCGTCATTCTTCTCCACTAGTACGACGATTTCTTCCTCATAATCTTCACGTGTAGCCTTGAGTTCTTCCTCCAGTTCCGTGATCCTAGTCATTGCCTTCTTCAGATCTATCATGCCTGCACACATCTGATTCTCCTGGCGTCGCATGTGCTGGTTTAGTTCCTGGATGAAAGCTGCAATTGATCTATCCTTCCTGGTGATGATCATCTCCCATTGCTCGTCTCGGCGCCCACAAATCTGATAGATAGTATCCTTAAGCTCCTTGTGATAAACTTCTCCAATGTGTCCCATGGTGATGTGAGCTGCCATACTCTTTCCTAGACTCCAGGTTGGTGCATCAAAGGAAAACTCTATGGGCTTAGTGACTGTCGTGAATGTCCTTCCTGGAACTTGAACTTGAATCATCCATCGCTCCTCTTCTGGTAAAGTGGCATTGTAAGTCCCAGTGAAACTTGGTATTCCAATGTTCAGGTACCTAGTGACTTCCTTCAAGTGTCGTCCAAAAGGTGCTTCTTCATCCGGTTGTGCAAACTTGTTCCTTGCATCCGCCATCCTAAAGAGTGGAAAATGGAGAGAAGTCAGAAATGAGAAGAGAATAGTGATCTATGGTTTTAGCTTAGTGGTCGTGTCCTACACTCAGCGTGTGCTTTGATACCATCTTGTAGCGACCTGACCTCAAACGGTCAAGTCTCTGTGCTTCAGTGTCATCCCTGAATCGGTAATGCTGACACACACAATACTCGAGGATTTATAACAGAGTAGCAATCACACACTTATTACATCGAATGTCTCGAAAGAGAACTTATTACAATAAATATGGCTTCAGGCCATCTAATACGATAACAACGGAAGGCTTGGAAGATAAAGTGAGTCCATCAACTCCAACGACATAGCTGAGCTGCACGACGATGACCTAACGAACCTTACTCCTCATCTGAAAAGTCTACAACATAATACGTTGCAGCCCGAAAATGGGTCAACACATGAAATATGCTGGCAAAGTAACACAGTAGAGCAAGAACAGAATAATGCTATCACTACATGCATATTTGGCTGGTGGAAAGCTCTATGGTTACAGTTTTGCAAAAAGCCAATTTTTCCCTACAACAAAGGAATAGAATTTACTTTAACTATCATGGTAGTTGAAACATCATTGAGAAGGTTCCTCCAACTCAATCCGAATTAAAGTAATTATCAACCCAACAATTAGTAATTTAGAGTGATGAGATACTTAAGATACTCCAAGTACTAGATACTCAAGATGTCCATAACCAGGGACACGGCTAACCATGATTAGTTTGTACACTCTGTAGAGGTTTGCGCACTTTTCCCCACAAGACTCGATCGCCTCCGATGAATTTCTCGCACTACATGATGTTTGAGAAACGGATGACCGAGACACAGTCTTTCAGAAACATTAACTCTCTACACCGGGCAGACCATACCAAACCTACAACCCACTACCTGCTGATCCACCTCTTCAAGAGCTTCACGTAACTTACTCAACTATTCTAGAGCCCATAATAGCTTTTGGCTGCACACGAAAGTTTCTAGCATGAATCATCTCAGTTCCCTTTGAGCCTGGGTGGCTGTCCATAGGAAAATCACACGGAACCCCGGGATCTCCAAAAATACAGGCAACACTAGGTACTCCAGGTGCCTCAATCCACCCAGATGTGTATTCAAGTTGCCACCTTAAGTTTAACCATTATTGAACAATCTCACATCTGTCATGGATTTCACTCACCCAAACCACGTCTACGAGCATAGCATAGCAGTATAAGCAATTCGTATAAGTAACTCCCAAGGTTTGAATATAATAGGGCAATAGGTTCTACCTCATCAACTACTTCCCAACCCACAAGTTAATGACATCCTAACCATGCAATGTTTGAGGATTGGAGCTAATGCATAAAACTGGGTGATAAAGGGGTATGATCAAAGTGTTACTTGTCTTGCTGACGATCCGCGAAACCTAGGGACTCCAAATAACACGCTTCGCACTCCAGGAATTCTATCGCAAACAAACAATAGCATACATAAGCAATCAAGCAAAGAAGAACGGGTAAATCTCGAATAAGAAGATCTACCAGAAAGTTCAACTTAAGAACTCCGGTTAGCAAAAAGAATCAAATCGAACGGAGCAACGAAACTCAAATGGTGAAAGAAACAAGATCCATTTACTAATCTGGACCTAGGTCAAATTTTACAGTAGCAAAAGCTTGTTCAAGTTGATTAAATAGAAAGAGGGTCTCAAGATGAAGATCTAGGCGCTTGAATCGCCTGATTCCGACAAACGAGCGAAAAGAAAAACTAAAAGGAAAATCGGATCAGAAATCGCGATCAGAAATAATCACGGAAAAATCCGATAAAAGAAAACTAACGAACATGCTAATGAACAAGCGTTCGTTGTCTGTAACTAACGGGCGAAAACCATTCGTTAAAACAAACGTACGGATGAACGTCCGCTAAAAAGAAAAACCGGGAAAAAATGGCAAACCGATCTATCCAAAAAACCTAGGGTTTTCTTTAAAAAACCCGGATTGGTTTTTCTTAAAAAAACCGGCGGCAACGGCTACCTCGTCGGTCCGGCGAGACGCGCGGCGACAGTGGGGCAAGGTGAGTCATGGTGCGGCAGCGCGCGGGGCTGCGGGCGGCGGTGGCGGGTGGTGGTGGCGGTGGGCGGCAGGGTATTTAAGAGGGGGGAGGGGTGGCTTGGGGAGGGGGCAAGGGCGGCGGAGGCGGAGTCCTGGCCGGACTCTGGGTCCAAGGCGGCGCGGAAGCATCAGTTTCCTGGAGGAGATGGCGTCACGGGGGAGGCGGGCCGGCGGCTGGGCTTCGGCCCAGTTAGCCAGTGCGCAATTTTTTTTAAAACAATTCCGCCGATCAGAAAAAAAATCGTAGAAAATAAAATAAAAATCTAAAAATGCCAAAACAAATTTTCACCGTCTAAATAAAATATTTAGAACGAGATGGACATTTTCTTGGCCCTAAAATGCAACTTTGAAAAATGTGCAATTTTTCTAATGCAAATAAAATTGCAATAAAATCCAAATAAAAACAAATATTTGATTTTAATATTTTTTCCTTCCATATTTCATTTATTTTGGAGAAGTCATATTATCTCCTCTCATATATTTTAATACGAAATATTGACGGAAGAAAAATAATTAAAACCAAAAATCCTCGTTCCAAAATTTGATAAAAAATCAAATTTGAAAACCGGGGAAATCCCCAACTCTCTCCGAGGGTCCTTGAGTTGCTTAGAATTTCGAGGATGGCGAGATGAAATGCAATAAAATATGATATGCAAGAATGATCTATGTATAACATTCCAAATTGAAAATTTGGGATGTTACATTAATCAACACCAAATGCAAGGATGAGTAGGATATAATCCACCATGAACATAAATATCGTGAAGGCTATGTCGATTTTGTTTCAACTACACGCGTGAACATGTGCCAAGTCAAGTCACTTAAATCATTCAGAGGAGGATACCACCCTATCATACCACATCACAACCATTTTAATAGCATGTTGGCATTCAAGGTAAACCATTATAAGCTCCTAGCTAATTAAGCATGGCACAAGAAACTATGATCTCTAGTTGTCATTGCAAACATGTTTATTCATAATAGGCCGAATCAGGAACGTTGAACTAATCATATTTACAAAAACAAGAGAGGTCGAGTTCATATCAGCTTTTCTCATCTCAGTTAGTCCATCATATATCGTCATAATTGCCTTTCACTTGCACGACTGAACGATGTGAGTAATAATAATAGTGTGCGTGCATTGGACTAAGGTGGAATCTGCAAGCATTCAATAAACAAGAGAAGACAAGGCAATATGGGCTCTTTTGTCAGATCAACAATAATGCATATAAGAGCCACTTCAACAATTTAATCATGGTCTTCTCCTATCGACCCCCAAAGAAAAGAAATAAAACTATTTACATGGGAAAGCTCCCAACAAGCAAAAGAAGAGCAGGAAATATTTTTGGGTTTTCTTTTTAATTACTACTACAAGCATGAAAATTAAACTAGCTAAAAGCTACAACTATTTTTTTGGTTTTTCTTAAGGTTTATTAAACACACAAGAAGAAAGCATAGAAAGAGAAAATAAACTAGCATGGATGATACAATGAAAAAGTATGAGCACCGACATCTAGCAATGAGTGTGTGAACATAAATGTAATGTCAGTGAGAAATACGTACTCCCCCAAGCTTAGGCTTTTGGCCTAAGTTGGTCTGTGGCCACGGTTGGGCTAGCGGATATCCATAGTAATAGTTGGGTTCGTACTGAGATGCAGCAGTCATTGCATCGTGGGCTGCAGCTTGGAGGCTAGCTATCTCAGCCCTCCTCTTATACTCTTCCGCCTCCTCTCTGGTTATAAAATATCTCCCATTTGCCTCCTCACAAAGGAACTAGTGAGATAGTGGTACTTGCGGCACTTTTCCTCCTCGAAGATCAAAAGATCAGCGTTACGCAAATATGCGTTAAATTCTTCCTTGATTTCCGCTCGATCCATAAAGTCCTCTGAAGGCCATTCACAGGGCCGCACTGGAGCGTCCCTTGGTGGCTCATCATCAGCATCACGCATTGCAAGCCTGGGTTCTTATTTCCTTGAAGAGCCACCTTGGTACATTTTCCTAAACATATTTCTTCCTTTGAAAAATTTCTGAAATTTTAAGTAACTTAAAATAAAAGTGAACCAAACTCAATAATATTGATAGCAACTACTCCTACAAGTGCCTAGAGCCTATATCATGCATCAAAGCTACTTTTAACCATATAAATTTGACATGCAAGCTCAAGAACAGGGTCACCTAAGCAGCACAAATTTGCAATGAATAAAGCACTAGAAAAAAAACTAGTTGGACCAATGGAGGAGTCACATACCAAGGAACAATCCCCCAAGCAGTTTTGTGAGACGTGCTTTGAGCAAGGAGATCGAAAATGGCAGCAAAATAAGCTTGGACTCGGGTTTGAGCTGGATAATGGTGTTTGTGGAAGGAAGAAGGAGTGTGTGGGTGCAGTAATAAGTGGAGGAGGGCCACCATGGGCCCACGAGGCAGGGGGCGCGCCCAGGGGGTAGGGCGCGCCCTCCACCCTCGTGGCCAGGTAGATGCCCCCATGTTGTGTTCTTAGTGCCAAATATTCTCAAATATTCCAGAAAAAATCATATTTAAATTTCAGGGCATCTGGAGAACTTTTATTTTCGGGGTATTTTTATATTGCACTGATAATTCAGATAACAGACGGAAAATACTTATTTTTACTTTATTTATTATAAACAACAGAAAGTAAAAGGAGGGTACAGAGAGTTGTGTTTTCTAAATTCATCCATCTCATGCTCATCAAAAGGAATCCACTAACAAGGTTGATCAGGTCTTGTTAACAAACTCATTCTGAATAACATGGAACCGGAGAATTTTCGAATAACACTAGGTTACCTCAACGGGGATATGCACATCCCCAACAATAAGAATATCATATTTCTTCTTGACATTAGGGAGAGGAAATTCAAAACCTCCAAAAATAATTGATGGAATTTTTCCAATGGAATTGATACTGTGGACTTGAGGTTGTTTCCTCGGAAAGTGTACCATATGCTCATTACCATTAACATGAAAAGTGACATTGCCTTTGGTTCAATCAATAACAGCCCCTGCAGTATTCAAAAAGGGTCTTCCAAGAATAATAGACATACTATTGTCCTCGGGAATATCAAGAATAACAAAGTCCGTTAAAATAGTAACGTTTGCAACCACAATAGGCACATCCTCACAAATACCGACAGGTATAGCAGTTGATTTATCAGCCATTTGCAAAGATATTTCAATAGGTGTCAACTTATTCAAATCAAGTCTACGATATAAAGAGAGAGGCATAACACTAACACCGGCTCCAAGATCACATAAAACAGTTTTAACATAGTTTCTTTTAATGGAGCATGGTATAGTGGGTACTCCTGGATCTCCAAGTTTCTTAGGTATTCCACCCTTAAAAGTATAATTAGCAAGCATGGTGGAAATTTCAGCTTCCGGTATCTTTCTTTTATTAGTGACAAGCATATAGTTAAACGCATATGCAAAAAGATAGGTCTAATCATTTCAGCAAAGTGCTCAAAATCCTCATCATCCTTTTTCTTGGATGGTTTGGGAGGAAAAGGCATGGGTTTCTGAACCCATGGTTCTCTTTCTTTACCGTGCTTCCTAGCAATGAAGTCTTTCTTACCATAATGTTGATTCTTTGATTGTGGGTTATCAAGATCAACAACAGGTTCAATTTCTATATCATTATCATGGCTAGGTTGAGCATCAACATGAACATTATCATTAACATTATCACTAGTTTCAGGTTCATTACCAGATTGTGTTTCAGCATCAGAAATAGAAATATCATTTGGATTCTCAGGTGTTTCAGTAATAGGTTCACTAGAAGCATGCAAAGTCCTATTATTTTTCTTTTTCTTCCTTTTAGAAGGACTAGGTGCATCTATATTCTTTCTCTGAGAATCTTGCCCAATTCTCTTAGGGTGGCCTTCAGGATACAAAGGTTCCCGAGTCATTCTACCAGTTCTAGTAGCCACTCTAACAGCATAATCATTATTCTTACTATTCAATTCATTGAGCAAATCATTTTGAGCTTTAAGTACTTGTTCTACTTGAGTGGTAACCATAGAAGCGTGTTTACTAATAAGTTTAAGTTCACCTTTAACATTAGCCATATAATCACCCAAGTGTTCAAGCATACCAGAACTGTGTTTTAATTCTCTACCAAAATAAGCATTGAAGTCTTCTTGCTTAACCATAAACTTATCAAACTCATCTAAGCATGGGCTAGCAAACTTAGTGAATGGGATTTCAGCTTTATCATATCTATAGAGAGAATTTACCTTTACTAACTGTGTCGGGTTATCTTCAATAGGAGATGGATTAAAATTATGCATTTCTTCGACATGCAGTAAATTAAGATAATGTATTTCTTCAATAAGAGGTAAATTCTTAACATCTTCAGCTTTAATTCCCTTTTCTTTCATAGATTTCTTTGCCTCTTGCATATCTTCAGGACTGAGAAATAGAACACCTCTCTTCTTCGGAGTTGCTTTAGGAATTGGCTCAGAAAGTGTCCAATTATTTTCATTAGTCAACATATTATTTAATAGAATTTCAGCTTCATCCGGTGTTCTTTCCTTGAAAAGAAAACCAGCACAACTATCCAGGTAATCTCTGGAAGCATCAGTTAGTCCATTATAAAAGATATCAAGTATTTCATTTTTCTTAAGAGGATGATAAGGAAAAGCATTAAGTAATTGGAGAAGCCTCCCCCAAGCTTATGGGAGACTCTCTTCTTCAATTTGGACAAAATTATATATATCCCTTAAAGCAGCTTGTTTCTTATGAGCAAGGAAATATTTAGCAGAGAAGTAATAAATCATATCCTGGGGACTACGCACACAACCAGGATCAAGAGAATTAAACCATATCTTAGCATCACCCTTTAATGAGAACGAAAATATTTTAAGGATATAAAAGTAGCGAGTTCTCTCATCATTAGTGAACAGGGTAGCTATATCATTTAATTTAGTAAGATGTGCCACAACAGTTTCAGATTCATAGCCATAAAAAGGATCAGATTCAACCAAAGTAATTATATCCGGATCAACAGAGAATTCATAATACTTATCAGTAACACAGATAAGTGAAGTAGCAAAAGCAGGGCTAGGTTTCATTCTAGCATTAAGGGACTGCTGATTCCATTTAGCTAATAACCTCTTTAGATCATATCTATCATTGCATGCTAAAATAGCTCTAGTAGCTTCTTCATCCATAACATAACCCTCAGGAACAACATGCAATTCATATTTATTCGGGGGAGAGTCTTCATCATCACTTTCATCAATATTATCAGTTTCAATAATTTCATTCTCTCTAACCCTAGCAAGTTGTTCATCAAGAAATTCACCAAGTGGCATAGTAGTATCAAGCATAGAAGTAGTTTCATCATAAGTATCGTGCATAGCATAAGTGGCATCATCAATAACATGCGACATATCAGAAATAGCAGAAGCAGGTTTAGGTGTCGCAAGCTTACTCAAAATAGAAGGTGAATCAAGTGCAGAGCTACATGGCAGTTCCTTACCTCCCCTCGTAGTTGAGGGATAAATCTTGGTTTTTGGATCTCTCAAGTTCTTCATAATTATAAGCAGATATAAATCCCAAGTGACTCAAAGAATAGAGCTATGCTCCCCGGCAACGGCGCCAGAAAATAGTCTTGATAACCCACAAGTATAGGGGATCGCAACAATTTTCGAGGGTAGAGTATTCAACCCAAATTTATTGATTCGACACAAGGGGAGCCAAAGAATATTCTCAAGTATTAGCAGCTGAGTTGTCAATTCAAACACACCTGGAAACTTAATATCTGTAGCAAAGTATTTAGTAGAAGAGTAATATGATAGTAGTGGTAACGGTAGCAAAAGGTAATGATAACAAAAGTAATGTTTTTGGTATTTTGTAGTGATTGTAACAATAGCAACGGAAAAGTAAATAAGCAAAGAACAATATATGGAAAGCTCGTAGGCAATGGATCGGTGATAGAGAATTATGCCGGATGCGGTTCATCATGTAACAGTCATAACCTAGGGTGACACAGAACTAGCTCCAATTCATCAATGTAATGTAGGCATATATTCCGAATATAGTCATACATGCTTATGGAAAAGAACTTGCATGACATCTTTTGTCCTGCCCTCCCGTGGCAGTGGGGTCCTAGCGGAAACTAAGGGATATTAAGGCCTCCTTTTAATAGAGTACCAGACCAAAACATTAACACATAGTGAATACATGAACTCCTCAAACTACGGTCATCACCGAGAGTGGTCCTGATTATTGTCACTTCGGGGTTGCCGGATCATAACACATAGTAGGTGACTATATACTTGCAAGATAGGATCAAGAACTCACATATATTCATGAAAACATAATAGGTTCAGATCTGAAATCATGGCAGTCGGGCCCTAGTGACAAGCATTAAGCATAGCAAAGTAATAGCAACATCAATCTCAGAACATAGTGGATACCAGGGATCAAACCCTAACAAAACTAACTCGATTACATGATAAATCTCATCCAACCCATCACCGTCCAGCAAGCCTACGATGGAATTACTCACGCACGGCAGTGAGCATCATGAAATTGGTGATGGAGGAAGGTTGATGATGATGGCGATGGATTCCCCTCTCCGGAGCCCCGAACGGACTCCAAAACATGATGAATCCTTCTCTTCTATTTTTTCTCCCCGAAAGCAAATATATAGAGTTGGAGTTGAGGTCGGAGGAGCTCCAGGGGGCCCACGAGGTAGGGTGGCGCGCCTAGGGGGCAGGCGCGCCCCCACCCTCGTGGCTAGAGTGTGGCCCCCCTGGTCTTGATCTTTTGCCAGGATTTTTTATTATTTCCAAAAAGACGTTCCGTGAAGTTTCAGGTCATTCCGAGAACTTTTGTTTCTGCACATAAATATCACCATGGCAATTCTGCTGAAAACAACGTCAGTCCGGGTTAGTTCCATTCAAATCATGCAAGTTAGAGTCCATAACAAGGGCAAAAGTGTTTGGAAAAGTAGATACGACGGAGACGTATCAACAGGTATGAAGAAGGATATTGCCGAGTATGTAGCAGTATGTGATGTATGTCAGGGAGTTAAGGCAGAACACCAGAAGCCAGCGGGATTACCACAGCCTATGCAGATACCCGAATGGAAGTGGGATAAGCTTGGCATGGATTTCATCACCGGATTACCCAGGACGCGATCAGGATATGACTCCATTTGGGTAGTAGTTGATCACTTGACCAAAGTGGCTCACTTTATCCCCGTGAAAACCACTTATACGAGCGCGAAGTTGTCCAAGATATATATGACCAGGATCGTATGTCTGCATGGAGTTCTGAGGACCATCGTATCAGATAGAGGAACACAATTTACCTCGAAGTTTCGGAATCAGTTGCACCAAACTTTGGGTACTAGGCTAGAGTTCAGTACAGCCTTTCATCCACAGATATATGGACATACCGAGAGAGTCAATCAGATTCTGGAGGACATGTTGAGAGCTTGTGTGCTAGATTATGGATCTAGTTGGGAAGATAATTTGCCTTACGCAGAGTTCTCATCAACAACAACTATCAGGCTAGTTTGAAGATGGCCCATTTTGAAGCTTTGTATGGAAGGAGGTGCAGGACACCATTGATGTGGGATGAAGTTGGAGACCATCAGTTGTTCGGACCAGATTTAATCAAGGAGTCTAAAGAGAAGGTTAAGTTGATTCGTGATAGACTGAAGATAGCTCAGTCCAGGTAGAAGAGTTATGCGGACACCAAACGTGAGGTAGTCTACGAAGTCGGAGACAGAGCATATCTTCGTGTGTCACTGCTTCGAGGAGTTAAGCAATTTGGAGTTAAAGGAAAGTTAGCCCCAAGATTTGTAGGGCCATATCGAGTTTTGGAACGTATGGGAGAAGTGGCCTACAAGTTGGAGTTACCCGAGGGACTGTCAGGAGTTCATGATGTGTTTCATGTTTCCGAATTGAAGAAATGCCATGCAGAGATGGCCGATATTCCTCTGAGAGATACAGTGCCCCTGGAAGCAATTTAGTTGGAGAGTGACCTAACTTACGAGGAAAAACTAGTCAAGATTCTCGAGTTTGCCAGCCAAGTTACGTGCAGCAAGGTTACCAAGTTTTGGAAAGTTCAGTGGAGCCACCATACCGAGGAGGAAGCCACCTGGGAACGAGAGGAAGACCTACGGAAAGACCACCCACACCTATTTTCTAGCCAACCCGAATCTCGAGGGCGATATTCATCTTAAGGGGGGTAGGTTTGTAACATCCCAATTTTCAATTTGGATGTTATACATAGATCATCATATGCATATCATATTTTATTTGCATTTTGGTTGTGATCTTAGAAGTCTTAAGCAACTCAAGGACCCAAGGAAAGAGTTGACGGTTTCACAAAATTTTCATATTTGAATTTAATTCAAATTTGAAAAACAGGATCAATTTGACTTTAATATTTTCTCTCAAATTATTTCTAATAAAAAAATAAATGAGAGAAGATACAATGAATTCTTCAACAGAGGAGAAATATTGGAGAGCAAATTTTAAAATCAAATTATTTTATCGATGTTTTTATTTGCTATTTTATTTGAATTAGAGAAAAAACATGCATATTTGAAAATTGCATTTTAGTCCAGAAAAATGTTCATCTTGTCCTAAATATTAGGTTTGGATGGTGAAAATTGTTTCTGGAATTTTTTTTACAATTTTTATATTTTATTAGGATTTTTGTTTGCGGAGAAATTTATTTTATTTAAAAAAAACTTCCTGGGCCGGCCCAGCTCGCGCGCCGCCTTCCTCCTCGCTCGGGAGGAGTCCCTGCCTCCGCCGCCGCCTGAGGAGTCCGGCTCGGACTCCCGTTCTGGTGCCCCCTCGCCCAAGCCACCGCCCCGCCCCCCGGGCTTTATAAGCCGAGGCCCCGCCTCCCTCTCCTCCTCATCAAGTCGCCGCCACCTTAGCCACCGCCGCCTAGCCACCGCGGCGCCGCCGCACGCCGCCGGAGCCGCCCCGCCTCACCGTCGAACCTCGCCGGATCCCGCCGCCGTCGAAACCACCGCCGCCAGTTTTCTCCGGTTAAACGGTATAAACTGTTCGGTTTCTCCGGTTTATTTTTAGATCGGTTTTTATTTTAGTTCGTTAGTTGACGAACGTTCACCCATTAGTTTCCTATAACGAATGATTTCGTTTGTTAGTCTCTCTTAGTGAACGTTCGCTCGTTAGGTTTTTATTTTTAGTTTTATTTTTGGCCAGGGACCTATCCGCGAATAGTTTTCTTGCAGATTACTCCCTGATCTTCAACCTTCACTAGTTTTGCTCGTCTATCCAAATCGAGTGAAACCAATGCCAAAATCTTCGTATTGTTTCCCTCTATCTATATAATCAACTTAAACATATTTTGAAAATTTAAAATTTGGTTTCAAGCAGATTTGAATTTGAACTTCTTTTGATCGTACTTGAGTTTCGTAGCTCCGAATTGATTGATTCTTTTTGCAAATCAAAGCTCTTCTCTTGAACTTTCTATTCAGATCTTTTCTTTTGGGTTTTACCTTTGCATCTGATGCTTGAGTGCTTCTATATGCTATTGTTTGTTCACGATAGAGTTTTCGGAGTGCGAGGCTTGCTACTACGAATTACTAGGGTTTTCAGATCGTCAGCAAGGCAAGTAACACTTTGATCATATCCCTTTAATACCCAGTTTTTATGCATTAGTTTCAACCCTCAAACATTGCATGAGTAGGATTTGGTAACATGTGGGTATTGGCAAGTAGTTGAAGAGATAGAACCTATTGCCTTATATCAAACCCTGGGGAGTTACTACGTTATGCTTATACTGCTATGCTATGCTCGTAGACGTGGTTTGGTTTGAGTGATTGATACGTCTCCAACGTATCTATATTTTTTGATTGCTCCATGCTATATTATCTACTATTTTGAATGTTTATGGGATTTATTATACACTTTTATATCATTTTTGGGACTAACCTATTAACCTAGAGCCCAGTGCCAGTTTCTGTTTTTACCCTGTTTTAGGGTTTCGAAGAAAAGGATAATCAAACGGAGTCCAATTGACCTGAAACTTCACAGAACTCATTTTTGGAAGGAAAGAAGCCCAGAAGACTTGGAGTGCACGTCGGGGGATCTGCGAGGAGGTCACGAGGCAGGGGGGGGGCGCCCACCCCTAGGCACGCCCTCCACCCTCGTGAGCCCCTCGTGCCCCCCTGACGTACTTCTTCCGCCTATATATCTCCATATACCCTGAAAACATCCAGGAGCCCAATAGATCGGGAGTTCCGCCGCCAGAAGTCTCCATAGCCATCGAAAACCAATCTAGACCTGTTCCGGCACCCTACCGGAGGGGGCAATCCCTCTCCGGTGGCCATCTTCATCATCCCGGTGCTCTCCATGACGAGGAGGGAGTAGTTCTCCCTCGGGGCTGAGGGTATGTACGAGTAGCTATGTGTTTGATCTCTCTCTCTCTCTCTCTCTCTCTCTCGTGTTCTTGAGGTGATACGATCTTGATGTATCGTGAGCTTTGCTATTTTAGTTGGATCCTATGATGTGGTGAAGAAGAAGAAAAGAAAAAGGAAGAGAGGTAAAAAGATATCTCTCCCACGCATGATGTGGTGAAGAAGAAGAAAAGAAAAAGGAAGAGAGGTAAAAAGATATCTCTCCCAGATAATGCTGCTCCTATTACTATTGTGCCTCATGAAAATATAATTGTGGAATATAATGATACTTCTTATGATCTTGGAAATCTTTTTGGCACTTACTTGGAAGAATACGATAATTGCTATACTATTGGTGCTATCCATACTATTAATGATGAGAGTGATTATGCTTATAATATGAAAAGGCCCAAGCTTGGGGATGCTATGTTTGATGAAGATGATGTTTTTGAGAATATATTTGCTGCAATTAATGTTTGTCCCAAGCTTGGGGATGCTACGCTTAATGAAGATGATATTTTTAGTCTCCCAAGTTTTGATATGCAAGTTTATAATGATGATAGCATGCCTCCTACTTATGATGATTATTGTGGTGATACTTATGCTATAAAAAGTAGTGATTATATTTATAAAACATGTCATGATTATGATTACCCCTTCTCTGAACATTACTCTTTTAATGTGGAAGCAATTTATAGTATTCGAGTCTCTTATGATACTCCCACTATTATTCACGAGAAGGATCTTGCTTATGTGGAGAGTAGTAAATTTTCTATGCTTGTAGATCATGAAAAGAATGCTTTAGGTGCTGGTTATATTGTTGAATTCATTCATGATGATACTGAAAATTATTATGAGGGAGGAATATATGCTTGTAGGAGTTGCAATAATATCAAGTTTCCTCTCTATGTGCTTAAAGTTTTGAAGTTATGCTTGTTTTGCCTTCCTATGCTAGTTGATTATTGCTCCCATAAGTTGTTTGCTCACAAAATCCCTATGAATAGGAAGTGGGTTAGACTTAAATGTGCTAGTCATATTCTTCAATATGCCCTCTTTATGTTTCAATTCCTATCTTTTATGTGAGCATCGTTGAAATCATCATGCCTAGCTAGGGGCATTAAACGATAGCGCTTGTTGGGAGGAAACCCAACTTTATTTTTGTTCCTTGCTTCTTGCTCCTTTTTAGTAATAAATAATTCATATATCCTCTATTTAGATGTGGTTTTATGCTTTTGATTAGTGTTTGTGTCAAGTAGAACCTTTGGGAAGACTTGGGAGAAGTCTTGTTGATCATGCTGTAAAAAACAGAAACTTTATCGCTCACGAGAATTGCTGCCATTTTTATTTGGAGAGTGATATTTAGTTAATTATTTTTGAAGATGATTAATAGATAAATTCCTCAGGTCCAGCAATTTATTTGAGAATTTTATGAGTTCCAGAAGTATAAATTTGATCCAGATTACTACAGACTGTTCTGTTTTTGACAGATTCTGTTTTTCATGTGTTGTTTACTTATTTTGATGAATCTATGGCTAGTAAAATAGTTTATAAACCATAGAGAAGTTGGAATAAATTAATTTTAACACCAATATAAATAAATAATGAGTTCATTACAGTACTTTGAAGTGGTGATTTACTTTCTTATACTAAGGGAGCTTACGAGTTTTCTGTTAAGTTTTGTGTTGTGAAGTTTTCAAGTTTTGGGTAAGGATTCGATGGACTATGGAATAAGGAGTGGCAAGAGCCTAAGATTGGGGATTACCAAGGCACCCCAAGGTAATATTCAAGGATAGCCAAGAGCCTAAGCTTGGGGATGCCCCGGAAGGCATCCCCTCTTTCGTCTTCGTTCATCGGTAACTTTACTTGGAGCTATATTTTTATTCGCCACATGATATGTGTTTTTCTTGGAGCGCCAATTTATTTTGTTAGGATTTGCTTTCTGTTATTTAGAATAATGTTTTGCATCTTTTATTTCAATAAAAGTGGCATTGATAGTCTTTACTATGCCTATTTTAGAAGTCCACATGTTGCTGTTTGAAAACAGAAAGTTTACCGCTGTTGCAATAATTCCCTAGGAAAGTCATAATGTGATAAAATATAGAAACCTTTTGCATATTAAGCTCTGATAAATTTACTACAGTGGGAATTTTCTTTCATAATTCTTGGAGTTAGTGAAGTATGGATGTTCCAGCATTCTTTACAGACTATCCTGTTTAGGCAGATTGTTGTTATGTTTGCATTGTTTGCATATGTTTGCTTCTTTAATGATTCTACTTGAGGATAGGACTATTAAATATGCAGAGGAATTTAGTATTCAATGTTGAATAATAATTTTAGTGATTTGCTACAGTAGAGTATGATAAGGTTTTGGCAATGGTTTATACTAACTTATCTCACGAGTCCTTGTTGAGTTTTGTGTGGATGAAGCTTTTGAGATTTAGGGAGACCGTGATATGAGAGGAATTAAGGAGACACAAAAGCTCAAGCTTGGGGATGCCCAAGGCACCCCAAGATAATATTTCAAGAAGTATCAAGCGTCTAAGCTTGGGGATGCCCCGGTTGGCATCCCACCTTTCTTCTTCAACAACTATCGGTTTGTATCGGTTGATCCTAAGTTTTTGTTTCTTCACATGATGTTTGCCATTCTTAGAATGTCATTTTATTTTGCTTTGTTTTCTGTTTTAATAAAATATCAAGATCTGAAATTATTAAATGTTAGAGAGTCTTCACATAGTTGCATAATTATTCGACTACTCATTGATCTTCACTTAAATCTTTCGGAGTAGTTTGTCATTTGCTCTAGTGCTTCACATATATCTTTTAGAACATGGTGGTAGTTTTATTTTGAAGAAATAGATGAACTCTCATGCTTCACTTAGATTATTTTGAGAGTCTTAAATAGCATGGTAATTTGCTTAAAATCCTAATATGCTAGGTATTCAAGAATAATAAAATTCTCATATGAGTGTGTTGAATACTAAGAGAAGTTTGATACTTGATGATTGTTTTGAGAAATGAAGATGGTAATATTAGAGTCATGCTAGTTGAGTAGTTGTGAATTTGAGAAATACTTGTGTTGAAGTTTGTGATTCCCGTAGCATGCACGTATGGTGAACCGTTATGTGATGAAGTCAGAGCATGATTTATTTATTGATTGTCTTCCTTATTAGTGGCGGTCGGGGACGAGCGATGGTCTTTTCCTACCAATCTATCCCCCTAGGAGCATGCGCGTAATACTTTGCATTGATAACTTGTAGATTTTCGCAATAAGTATATGAGTTCTTTATGACTAATGTTGAGTCCATGGATTATACGCACTCTCACCCTTCCACCATTGCTAGCCTCTCTAATACCGCGCAACTTTCGCCGGTACCATAAACCCACCATATATCTTCCTCAAAACAGCCACCATACCTACCTATTATGGCATTTCCATAGCCATTCCGAGATATATTGCCATGCAACTTTCCACCGTTCCGTTATTATGACACGCTTCATCATTGTCATATTGCTTTGCATGATCATGTAGTTGACATCGTATTTGTGGCAAAGCCACCGTTCATAATTCTTTCATACATGTCACTCATGCATCATTGCACATCCCGGTACACCGCCGGAGGCATTCACATAGAGTCATATTTTGTTCTAAGAATCGAGTTGTAATTCTTGAGTTGTAAGTAAATAAAAGTGTGATGATCATCATTATTAGAGCATTGTCCTAGTGAGGAAAGGATGATGGAGACTATGATTCCCCCACAAGTCGGGATGAGACTCCGGACGAAAATAAATAAATAAAAGAGGCCAAAGAAGCCCAAATAAAAAAAGGAAGAAAGAAAAGAGGCCATAAAAAAGAGAAGGCCCAAATAAAAAAAATAAAAAAAATAAAAAAATGAGAGAAAAAGAGAGAAGGGGCAATGCTACTATCCTTTTACCACACTTGTGCTTTAAAGTAGCACCATGATCTTCATGATAGAGAGTCTCCTATGTTGTCACTTTCATATACTAGTGGGAATCTTTCATTATAGAACTTGGCTTGTATATTCCAATGATGGGCTTCCTCAAAATGCCCTAGGTCTTCGTGAGCAAGCGAGTTGGATGCACACACAGTAGTTTGTTTTGTTGAGCTTTCATACACTTATAGCTCTAGTGCATCCGTTGCATGGCAATCCCTACTCACTCACATTGATATCTATTGATGGGCATCTCCATAGCCCGTTTATATGCCTAGTTGATGTGAGACTATCTTCTCCTTTTTGTCTTCTCCACAACCACCACTCTATTCCACCTATAGTGCTATATCAATGGTTCATGCTCATGTATTGCGTGAAGATTGAAAAAGTTTGAGAACATCAAAAGTATGAAACAATCGCTTGGCTTGTCATCAAGGTTGTGCATGATTTAAATATTTTGTGTGGTGAAGATGGAGCATAGCCAGACTATATGATTTTGTAGGGATAGCTTTCTTTGGCCATGTTATTTTGAGAAGACATGATTGCTTTGTTAGTATGCTTGAAGTATTATTAATTCTATGTCAATATGAACTTTTGTCTTGAATCTTATGGATCTAAATATTCATGCCACAATTAAGAAGAATTAATTGAAATTATACCAAGTAGCACTCCACATCAAAAATTCTGTTTTTATCATTTACCTACTCGAGGACGAGCAGGAATTAAGCTTGGGGATGCTGATACGTCTCCAACGTATCTATAATTTTTGATTGCTCCATGCTATATTATCTACTGTTTTGAATGTTTATGGGCTTTATTATACACTTTTATATCATTTTTGGGACTAACCTATTAACCCATAGCCCAGTGCTAGTTTCTGTTTTTACCCTGTTTTAGGGTTTCGAAGAAAAGGAAAATCAAACGGAGTCCAATTGACCTGAAACTTCACGGAACTCATTTTTGGAAGGAAAGAAGCCCAGAAGACTTGGAGTGCACGACGGGGGATCTGCGAGGAGGCCATGAGGCAGGGGGGCGCGCCCAACCCCCTGGGCGCGCCCTCCACCCTCGTGAGCCCCTTGTGGCCCCCCTGACGTACTTCTTCCCCCTATATATCTCCATATACCCTAAAAACATCCAGGAGCACAATAGATCGGGAGTTCCACCGCCAGAAGCCTCCGTAGCCATCAAAAACCAATCTAGACCCGTTCCGGCACCCTGCCGGAGGGGGCAATCCCTCTCCGGTGGCCATCTTCATCATCCCGGTGCTCTCCATGACGAGGAGGGAGTAGTTCTCCCTCGAGGCTGAGGGTATGTACCAGTAGCTATGTGTTTGATCTCTCTCTCTCTCTCTCTCTCTCTCGTGTTCTTGAGGTGATACGATCTTGATGTATCGCGAGCTTTGCTATTTTAGTTGGATCCTATGATGTTTTCTCCCCCCTCTACTCTCTTGTAATGAATTGAGTTTCCCCTTTGAAGTTATCTTATCGGATTGAGTCTTTAAAGATTTGAGAACACTTGATGTATGTCTTGCCGTGGATATCTGTGGTGACAATGGGATATCATGTGATTCACTTGATGTATGTTTTGGTGACCAACTTACGGGTTCCGCCCATGAACCTATGCATAGGGGTTGGCACACGTTTTCGTCGTGATTCTCCGGTAGAACTTTGGGGCACTCTTTGAGGTCCTTTGTGTTGGTTGAATAGATGAATCTAAGATTGTGTGATGCATATCGTATAATCATGCCCACAGATACTTGAGGTGACATTGGAGTATCTAGGTGACATTAGGGTTTTGGTTGATTTGTATCTTAAGGTGTTATTCTAGTACGAATTCTAGGGCTGTTTGTGACACTTATAGGAATAGCCCAACGGATTGATTGGAAAGAATAACTTTGAGGTGGTTTCGTACCCTACCATAATCTCTTCGTTCGTTCTCCGCTATTAGTGACTTTGGAGTGACTCTTTGTTGCATGTTGAGGGATAGTTTTATGATCCAATTATGTTAGTATTGTTGAGAGGACTTACACTAGTGAAAGTATGAACCCTAGGCCTTATTTCCACGCATTGCAATACCGTTTACGCTCACTTTTATCATTATTACCTTGCTGTTTTTATAACTTCAGATTACAAATACCTTTATCTACTATCCATATACCACTTTTATCACCATCTCTTCGCCGAACTAGTGCACCTATACAATTTACCATTGTATTGGGTGTGTTGGGGACACAAGAGACTCTTTGTTATTTGGTTGCAGGGTTGCTTGAGAGAGACCATCTTCATCCTACGCCTCCTATGGATTGATAAACCTTAGGTCATCCACTTGAGGTAAATTTGCTACTGTCCTACAAACCTCTGCACTTGGAGGCCCAACAACGTCTACAAGAAGAAGGTTGTGTAGTAGACATCAGTGATTCATGACAGTTGTGAGTATTATTATGAATTAAGGGATAACCTAATGGTTAATTTAATCCACATCTGGGTGGATTGTTTGTGGGCACCTGGGGAATCCAGTGTTGTCCAAGGAGATCCCGGGGCATCTGTGTGATCATCATATGGTTCGCCACCCAGGCTCAAAGGGATCATAAGATTATTCATGCTAGAAACTTCCGTGTGCAGACACATGCCATTATGGGCTCTGGCATAGTTGAGTAACTTGTGGGAAACATTTCCATGATGGGCTAGCAGATGTAGGGGATTGTAGGTGTACCGGCCTATCTATCGGTTAAGGGGACCTCTTCGAAAAGACTATGTCTCAGTCATCCATTTCTCAAACATCATGCAGTGCGAGAAATTCAATGGAGGAGATCGAGTCTTGTGGGGAAAAGTGCGCAAACCTCTGCAGAGTGTAAAAACTAATCATGATTAGCCGTGTCCTTGGTTATGGACATCTTGAGTATCTACTACTTGAATTATTGATTTGATCTCATCACTTTACTTAATTAATTTCTTGAATTATTAATTATTATTTTGGGATTGAGATGGGGTTACCATCCTTAATATTATCAACAAACTTTGTAGTTAAATAAAATATATTCCTTTGTTGTAGGAAAAACTAGCTTTATGAAAATGATAACCATAGAGCCTCCACCAGCCATATATGCATGTAGTGATAGTTGTTATTTGTTAATTGCTCTATAGTGTTATCTTGCGAGCATATTCCATGTGGTGACCTACACAGGCTGCAATGTATTATGTTGCAGAGTTTCCAGACAAGGAGTAAGGTACGCTAGGTCGTTGTCATGCACTCAGTTTTGCCGTGGAGGTGGATGGACTCTTCTACCTTCGAAGCTTCCATTGTTATCTTATTTAGATGGCCTTCAACCATATTATTGTAATAAGTTATCTTTTGAGACATTCGATGTAATAAGTGTGTGATTGAACTCTGTTATAAATCCTCGAGTATTGTGTGTGTCAGCAATACCGATCCAGGGATGACACTTAAGCACAGAGACTTGACCGTCTGAGGTCGGGTCGCTACACTAGAGGCATAGGATTCCATTCTACAAACTAAAGGGCTCCAACGAATACTTTTTCTAAAAACTTTTTATTCCTTAGAATTCCTACAACTTTTGGTAAACCAAACAAGGCCTAAATTACTAATTCGGATTAGGTGGACCCCCTGGTAAATAATCTCACAACAAGAGTCCTATTGAGAGACAATCACAATGTTGTCCTACTGAGTGGTAGTTGCAATAGTCACCACTGTGAGTGGAGTTAAATGAACAGAACCACCACTTTCGTGCCATGACTTGCGGAAAACCACCACTTTACAAAATGTGACACTTCACACCTAACAAAAGAATTGAGGTCATTTTGACGCGGTAAAGCAACCACGTGACTAGTGACGGACGGCGCAAGCAGTAACGGCCGTTAACGGCCTGACCAACTGAGTCGGTCGAAAGATTCCCAAAAAGGAAACATCGGCCGCTCTCTCCATTCTCGCTCCTCACCCGCTCACTCGCCCCCCTTTGAGCTATCACTCCCACTCTCGCTCCCCCTCTGCACCCTCACTGCTCAACCTCGCCACCACCACCGCCGCAATGGCCTCTTCGAGAGATCTACAAGATATCAGTGAGGATAACGAGCTGACCTACACCGGCATGGACGTGGATGTGTGGGTACGTATACACTGGTTTCATTTAGGTTAGGGTTAGGGTTGAATATTATGAATTGCAGAGTGTGACATTTCAGATCCTCCCTTCTCCACCTCTCATCTGTGCCTAAGAGGCTTCTTGTCAATGAAGGAGAATCTTGATACAACTATTGATGCTTCCTTCCATGTGGTCAGTGACTGATCCATAGATCAAATGCAAGCTTCACTAGTTTAGGGTCAAGAAATGTGTTGCATTCGATGACATAAATTGTAGGTAGAATATTCTATGGATGTGCTAAGCAGGTAATAATTGATGAGCTTATTGTTTACTGAATGTGGCCTGTAATTGAATGTGCTAGTGTTAACTGAATCACATTTGTTAACTGATTTGCTACTATTAATTCATGAGCTTATTGTTTATTGAATGTGGTCTGAAGTTGAATGTGCTAGTGTTAACTGAATTACATCTGTTAATTGAACTTGCTACTATTAACTCAGTCACTAGTGTTAACTGAAATTGCTACTGTTAACTAAAATACTACTGTTAACTGAATTTGGTAGTGCCAACTGAATTTGATAGTGTGAACTGAATCACTAGTGTTAACTGAATTACATCTATTAATTGAACTGTCTACTATTAATTGAATCACTACTGTTAATTGAATTTGCTGTTGTTAAGTGAAATACTACTGTTAACTGAATTTGGTGGTGTCAATTGAATTTGATACTGTTAACTGAATTTGATATTGTTAACTGAATTGGTACTATAGACTGAATTGGATAGTGTTAACTGAATTTGATACTATTACCTGAATTGCTACTCTCAACTGAATTTGATAGTGTTAACTGAATCATAGTTTGAACTCAATTTAGTATTGTTAACTGAATACAATTACTACTGTCAACTAAATTTGCAGGGAGGTATTGACTGTGGAGTGATTGAGTGGGTTGATGGTCCCTGGCCTATCATACTTAAGAGGTGCCGACAAAATTGTGGGAGATGTTTCATGACCATAACTATGCCAGGGTGATGGATAGACGGTCTTATGACAAAAAATAGCCAAACTAGAGAAGCAGAATGACTTCATGTGCAAGCAATTGTTGGGGAACACAGTAATTTCAAAAAAAAATCCTACACACACGCAAGATCTATCATGGTGATGCATAGCAACGAGAGGGGAAGAGTGTTGTCCACATACCCTCGTAGACCATAAGAGGAAGCGTTATGACAACGCGGTTGATGTAGTCGTACGTCTTCATGATCCGACCGATCCTAGTACCGAAAGTACGGCACCTCCGCGATCTGCACACGTTCGGCTCGGTGACGTCCCACGAACTCTCGATCCAGCTGAGTGTCGAGGGAGAGCTTCGTTAGCATGATGGCGTGATGATGAAGCTACCGGCGCAGGGCTTCGCCTAAGCACTACGACAATATGACCGAGGTGGATTATGGTGGAGGGGGGCACCGCGCATGGCTGTAAACAATCAACTTGTGTGTTCTAGGGTGCCCCTGCCCCCGTATATAAAGGAGCAAGGGGGGAGGCCGGCCGGCCCAAGGGCGCGCCAAGGAGGGGAGGAGTCCTCCTCCTAGTAGGAGTAGGACTCCCCTTTTCCTAGTCCAACTAGGAGGGGAAGGGGAAGGAAGGAAGGGAGAGGAAGAGGAGAAGGAAAGGGGGGCGCGCCCCCTCCCTAGTCCAATTAGGACTCCCTACTGGGAGGGGGCGCGGCTGCCCCTTGTGGGATGCCTCCCCTCTTCCCTATGGCCCATGAAGGCCCAACTAGAGGGTTACTGAACTACCATCGGTACATCAAAACACATAAACTCATAATACCGATTGTCACCGAACGTTAAGCGTGCGGACCCTACGGGTTCGAGAACTATGTACGCATGACCGAGACATGTCTCCGGTCAATAAACAATAGCAGAACCTGGATGTTCATATTGGCTCCCACATATTCTACGAAGATCTTTATCGGTCAAACCGCATAACGATATACGTTGTTCCCTTTGTCATCAGTATGTTACTTGCCCGAGATTCGATCGTCGGTATCTCAATACCTAGTTCAATCTTGTTATCGGTAAGTCTCCTTACTCGTTCCGTAATGCATCATCCCGTAACTAACTCATTAATCACATTGCTTGCAAGGCTTTTAGTGATGTGCATTACCGAGAGGGCCCAGAGATACCTCTCCGATACTCGAAGTGACAAATCCTAATCTCGATCTATGCCAACTCAACAAACACCATCAGAGACACCTTTAGAGTATCTTTATAGTCACCCAGTTACTTTGTGACTTTTGATAGCACACTAAGTGTTCCTCCGGTATTCGGGAGTTGCATGATCTCATAGTCATAGGAACATGTATAAGTTATGGAGAAAGCAATAGCAACAAACTAAACGATCATCGTGCTAAGCTAACAGATGGGTCAAGTCAATCACATCATTCTCTAATTATGTGATCCCGTTAATCAAATGACAACTCATGTCTATAGTCAGGAAACATAACCATCATTGATTCAACGAGCTAGTCAAGTAGAGGCATACTAGTGACACTCTGTTTGTCTATGTATTCACACATGTACTAAGTTTCCGGTTAATACAATTCTAGCATGAATAATAAAAATTTATCATGATATAAGGAAATATAAATAACAACTTTATTATTGCCTCTAGGGCATATTTCCTTCAGTCTCCGTGTCGGTGTCAAAACCGGTGAATCTCGGGTAGGGGGTCCCGAACTGTGCGTCTAGGCGGATGGTAACAGGAGACAAGGGACACGATGTTTTTACACAGGTTCGGGCCCTCTCTATGGAGGTAAAACCCTACGTCCTGCTTGATTAATATTGATGATATGGGTAGTACAAGAGTAGATCTACCACGAGATCAGAGAGGCTAAACCCTAGAAGCTAGCCTATGGTATGATTGTTGTTCGTGCTACGGACTAAAACCCTCCGGTTTATATAGACACCAGAGAGGGCTAGGGTTACACAGAGTCGGTTACAATGGTAAGAGATCTACATATCCGTATCGCCAAGCTTGCCTTCCACGCCAAGGAAAGCCCCTTACGGATATGGGACGAAGTCTTCAATCTTGTATCTTCATAGTCCAGGAGTCCGGCCGAAGGTATAGTCCGGCTATCCGGACACCCCCTAATCCAGGACTCCCTCAGTAGCCCCTGAACCAGGCTTCAATGACGACGAGTCCGCGCAGATTGTCTTCGGCATTGCAAGGCGGGTTCCTCCTCCAAGTACTTCATAGAAGATTTTGAACACAAAGGTAGTGTCCGGCTCTGCAAAATAAGTTTCCACATATTGCCATAGAGAGAATAATATTTACACAAATCTAATCTACTGACATATTCCGTAGCGTGACATCACACCATGGCCAAGTCTTTATTCGAATCGTTTTACTGTCCCACCTCAGCGCGTTTAGCGAGGCGGTTTCCTTGGCATGTCTTGTCAAAGCAGAGATCGTGTCCCTTTATTTCGGGATTCTCATCAATACGGGCGTGGGCAACCCAACCGTATCCGTTGGTATGTTTTCTCGATCAAAGGCGAGTCGCAAACGGTCACGGGGAGGGCCCTTGGTATTCAACCTCTTATAAAGAGACCAGGGCCTTACTCCTTTCTTTCAATCTCAAATGAGTTCGCCCTTCGCCTCGAGTTCCAACACCCAAGGCTCCAGATTGCAGGCGCTTCGGACCTTCGTCAATGTCCGGTTCTGACCTTCGAGGCCGATGGATGCCCTTCTCCGTCACGGAGGAGGACGTGCTGAAGTTGAGAGAGGCCAGGTTCTTGATCGGCGAAATCTGGCATAGGCTGCCTGCTCAAGGGCAGGTCATTCCCACTCCCAAGCCTGGTGAGAGTGTGGTGTTCATGTCTCACTTCCTTCGGGGGCTAGGCTTCCCGACGGATCCCTCCGTGAGGGGGCTCATGTTTTATTATGGGCTGGAATTTCACGACTTAGCTCCGGAGTCCATCCTCCATATTTCCTCATTCATCGTCGTGTGTGAAGCCTTCCTCCGTATTACTCCTCACTTCGGACTATGGCTCAAGACCTTCAAAGTAGAGCCGAAGATGATTGAGGGACGGCACGCAGAGTGCGGAGGTGCTTTTATAAGCAAGAATGCTAGTGCTCCATGGCCCGAGGGCTCTTTTCAAGGGGAGTCCAGCTTATGGCAATGAGAGTGGTTTTATATCACAGCTCCCAGGAGCACCAAGTGGGTGGCGCTGCCTGCTTTCCGCTCGGGTCCCCCGCCACGACTGGCGTCATGGGTCAATAAGGGGATGGACTGGGGGTCGGCAAAGGATGTGCCCCTGTTGCAGGGCCGCATCCGAGATCTCCTAGAAAGAGACATCTGTCTGGTCGTGGTGACGCAGGTTATGTTAATTCGCCGAGTTCTGCCCTGCAAACGTCGCCCCCTCCGCCTATGGGAGTTCAACCCGGAGGGACCACGAGTTCTCCAACATTTTCTTGGCATGACGCCCGTGGAGATGTACAAATTGTTCTTCGGACCACAAGTAGTGTGTTCGGATTCTATGGAGGACGCAGGTTTGAGCTGCAATCATCCGGATACTCAAGTAAGTAGCCTTGTGCCCGGACTCGCTATCCGTATATTTATCATAAAATTGCCCCTAAAAGAGCTGTCCTTTAAACATGAGTGGATAGCGAAAGCAAAGCTAATCAGGTATCTGGCCCCCCTCCCCGAGACCACACTGGATCCCGTGCTAGTCAGGATGTTGGAGGTTGTGCCTTCGGAGGAAAGCGATGGAGGGGACAAGGAAGCTACAGCCTCCTCGAAGAAGGTTGTCCGGAAGGGAGGAATCGAAAATTCCTCTCCTCAGGGGAAGAAGAGGACCGCCTCTAACGACCCGGAGACCATGGCCTCAAAGCGGGGGAAGAAATCTTCGTCAGAGGGTCCAGCGCCGGGGGATACTTCGGCCGAATTATGCCCTCAAGGGGATCAGCCCTCCACCGAGCCGTAAGTAGAGAGGATTTTTTCTTTTTAAGAATTGAGAGAAATCCTTGCATTATATCTGAGAAGAGTAATCGAAAATTTACCTTGTAGCTCGGACCTTAGCCCTTCTCAGCAGAGCTCGTCTTCGGGGGATCTTCTTCCGGAGATGATGGAGAGCGGAACGCCTCCCCCTTCCGTACTGCCTTGCGAGGCGGGCGACCCTGAGGTATCGTCGCGGAGGGTTTCTCCGAATCCGGAAGGGCCGGAAGGTAGTCATATGGCCCCCCAAAGCCCTCCGCGTCTGGCATTCGAAAAGGGCCATCAGACTAGTCCGTCACCGTCTGGTGCGCGGTCGGAGGAGCTGAAGGATCTGCTAGGGCGAGCATCTATCTCAGAGGAGCACCGTGCATTGATGGGTACGGTGATTGAGAGGATTTCATCCGTGGAGAGCGGATTGCACGAGGCCGTCAGGAGTTTACTGACAGGTTTTGAGGTACGCGAAATAATGTACCCTTTTTGGACAGTTGCGCATAAATAGGATGCGCCCTGTGTAGATAGTAGCCCCTGAGACTCTGTGCGTTGTCAAAAGTGACGGCGCGCAGAGGATCATAATCCCAGGTCTAATATGCCGCCTTCATTTGTAGGTGGCGAAGTGTCGGGTGGCCAGCCGGACTGATGAATTTGCCGAGCTAAAGCGGCAACTTGACGTGGCAGATGCCGACATCGCGCTTGTCAACAAGAGGCTTGACGAGGCACAAGGTATATAATTACTCCTGCGACACCTGGTAAGAGGAGCTTTATGCCAGTATCTTACAATGTGTGCGCTTGATGCAGATGGTGCTGCTGCCACGGAGAATCTTTGGGCGGAACTTGCCCGAGCCAAGGAACAAGCCAGGAAAAGTGATGCGGCTGCCGGAAAGGCAATTGAAGAGCTGAAAGCCGAACAGGCTGCTCACTGCCGAAGCAAGAAGGAAATGGCCGAGATGGCTGTGAAGCTGAAGAGCGCTGCTGACCGTTGTAAGCTTCTAGAAAAAGAAGATCAAGCAGAACAGACAGACCTGGAGAAGGTCGTTGCCGATGCCAAGGATGCTCGCTCTGCGATGAGAGCTATGAAGGAGGAGCTGCGTCAGGCCGGAGAGATCGCGGCTGGAAAGCCCTTTATGCTACGGAGGAAGTTCTTTGATCCTAAACATGCTCCGTTGGACCGGATGTGGAGTACGGCGGACACCTATCTGGATTTGGCAGCGAGTGCCGCAGATGCGGCCGAACACTTCCGAGATCAAGAAGATCGCGATGTGGAAAAGCTCTTTTGGTCGCAGTTCCACAATCCGGAGCGTCCACTGTCATTAGCCGATCGTTTGGCCGAATGGGCCGAGCTAAATAGGTTGTTCGGTCTCCCCATGAAGTATGTCATGAGTCATCTGTGGCCAGAGAGGCCAGAGGCGAAAAGTTATTTCAACTTGGTGCAGCAGTTCCTTGGTGCGGTGCCGCATATCAATGCGATGAAGAGGTCAGCGTGCATAGAGGGTGCGCGGATGGCTCTTGCCCGTGTCAAGACATACTGGGCGGAAATGGAGGCCACTGCTGTTGCATCCCCGGACTTGGATGGAAGCCGAGTACCTGCCGAGCACTATTTTTAGGAAGTTCTGCAAGGCGCTCGTTTAATAGAGACGCAGTGCTCGAAGGATACTATATTCGAATAGCATATTATTATTGTAAAACAATATTTCGATAAATTGTAGAAGCTTTTTATACTTGTGCCTGCAAGTATTATAATACCTCCTGTGCGGCCGTTTAACATATATGTATATATAATCTGAAAGATGGCAGTCGTCGGCTTCAGCCCCCACGCACATAATGCGGGGGTGTTCGCAGAAGGCGCATTTTCACACTTGATCCAACGTCTTGGTCCTACAAAGGAGGTGATAGCGTAGCGAACTAGGAAATCGGACTATGATGCTTTATCACTTTCACTTAGCCATAGGAGTTTGACAGTGAGGCTACTTATATAGCCCCTGGTGGCGCCTGTGCTCGCCCGAACTCGGGGCGCGTATGTGCCTGGCCGGGAAGCGGCCCTTCGTTAATGCGGAGGAATCCTAAAGATTCTGGTAAGTCATCGAGTGGTTGACCAGTCTCACGCTATATCATGACAGTTAGTTTTCAGCTTTCTCTACTGAGGTGCTCGCCTGGCCGAACCGGGGCACAATCCCAGTAGTTCTCCTAGTCCCGCCTTAGCCGATAGAGCGGAACGTAAGGTAGCAAAACACAGGAGCCGGGCAAACCCAACATTTGACCGAAGACATGATTCAGAGCTGATGCATATAAGGCCAAACTCACGACGTCGAACACTCTCTAAGGTATTCGGTCTTTATGAGGGCGGGCGGGATAACGCCCTTAATAATAAGCCCCTAGTGTCCAGGTACACGCAAAACTCTGACGTGGCCACATGCCAAAACGCCAGCCTCCTCCTTGGTTATACCAAGAAACCAGGGGATGTGTATCAACAAGAGACAGTAAAAAAGGTTTACGCAGGGTCTTAATCTGAAAAGAATCCTTGGAACGGGTCCTTGTTGCACGTCTGCGCATGTGTCTCTGTTGTGCCGTATCCTGGACGGGCGTAGCACGGTGTTTATCTGTAAAAGAGAGGAACTTAGTTTAGGAAAGATCGTGCCTAACATGAGTTATACTAAATAAACAAAGTATAAATCGAAATGGGTAAAATTGAGCTTTATTGTCTCTTGTTTTATATGCGCGGAGCCCCTAGTACAGGAGTATACGGCTATTAAGCCTTTATCAATTGTATGTTTATGCCGAACTCGTCTAGCCGTGTCCATGGTCTTGACGACCTGTTTAGGTGCTTTGGCTGGTGAAGCCGCTTTATTGTGGGGCTGTCAAGGCAGCCGCACTATCTTCCGCGCGGGAGGAACACTCAATGTTTTCCCTTTAATGATATGATGCCTCGTGGACCGGGCATCTTAAGCGTAAGAGATGCATAATGCAGTATTGCGTTAAAGCGGGCGAAAGCTTCTTGTCCCAGCATTGCTTGATAGCTACTTGAGAATGGGGCGATGTGGAAAGTTAGCTGTTCGCGTCGGAAGTTATCGGGGGAGCCGAACATAACTTCTAGCTGGAGAGAACCCATGCAACGGGCATCCGGGCCTGGTGTTACCCCTTGAAAGGAGGTTTTGCTATGGCGAATTTTTGTTGGGTCTATCCCCATGTTGCGGATTGTGTCCTGGTATAACAGGTTTAGACCACTGCCGCCGTCCATCAGGACATTTGTAAAGTGGAGTCCGCCAATTATTGGATCTAATACCAAGGCAGTCCAGCCTGCGTTCCGGATACTTCTAGAGTAATCCTGATGGTCGAAGGTGATCGGTTTTAACAACCATTGGCGAGACTCCTTTGGGATAGGCCGTATGGCACGTGTCTCTGTTGGCGCCATTCTGTTCATCACGTGAAGTAAGTTTACTGTTTTGACTTCTTGTGGGAAATCCTTTTGTTTCCTGGTGCTCTGCTTGTGGGGTTCGTCATCGTCCTCACTTGGTGTGTCGAGCCCCTTGTGTTTGGCGTTGAGTTTGCCGAATTGCTTGAAAACCCAACAATCTCTATGGGTGTGGTTCGCAGGCTTCTCGGGAGTACTGTGTATTTGACATATCTTGTCCAAGATTTTGTTTAAGTTGGATAGCTCGTCCCTGTTATCCTTGAGGGGCGGCTTTCTCTGATTCTGCCGCGAGCTTTTGAATCCGGCGTTGACCGCCGTGCTCTTTGGGCTATTTCTCTCCGACGCTGGTCCTTGCTGCATCGGGGTTTTCCGTTTCCATCCCTAACTTCGGATGTACTTGGGTCGCTGGTGCTACATCTTGCCAACCAGCTGTCCTCTCCTACGCAAAAGCGGGTCATGAGGCTTGTTAATGCGGCCATTGTTCTTGGCTTTTCTTGGTCGAGGTGTCTGGCGAGCCATTCGTCTCGAACGTTATGCTTAAAAGCTGCTAGGGCTTCGGCGTCCGGACAGTCGACTATCTGATTCTTTTTAGTAAGAAATCTGTTCCAGAATTTCCGGGCTGACTCTCCGGGCTATTGAGTTATGTGACTGAGATCGTCTGCATCCGGAGGGTGGACATAGGTCCCTTGAAAATTTGCCAGGAAAGCATCCTCAAGCTCTTCCCAACTTCCAATGGGGTTTTTGGGAAGGCTTTTGAGCCAATGCCGGGCTGGCCCTTTAAGCTTGAGGGGTAAGTATTTTATGGCGTGGAGGTCATCTCCTCTGGCCATGTGTATGTGGAGGATATAATCCTCGATTCAGACCCCAGGGTCTGTTGTTCCGTCGTACGCCTCTATGTTTACGGGCTTGAATCCCACTGGGAATTCATGGTCCAGCACCTCATCCGTGAAACATAGGGGGTGTGCGGCACCCCTGTATTTGGGTGTGCCGTGATGTTTGGATATTTGTTGTGTTGCATTGCTTACTAGAGCTTGCTTTCTTGGCCCGTAGATAGATCTGGCTGGGCCATCTTTTTGATGCGGATCCTTTGGTGGATCGCGTGACGGCTTGTGTGCGGCGCCCTTTGCCGCTCCATGCTGGCCATGCGGTCGTCTATCCGACCGGGTGGCTTTCCTATTTTTTGACTGCGGGGCTCTAAGGCCTCGTCAAATTCAGGCAGTAGCTTTTGCTTTGGATAGCTTTTTGTGCGGCGACTGCCGCCATATTTGTCTGCGGTGCTGCGTACTTTGCTCCATCTGATTCTGAGTGCCTCTTCCGTAGTTTTGAGCTTCCGCTTTTGCTTTTTCAGGCTACACGCAGTGGCGACGAGTCTTTTATGGAGGTTCTTCTGCTCCATGAGCTTATCCGGCGCAAGGTCGTCCGGACTGTTGTTTTCTCCGGGGACGGGGTGTTCAGTTTGTTTATCCAAGTTGCCCTGTTCGGACGGCTGCTCAAAGGCATGTTCGTCGTCTGCCGGCTCGTCCTGCTCTATGGCTGGGTCTGTATGGCTGTTGTCTCTGTCGAGGCGGGGCTTGGAGCGGCGCTTACGTCGCCGCTTTGATTGCTTTTGGAGTGAACGATCCCTCGTTGCATCCCTGTGTTCCTCGTCATCGCCTCCTTTGGGTGTGTCCACCATGTATACATCATGAGACGAGGTGGCTGTCCAGTGCCTTATAGGCGTTGGTTCATGTTCATCTCCTACATCGTCGTCCATACCGTCGATGTCTTCGGAGTCGAAGTCGAGCACGTCGTTTAAATTATCGACAGTGGTACGAAGTGGGTGGTGGATGGGCATCGAACTTCTTCGTCGTCCACATCCCAATCCTGCCGGTCATAGTCCGGCCAGGACTCTCCTGACAAAGAGAGAGACCTGAGTGAATTCAGGATGTCGCCGAAGGGCGAGTGCTGAAAGATGTCTGCGGCGGTGAACTCCGTGATCGGCGCCTAATCGGATTCGATCGGCAGGGGCGCGAAGGGCTCGGAGTCCGGAGAGGAGTCCGGCACCTTGGTGTCACGGGCTTCGCAGGGGACAAGGCTGGTGTTCGGCTTGATCGCTGTAGAGATTGCAGCCCCCTAGGCAGTGTCTAACCACCCATCCTCGATTGGTGTGATCGGCTCCGAGCTAGGGGTCGGAGCGGACACAGGTGCGGCCTCCAGGGCACTGTTCGGCGGCAGAGCTAGATCATGCCCATCATGACAGTGCGGCGCACTCGGCTGTGGCTCGAATCCGTCGAAGATCAAGTCTCCATGGATGTCGGCCGTGTAGTTCAGACTTCCAAATCTGACCTGATGGCCAGGGGCGTAGCTTTCGATCTGCTCCAGATGACCAAGCGAATTGGCCCGCAGTGCAAAGCCGCCGAATACGAAGATCTGTCCGGGGAGAAAAGTCTCACCCTGGATCGCATCACTGTTGATGATTGGAGAAGCCATCGGGCCTAAAAGTGACGACACAGAGGAACTCTCAATGAAAGCACCAATGTCGGTGTCAAAACCGGCGGATCTCGGGTAGGGGGTCCCGAACTATGCGTCTAGGCGGATGGTAACAGGAGACAAGGGACACAATGTTTTTACCCAGGTTTGGGCCCTCTCGATGGAGGTAAAACCCTACGTCCTGCTTGATTAATATTGATGATATGGGTAGTACAAGAGTAGATCTACCACGAGATCAGAGAGGCTAAACCCTAGAAGCTAGCCTATGGTATGATTGTTGTTCGTGCTACGAACTAAAACCCTCCGGTTTATATAGACACCGGAGAGGGCTAGGGTTACACAGAGTCGGTTACAATGGTAGGAGATCTACATATCCATATTGCCAAGCTTGCCTTCCACGCCAAGGGAAGTCCCTTCCGGATACGGGACGAAGTCTTCAATCTTGTATCTTCATAGTCCAGGAGTCCGACCGAAGGTATAGTCCGGCTATCTGGACACCCCCGAATCCAGGACTCCCTCACTCCCACTTGCACTAGAGTCAATAATCTAGATTACATTGTAATGATTCTAACACCCATGGAGTCTTGGTGCTGATCATGTTTTGCTCGTGAGAGAGGCTTAGTCAACGGGTCTGCAACATTCAGATCCCTATGTATCTTGCAAATCTGCATGTCTTCCTCCTTGACTTGATCGCAAATGGAATAGAAGCATCTCTTGATGTGCTTGGTTCTCTTGTGAAATCTGGATTCCTTTGCCAAGGCAATTGGACCAGTATTGTCACAAAAGATTTTCATTGGACCCGATGCACTAGGTATTACACCTAGATCGGATACGAACTCCTTCATCCAGACTCCTTCATTTGCTGCTTCCGAAGCAGCGATGTACTCCGCTTCACACGTAGATCCCGCCATGACGCTCTACTTGGAACTGCACCAACTGACAGGTCCACCATTTAATAAAAACACGTATCTGGTTTGTGACTTAGAGTCATCCGGATCAGTGTCAAAGCTTGCATTGACATAACCGTTTATGATGAGCTCTTTGTCACTTCCATATACGAGAAACATATCCTTAGTCCTTTTCAGGTATTTCAGGATGTTCTTGACCGCTGTCCAGTGATCCACTCCTGGATTACTTTGGTACCTCCCTGCTAGACTTATAGCAAGGCACACATCAGGTCTGGTACACAACATAGCATGCATGATAGATCCTATGGCTGAGGCATAGGGAATGACTTTCATTTTCTCTCTATCTTCTGTAGTGGTCGGGCATTGAGTCTGACTCAACTTCACACCTTGTAATACAGGCAAGAATCCTTTCTTTGCCTGATCCATTTTGAACTTCTTCAAAACTTTATCAAGGTATGTGCTTTGTGAAAGTCCAATTAAGCATCTTGATCTATCTCTATCTTGATGCCCAATATATAAGTAGCTTCACCGAGGTCTTTCATCGAAAAATTCTTATTCAAGTATCCTTTTTTTGCTATTCAGAAATTCAGTATCATTTCCGATCAAAAATATGTCATCCACATATAATATCAGAAATGCTACAGAGCTCCCACTCACTTTCTTGTAAATACAGGCTTCTCCAAAAGTCTGTATAAAACTATATGCTTTGACCACACTATCAAATCATATATTCCTACTCCAAGAGGCTTGCACCAGTCCATAAATGGATCATTGGAGCTTGCACACTTTGTTAGAACCTTTTGGATCGACAAAACCTTCTGGTTGCATCATATACAACTCTTCTTTAAGATATCCATTAAGGAATGCAGTTTTGACATCCATTTGCCAAATTTCATAATCATAAAATGCGGCAATTGCTAACATGATTCGGACGGGCTTAAGCATCGCTACGGGTGAGGAGGTCTCATCATAGTCAACTCCTTGAACTTGTCGAAAACCTTTTGCAACAAGTTGAGCTTTGTAGACAGTAATATTACCGTCAGCGTCAATCTTCTTCTTGAAGATCCATTTATTATCTATGGCCCGCCGATCATTGGGCAAGTCAACCAAAGTCCACACTTTGTTCTCATACATGGATCCCATCTCAGATTTCATGGCCTCAAGCCATTTTGCGGAATCTGGGCTCACCATCACTTCCTCATAGTTTGTAGGTTCGTCATGGTCAAGTAACATGACTTCCAGAATAGGATTACCGTACCACTCTGGTGCGGATCTTACTCTGGTTGACCTATGAGGTTCGGTAGTAACTTGATCAGAAGTTTCATGATCATCATCATTAGCTTCCTCACTTACTGTTGTAGGAATCACTGGAACTGATTTCAGTGATGAACTACTTTCCAATAAGGGAGCAGGTACAATTACCTCATCAAGTTCTACTTTCCTCCCACTCACTTCTTTCGAGAGAAACTCCTTCTCTAGAAAGGGTCCATTCTTAGCAACGAATATCTTGCCTTCGGATCTGTGATAGAAGGTGTACCCAACAGTCTCCTTTGGGTATCCTATGAAGACACATTTCTCCAATTTGGGTTCGAGCTTATCAGGTTGAAGCTTTTTCACATAAGCATCGCAGCCCCAAACTGTAAGAAACGACAACTTGGGTTTCTTGCCAAACCACAGTTCATAAGGTGTCATCTCAACGGATTTAGATGGTGCCCTATTTAACATGAATGCAGCCGTCTCTAAAGCATAACCCCAAAACGATAGCGGTAAATCAGTAAGAGACATAATAGATCGCACCATATCTAGTAAAGTACGATTACGATGTTCGGACACACCATTACACTGTGGTGTTCCGGGTGGCGTGAGTTGCGAAACTATTCCACATTGTTTCAAATGAAGACCAAACTCGTAACATCACATCGACCTTGGAACCATTTCCGACGTGCATCATCACTTCGTCCTTAGCCAATCTTTGTTTGATCCATAGCCCCTGTTTCGAGTTGCAAATATGAGCAATAGAACCAGTATCAAATACCTAGGCGCTACTATGATCATTAGTAAGGTACACATCAATAGCATGTATATCAAATATACCTTTCACTTTGCCATCCTTCTTATCCGCCAAATACTTGGGGCAGTTCCGCTTCCAGTGACCAGTCCCTTTGCAGTAGAAGCACTAAGTTTCAGGCTTAGGTCTAGACTTGGGCTTCTTCCCGGGAGCAGCAACTTGCTTGCTATTATTCTTGAAGTTCCCTGTCGCGACCGGTTTTTCAGGATATATTTCCGAGAAAATGGTCCTTGTGCCCACCAGCCCCAGGATTACTGTTAGTTGATGAGGCACCAACTTGATACAGAAATTCCAAGCAAAATACAAAATATGTAGTACAAGACCATTCTGGCCTATGAGTACAACACAAGGTGTCTAGTGGCTGGTGGTGGAAGCGGTTTGTAGTTCATCAGTGTCTATGGGACTCCCTTTCCCATAGGAACAGCTGACCTGGATAACTCCTACCTTCGCGAGGCTGTTATCACCATTGCGTTGGTTCCGGGGCTGTCATCGCAACGCTCCTCTCCATGCAAGAAATCTGGCCAAGACAATAGCCAGGGACAAGCCAGTGAGTACTTTGAATGTACTCGCAAACATTATGAACTCAGGTATAATATAACAAATGAAAATCATGCTCTGAAATATTCCATGATCACAACGCCAGTCATGAAATAAAAATCCATGATGCACGCAAGCAGGTTATTCATATCAAACATGAATATGCAATCAGAGAGTAGAATTAGGACGCACCGATCGGGTGTCTGAAGCGACGCCTCGAAAGGATAATAATATAAAGCATGCCTCAGTCGGGCGTCTGAGCGACACCACAAAAGGGCTTATAAATAAAATAAATAACAAGCATGCCACAGTCGGGCGTCTATGCGACACCACATAAAGGGCTTATAAGTAATTTAAATAACAAGCATGCCATAGTTGGGCGTCTGAGTGACACCACATAAAGGGCTTATAAGCTGCCACAGTCGGGCGTCTGAGCGACACCACATAAAGGGCTTGTAAATAATTAAATAGCAAGCATGCCACAGTCAGGCGTCTGAGCGACACCACATAAAGGGCTTATAAGAGAATAATCACAGTGAATATCCAGGAGGTAGAACCGTCCCAGGAATACTCAATAATTCAAATAATACCAATGGTTAGGCTATAGTAATAATAATCATAATCATCATATGTCCCAAGTCATGATCAATGTTCTGGTTTAGCAATTCTTCCTCTGAAGACCGACACTAAGTTCGACACTTGACCCATTCCAGACTGTAGACCTTAACCATGGACACGGCTATTCGAATATAATCTCTGCAGAGGGTGTACCCTTTACCCACGAGTAACGGATTCCTTTAGTCCATCGGGGCTAATTCTGTCTGTGGTCTTTTAATTGAAAACACACCTGACCGCACACACCAGCCTAACTTACCGGTGTCTGGAATCACCCACAACACCCGTTAAGCGAAACTCTAAGTGGGGAGGCTACAACCTCGACTAGCATGGGATCACAAAATTTATAATGCGCACAAACTAGGGGAGCTACCCCCTCGGCTCCAACCGGAAACACCCATGCCCCTGGACCAGGTGGCATGTCTACCGGATGCAGCCGGTATCTTCCACCATGGCCTCTATGTACGGTGTGTGCTAGGAAGGGGTTGACAACTTACTGAACCGTACCCTACCTATGGCAGCGACAAGTGGTAGTACAAAACAAGTATGGGGGTTACTGGAACAAGACTTGATCTACGGTCGACTCAGGAGATTAAGGCATTCCCTGCAGGATTAGTATAACAAATATATTTCACACCAACAAACAGAATCACCACTCATCATACCTCACCATGCCTTACTGGAGCTTATCGGCCCACCTCCACACAGTGACGAGGCGCTCAGCGCCTTTGACCTTCCTCGTGAAGTATCCGTCTTTGTACACCTCCTCCGCACGACGACGTGCTCGCCCCCTGTCGTGGTTTTGTCACGGAAGATGTCCTAGGGTGAGGACTTAGTCGTGAGGCCAACACATCTATGTGGTAGCTTGAGAGGGGTTGAGCGGAATCGAGAGATGCAACACAAGACATGGATTTAGACAGCTTCGGGCCCCGGGAAACATCATCCGGTAACAACCCTACATGCTGTTTTGAGGCTAGGTCTCATTATCATCAAGAGGGAGTCGCCGTAAACTGGCTCTCCTCTTTGTGTCCAGCCCTAAGATTATTTCTTCTTACTTGTCCCTCTCTGGGGAGCCCTACCCCTCCTTATATATGTTGAAGGGGCGGGTTACATGTAGAGTCCAACTCGGACTTAAGACTTAACTATTCTGACTTATCTTCATGGGCTTCTTAACATCTTGGGCTTCATAACCCCTGGCAACCCAGTTATCACTGTTTTCCATTTTAAGATGGTCTGCCATTTTAAGATGGTCTGCCGGTTTAAGATGGTCTGCCGGTTTAAGATCTGACTTAACTCCTGCCGGTTTACCACCTACCTTAACTCTTGCCGGTTTACCACCTGCCGATTTACCATCTGAGTTAACTGTCTATTTTACCTGTCTGTCTTAACTGTCAGCCGGTTTAACAACCTGCCGATTTACCGTCTGACTTAACACCAACCGGTTTACCACCTGCCTTAACACCTGCCGGTTTACCACCCGCTTTAACACCTGCTAGTTTACTAAGTCCCAGCCGGGTTATAACTCCGTCCGGATCATACTGTGGGGTATATCCCCGACATTAGCCCCCAGTTTAATTTGGATTTATCCATTTTAAACTGATCTTGATGTAACATCCCAAATTTTCAATTTGGAATGTTATACATTAGACCATCATTGCATATCATAATTTATTTGCTTTTGGTTTTGATCCTAGAAATTCCACGCAACTCAAGGACCCACGGAGAGAGTTGGGGATTTCGCTATTATCATATTTGAGTTTCTCAAATTTTGCGAATGGGATCATTTGATTTTAATTATTTTATCATCAATTATTTCTATTACAAAAATATGAGAGAGGCAATAAAATGACTTTCCCAAAATAAAGAAATATTGAGGATTTAATAATAAAATCAAATAAGATTTTATTTTGGAGTTTTTCGGTATTTTATTTGAATTTAGGAAAAATGTGCGTTTTTCAAAATTGCATTTAGGCCCCAAATAAATGTTCACCTTATGCGGCTTGATTTTAGAAGCCCGGGAAGATTTACTTCGGGATTTTTGGAGTCCGTTTAGTATTTCTTTTATTTGTTTTTCTGTGCAGAATAATTAAAAAAAATGCGAACCGACTTTGGGCCGTACCCGAGCGGGACTCCGCCCGGGGGCAGCCTTTAAATAGCCGCCCCAGCCCACCAGAGCCACCGCCAACCCTAACCCTAGCCGCGCCTCGATCCGCGCGCCCGCCACCGCCGCCGGAGCCGCCGCCGACCCGCCTCCCGAGGTAAAAAAACAAAAAAAAGAAAAAAGGTCGCGGTTTTATTTTATTTTATTAGTTTCGTTTTTTTAAATAGATTGGTTTTTCCAGTTTATTTATTTAGCGAGCGTTCGTCCGTTCGTTCATTCTAGCGAACGTTTGTCGTTTTTCTTTTTCTCGGATTAAATCCGCGATTTTTCCGGTCGCGATTCCTGATCTGATTTTCGTTTTAGTATAACTTTTCGCTCGTTTATCGGAATCAGGCAATTCAAGCGCCTGGAGTTTCGTCTCGAAACCCTCTATCCGTTTAACCAACTTAAACAAGTTTTTGCCACTGTAAAAATTTCCCTAGATCTAGAATAGTAAATGAAGCCTGTTTTCTTTTGCCGTTTGACTTTTGTTGCTTCGTTTGATTTGATTCTTTTTGCAAACCGGAGTTGTTAAGTTGAACCTTCTAGTTAGATCTCTTATTTGAGTTTTACCCATGCATTAGATGAATACTTATTGTATGCTTGTTTGTTTGTCTGCGATAGAATACCCGGAGTGCGCCGCCTGCTACTTCGAATCCCTAGGTTTCGCGGATTATTAGCAAGGCAAGTAACACTTTGATCATACCTCCTACTACCCAGTTTTATTGCATTAGATCAATCCTCAAACATTGCGTGATTAGGATCTAATTAAATTGTGGGATGGGAAGTAGTTGAGGTAGTACCTATTACCTGTTGTATTATCAAACCTTTGGGAGTTACTTCTACGTTTGCCTATTATGCCATACTATGCTAGTAGACGTGGATTGGGTGAGTGATATCCATGACAGATGTGAGTTTGTTAATTAATGGTTTATCTAAGGTGGCAACTTAAACACACATCTGGATGGATTGAGGTACGTGGGTATTCCAGGATTGCTTGTTTTTCTTTATGGACCGCCACCCAGGCCCAAAGGGATCATGAGATTTTTCATACTAGAAACTTCCATGTGCAGCCACAAGCTATTATGGGCTCTAGCATAGTTGATTAAGTCGTGCGAACTCTTACATGGTAGACTAGCAGATGTAGGGGAAAGTAGGTGTAACGGTCTATCCATCATAAGGTGCTAGCGCTTCTGAAAGACTATGTCTCGGTCACCCGTTTCTCAAACACCATGTAGTGCAAGAAACCAAACGGAGCCGATCGAGTCTTGTGGGGAAAAGTGCGCCGTGTCCCCGGTTATGGACATCTTGAGTATCTAGTACTTGGATTATCATGTGAATCTCAACATGTTACTCTAAATTAATTTTGTTGGGTTTTGTTTAATGATGATGTTTAATTGGGATTGAGAATGCTGTCAGCCATTCTCAATGTTTAACAACTACCATGATAGTTAAATAAAATTTATTCCTTTGCAGTAGGGAAAAATTGGCTTTACGCAAAACTGTAACCATAGAGCTTTCCACCAGCCAAATATGCATATAGTATAGCTGTTTCATTCCATTACTCTCTATGTGTTACTTTGCCAGCATATTCCATGTGCTGACCCGTTTCGGGCTGCAACGTTAATGTTGCAGACTTTTCAGACGACGATTAAGGAGTTTTTAGGTCGTGGTTCTATACTCAGTGATGCCATTGAAGTTGATGGACTCACTTATCTTCCAAGCCTTCCGCTGTTATAGTTATTAGATGGCCTTAAGCCATATTTATTGTAATAAGTTCTCTATTGAGACACTCGATGTAATAAGTGTGTGATTGCTACTCTGTTATAAATCCTCCGAGTACTATGTGGTGTCAGCATTACTGATCCATGGATGACACCTGGGCACAGAGATCAGACTGTTTGAGGTCTGGTCGCTACAGAGATGGTATCAGAGCACACGCTGACTATAGGACACGACCACTAAGCTAAAGACCTAGATCACTATTCACTCTCTTCTCTTCTGACCTCTCATCTTTTCTACTCTTTAGGATGGCGGATGCAAGGAACAAGTTCACGCAACCGGATGACGATACACCTTTTGGACGTCACTTGAAGGAAGTCACTAGATACCTGAACATAGGAGTACCAAGCTTCACCGGAACCTACAACGCCACTTTACCTGAAGAAGAGCGCTGGATGATTCAAGTTCAAGTTCCAGGAAGGACGTTCATGCCAGTCACTGAGCCCATAGAGGTTTCTTTTGATGCACCAACTTGGAGTCTAGGAAAGAGCATGGCAGCTCACATCACCATGGGACGCATTGGAGTAGTCTACCGCAATGATCTCAAGGATACTATCTACCAGATTTGTGGGTGCCAAGATGAACACTGGGAGATGATCAGCACCAGGAAGGATAGATCAGTTGCAGCTTTTATCCAGGAGTTAAACCAGCACATTCGACGACAGGAGAACCAGATGTGCGCCGACATGATAGACCTGAAGAAGGCAAGGACAAGAATCAAGGAACTGGAGGAAGAACTCAAGGCTACACGTGAAGATTATGAAGAGGAAATTGAAGTATTGGTGGAGAAGAATGACGATCTGATCAAGAAGATCGGGATATTTATGGGAGGCCCTACACCAGTAGATGAAGACGAAGAACCCAATGAGATTCGTCCGGAAGACTACATCATCATCGACGACACCGATTCGGATCCAGATGATAGCGATGATGACTATGTTGATGAAGCCGGAGCAGATATCATGGAGTCTGCAACCAAAGAATATTTCTAGTAGACCACCTCATCAGTAGTAGTAGTCCACCATGTAATACAGCAGTCCGAGCACTTTTGCGATAGTTAGATCGATTGTATGCCCTTGTTTGATTGAATGAAGTGAATTGTTTGCTTTTGCCTCATGTGCATATGGGTAGTGTTTTCTCTTTAGACCCCCTCTATTCTTAAATCTCATCTTTTCTAAACCCTCAGATGCCTCCGAGATGTGACCCCGGATTTACCTTTCCACCGGAGCTCACCCAGTTGATCCAGCAGCAGAACACATTGATGCAGTTGCTAGTCCAGAATCAGAATCAGGGGAACAACAACAACAACCCACCACCACCACCACCTGTTGATCACCTAGCCCGTTTTCTTAGGCTGAATCCGCCGGTGTTTTCCAGTAGCACCGAGCCAATAGTAGCAGATGATTGGCTCTGCAAGACAGCTAGAGAGTTGACCACAACAGGATGTACAGATGCGGAGAAGGTGAAGTTTGCCGCACATCAGCTTGAAGGACCCGCAGCATCATGGTGGGAGAATTTCACAGCCACTTTCCCTGTCAACACTGTCACTTGGGACCAGTTTCAGCAGGCTTTTCGAACTGCCCATGTTTCAGCAAGAGCTATGGCCATGAAGAAGCGTGAGTTTTGCAACTTGCGCCAAGGAGGACGGATAGTTGGCTAGTATGTGGAGGACTTTAGTAAATTAGCACGTTATGCCCCAGATGACGTTGCTATGGATGCAGCTAAGCAGGAGAAGTTTCTGGAAGGACTGAATGATAAGTTGAGCATGCAGTTGATGGTAGCAACCTTCAACAACTACCAGGAGTTGGTAGACCGTGCTCTTATGATTGAAAGCAAGCAACAGCAAATTGAGAACCGTAAGAGGAAGTATGGACAAGGGAAGTACAATTCTAGAGCCCAGCAGAAGTCGCGTTTTACCCCTAGATCGGGAGGACATTTTTAGAATACCCATGGAGGAGGTAGCTCGCACAATCACAATGGCACCAAGAATGGTAATGGGAATGGAGGAAGCAACAGCCAGAACCGTACCAACCCATCAACCCCAGCCAAGAAGGACCTGAGCCAAGTCACTTGCTTTAAGTGCCAGAAGACCGGACATTATGCCAATGAATGTCCTGAAGGCCAGAATGGCAATGGAAGCTCTGGGAAGAAGCCGAACCCTTTCAACAGGGGACAGGTGAACCACGTTAACGTGGAGGAGGTTGAAGAGCAGCCGGATGCCGTAATAGGTAAGTTTTTGGTTAAGTCAATTACTGCACTCGTTCTTTTTGATACTGGTGCATCACATTCATACATATCAAGGGGATTTGTGGATAAGTATAACTTACCCACTAAGGTTCTTAGAACACCTATGCTAGTAAGCTCACCAGGAGCGGAGTATATGGCTAGTCAAGGATGTTTTCAAGTGCCATTGAGTATAGGTAGGCATGTGTTTCCCTCGGATTTAATCATTTTGGAATCACAAGGATTGGATGTAATTCTGGGTATGGATTGGCTGTCGATGTACGGAGGAAACATTGATTGCGCCAGTAAGACAATTTTGCTTACTACCCTAGAAGGAAGAAGGATCAAGTATGTATCCCGACATGTGCCAAAAGGGACTCAAGTAAATTGTTTAACAGGAGTTGTGCAGGAGGAAGTACCGGTGGTAAGGGATTTCCCTGAAGTATTTCCAGAAGAGTTGCCAGGCATGCCACCGGATAGAGATATTGAGTTTTTAATTGAGCTATTGCCAGGCACAGGGCCAATATCGAAGAGACCATACAGGATGCCTGCAAAGGATTTGGTGGAGATTAAGAAGCAGATTAAGGAGTTACTGGATAAAGGTTACATTCGCCCAAGTTCGTTGCCTTGGGGATCACCAGTACTTCTAGTGGAGAAAAAGGATGGATCGTTAAGGATGGTGGTTGATTATCGAGGATTGAATGAAGTAACCATCAAGAACAAGTACCCACTACCAATGATCAATGATCTGTTTGATCGATTGCAAGGAGCTAAGGTATTTTCCAAGATCGATCTGCGATCAGGATACCACCAGTTGAAGATTCGAGAACAGGATATACCTAAGACAACTTTTACCACCAGGTATGGGCTGTACGAGTATACCGTTATGTCATTTGGTCTGACTAACGCACCTGCCAATTTTATGAACATGATGAACAAAGTGTTTATGGAGTTCTTGGATAAGTTCATCATGGTGTTCATTGATGATATTCTGGTTTACTCGAAAAGTGAAGAGGAGCATAAGGAGCATTTGTGATTGGTACTTGAGAAGCTCAGAGAACATCAGTTGTATGACAAGTTCAGCAAATGTGAGTTTTGGTTGAAGGAAGTAGGATTCCTCGGACACGTTATATCCGGAGAAGGTATATCAGTAGATCCCACTAAAGTTGATACCGTGACCAAGTGGGAGGCACCAACAACAGTTGGAGAGATCCGGATTTCCTTGGACTCGCAGGATACTACCGGAGATTCATTGAGAATTTCTCAAAGATTGTGAAGCCTATGACGGAGTTATTAAAGAAGGATACCAAGTTCATATGGACTGAGGAGCATGAGGCTAGTTTCCAGGAGTTGAAGAAACGCTTGGTTACTTCACCAGTGTTGATTTTGCCAGACCAGATCAAGGATTATGAGGTGTATTGCGACGCTTCATGACGAGGACTTGGAGCAGTGCTTATGCAGGAAGGGAGAGTTGTTTCATATGCCTCATGACAACTGAAACCTCACGAGTTGAATTATGCTACGCATGATTTGGAGTTAGCAGCCGTAGTGCATGCACTGAAGACTTGGAGACATTTCCTCTTTGGAAATCATTGTGAGGTGTACACGGATCACAAGAGTTTGAAGTACATTTTCACGCAGAAGGAGTTGAACCTCAGACAAAGGAGATGGTTGGAGCTCATCAAGGATTATGATATGAGATTGCATTACCATCCCGGAAAGGCTAATGTAGTAGCTGGCGCATTGAGCCGCAAAAGCCATGTCAATACACTAATGACGGGAGAAATACCAAGGGAGTTAGCAGAAAATCTTCGTGAACTATGTTTGGAAATAGTTCCGAGAGGCTATGTAGCAGCATTGGAGATTCAGTCAACTTTGATGGATAGAATCAGAGAAGCTCAGAAGACTGACAAGGAGATTGCCTCTATAAAGGAGAAAATGAGCGAGGGAAAGGCTAAAGGATTTTGTGAGGATGAGCACGACACCCTATGGTTTGAAGACCGTGTTTATGTGCCCAATGACCCGGAGATCAGGAAGTTGATTCTACAAGAGGCACACGATTCACCATATTCGATTCACCTAGGAAATACCAAGATGTATTTGGATTTGAAGGATATTTTCTGGTGGACCGGAATGAAGAAAGATATTGCGGAGTATGTAGCAGTTTGTGATGTATGTCAGAGAGTAAAGGCAGAGCATCATAAGCCAGCAGGATTGCTACAGCCATTGCCGATACCCAAATGGAAGTGGGATAAGTTAGGCATGGATTTTATCACGGGATTACCCAGGACTCGTTCAGGCTATGACTCGATTTGGGTTGTAGTTGATCGGTTGACGAAAGTAGCTCATTTCATCCTGGTAAAGACCACTTACACCAGTGCTAAGTTGGCAAAGATATACATGAGCAGGATTGTATGCTTACATGGAGTTCCGAGGAGTATAGTATCAGATAGAGGAACCCAATTTACCTCAAAGTTCTGGAATCAGTTGCACGAAACTTTGGGTACCAGGCTAGAGTTCAGCATAGCTTTTCATCCACAGACAGATGGACAGACCGAGAGAGTCAATCAGATTTTGGAGGACATGCTGAGAGCTTGTGCGCTAGATTATGGATCTAGTTGGGACGAGAATTTGCCGTATGCCGAATTCTCTTACAACAATAGCTATCAATCCAGTTTAAAGATGGCCCCTTTCGAAGCCTTGTACGGAAGGAGGTGCAGGACACCGTTGACGTGGGATGAAGTTGGAGACCGCTAGTTGTTTGGACCTGACTTGATTAAGGAGTCTGAACATAAGGTAAAATTGATTCGCGATAGGCTCAAGATAGCCCAGTCCAGACAGAAGAGTTATGCAGATTCTAAACGCAAGGAGACAGTTTACAAAGTTGGAGATAGAGCTTATCTTCGAGTATCCCCACTTCGGGGAACAAAGTGCTTTGGTGTTAAAGGAAAGTTAGCGCCACGATTTGTAGGACCATACCGAGTATTGGAACGTATGGGAGAAGTGGCCTACAAGTTGGAATTGTCTGAAGGATTGTCAGGAGTTCATGATGTGTTCCACGTTTCTCAGTTGAAGAAGTGCCACGCGGAGATGGCTGACATACCCTTGAGAGACACCGTGCCATTGGAAGCAATTTAGTTGGATAACAATTTGACCTATGAGGAGAAACCAGTTAAGATTCTAGAGTATGCCAGTCGAGTCACCCGCAGCAAGGTTATCAAGTTCTATAAGGTTCAGTGGAGCCACCACACGGAGGATGAAGCCACCTGGGAGCGAGAGGAAGATTTGCTCAAGGACCACCCTCACCTATTTTCTAGCCAACCCGAATCTCGAGGGCGAGATTCATCTTAAGGGGGGTAGGTTTGTAACATCCCAAATTTTCAATTTGGAATGTTATACATTAGACCATCATTACATATCATAATTTATTTGCTTTTGGTTTTGATCCTATAAATTCCACGCAACTCAAGGACCCACGGAGAGAGTTGGGGATGTCGCTATTTTCATATTTGAGTTTTCTCAAATTTTGCGAATAGGATCATTTGATTTTAATTATTTTATTATCAATTATTTCTATTACAAAAATATGAGAGGGGGAATAAAATGACTTTCCCAAAATAAAGAAATATTGAGGATTTAATAATAAAATCAAATAAGATTTTATTTTGGAGTTTTTCGGTATTTTATTTGAATTTAGGAAAAATATGTGTTTTCAAAATTGCATTTAGGCCCCAAATAAATGTTCACCTTGTGCGGCTTGATTTTAGAAGCCCGGGAAAATTTATTTTGGGATTTTTGGAGTCCGTTTAGTATTTCTTTTATTTGTTTTTCTGAGCGGAATAATTAAAAAAACGCGAACCGACTTTGGGCCGTACCTGAGCGGGACTCCGCCCGAGGGTAGCCTTTAAATAGCCGCCGCCCGAGCCGCCCCAGCCCACCAGAGCCGCCACCAACCCTAACCCTAGCCGCGCCTCGATCCGTGCGCCCGCCGCCGCCACCGGAGCCGCCGCCACCGACCCGCCTCCCGAGGTAAAAAAAAAGGTCGTGGTTTTATTTTATCAAACCTTTGGGAGTTACTTCTACGTTTGCCTATTATGCCATGCTATGTTAGTAGACGTGGATTGGGTGAGTGATATCCATGACAGATGTGAGTTTGTTAATTAATGGTTTATCTAAGGTGGCAACTTAAACACACATCTGGATGGATTGAGGTACGTGGGTATTCCAGGATTGCTTGTTTTTCTTTATGGACCGCCACCCAGGCCCAAAGGGATCATGAGATTTTTCATACTAGAAACTTCCGTGTGCAGCCGCAAGCTATTATGGGCACTAGCATAGTTGATTAAGTCGTGCGAACTCTACTAGCAGATGTAGGGGAAAGTAGGTGTACTGGTCTATCCATCGTAAGGTGCTAGCGCCTTTGAAAGACTATGTCTCGGTCATCCGTTTCTCAAACACCATGTAGTGCGAGAAACCAAACGGAGGCGATCGAGTCTTGTGGGGAAAAGTGCGCAAACCTCTGCAGAGTGTATAACTAATCATGGTTTGCCGTGTCCCCGGTTATGGACATCTTGAGTATCTAGTACTTGGGGTATCTTAAGTATCTCATCACAAATCTTGAGCTTCGGTGGTGGAGTACCTTGAGGGCTGTAACATCCCAAATTGTCAATTTGGAATGTTATACATAGATCATTAATGCATATCATATTTTATTGCATTTCGTTTCTCGATCTTCGAAATCCTAAGCAACTCAAGGACCCTCAGAGAGAGAGTTGGGGATTTCCCTGTTTTCATATTTGAGTTTTATCAAATATTGAAACGAGGATTTTTGGTTTTAATTATTTTTCTCTTTGAAAATATTTCATATTAAAATATATGAGAGAAGATAATATGAATTCTCCAAAATAAATGAAATATTAGGGGGGAAATATTAAAATCAAATATTGGATTTTATTCGGAGTTTATTGCTATTTTATTTGATTTCAAAGTTGCATTTTAGGGCCAAGAAAATGTTCATCTTGTTCTAAATATTTTACTTAGACGGAGAAAATTTGTTTTGGCATTTTTAGATTTTTATTTTATTTTCTAGGATTTATTTAGTTCCGGCAAAATTATTTAAAAAAACTCGCAGCTCCCGACTGGGCCAAAGCCCAGCCGAGCCAGCCCAAGCCGCCCGCGCCTCGTCTCAACCTGGAGACCGCGAGCGCCACCACCGCCGCTAGCGACTCCTCCCGTGCCGCTTGCTCCTTCCCCAAGCCGCCGCACCCCCTCCTCTCATAAGCCGCCGCACCCCCCCTGGAGCCCCGAGCCGCCCCTCACCGCCGCCGTAAGCCGCCTACCCTGCCGCCGCTGCCACGTCACTGCGCCGCCCCGCCCCACTCGTCGGAGCCGCCCTGCCGCACCAGAGCTCATCGGAGGTATAAGCGCCGTTCGGTTTTTTTTTAAATCGGTTCGATTTTTGTTAGAAAACCCTAGTTTTTTTCGATAGATCGGTTCACCGGTTTTTTTCGGTTTAGTTACTTTGTGGACGTTCGTCCGTACGTTCGTTTTAACGAACGGTGTTCACTCGTTAGCCGCAGACAACGAACGTTCATTCTTTAGCCTGTTCGTCAGTTTTCTTTTACTCAGATTTTCCGCGATTATTTTCAATCACGATTTCTGATCCGATTTTCATTTTAGTTTATCTTTTCACTCGTTTATCGGAAACAGGCGATTCAAGCGCCTAGATATTCGTCTCGAAACCCTCTTTCCGTTTAACCAACTTGAACAAGCTTTTGCTACTGTAAAATTTGACCTTAGTCCAGATTGGTAAACGGATCTTGTTTCTTTCGCAGATTGACTTCCGTTGCTCCGTTTGATTTGATTCTTTTCGCAAACCGGAGTTCTTAAGTTGAACTTTCTGGTTAGATCTTCTTATTTGAGATTTACCCATGTTTCTTTGCTTGATTGCTTATGTATGCTATTGTTTGTTTGCGATAGAACACCCGAAGTGCGAAGCGTGCTACTACGAGTCCCTAGGTTTTACGGATCATCAGCAAGGCAAGTAACACTTTGATCATACCCCTTTATCACCCAGTTTTTATGCATTAGTTCCAATCCTCAAACATTGCATGGTTAGGATGTGATTAACTTGTGGGTTGGGAAGTAGTTGATGAGGTAGTACCTATTGCCCTGTTATTATCAAACCCTTGGGAGTTACTTCTACGAATTGCTTATATTGCTATGCTATGCTCGTAGACGTGGTTTGGGTGAGTGAAATACATGACAAATGTGAGAGTGTTAATTAATGGTTCAACTTAAGGTGGCAACTTGAATACACATCTGGGTGGATTGTTTGTTGGGCACCTGGGGAATCCAGTGTTGTCCTAGGATATCCCGGAGTACCCGTGTGATAATCCTATGGTCCACCACCCAGGCTCAAAGGGAACGGAGATATTTTCATGCTAGAAACTTCCGTGTGCAGCCACAAGCTATTATGGGCTCTAGCATAGTTGAGTAAGTTGCGTGAAGCTCCCGAAGAGGTGGATCAGCAGGTAGAGGGATGTAGGTTGGTATGGTCTGCCCGGAGTAAGGGGTTAATGCTTTTGAAACATTGTGTCTCGGTCATCCGTTTCTCAAACACCCTGTAGTGCGAGAAATCCAACGGAGGAGATTGATTCTTGTGGGGAAAAGTGCACAGACCTCTGCAGAGTGTATAAACTAATCATGGTTAGCCGTGTCCCCGGTTATGGACATCTTGAGTATCTAGTACTTGGAGTATCATAAGTATCTCATCACTCTAAACTAATATTGTTGGGTTGTTAATTACTTTAATTGGGATTGAGTTGGAGGAACCTTCTCAATGATGTTTCAACTACCATGATAGTTAAATAAAATCTATTCCTTTGTTGTAGGAAAAAATTGGCATTTCGCAAAAACCATAACCATAGAGCTTTCCACCAGACAAATATGCATGTGGTGATAGCATTATTCTGTTCTTGCTCTACTGTGTTACTTTGCCAGCATATTCCATGTGCTGACCCGTTTTCGGGCTGCAACGTATTATGTTGTAGACTTTTCAGACGAGGAGTAAGGTTCGTTAGGTCATTGTCGTGCAGCTCAGCTATGCCGTTGGAGTTGATGGACTCAGTTTATCTTCCAAGCCTTCCGCTGTTATCGTATTAGATGGCCTTAAGCATATTTATTGTAATAAGTTCTCTTTTGAGACATTCGGTGTAATAAGTGTGTGATTGCTACTCTGTTATATATCCTTGAGTACTGTGTGTGTCAGCATTACCGATCCAGGGATGACAGTGAAGCGCAGAGACTTGACCGTTTGAGGTCAGGTCGCTACAAGATGGTATCAGAGCACACACTGAGTGTAGGACATGACCACTAAGCTACAACCCTAGATCACTATTCTCTTCTCATTTATGACTCCTCTCCATTTTCTACTCTTTAGGATGGCGGACGCAAGGAACAAGTTTGCACAACCGGATGAAGAAGCACCTTTTGGACGACACTTGAAGGAAGTCACTAGGTACTTGAACATTGGAATACCAAGCTTCACCGGGACTTACAATGCCACTTTACCAGAAGAGGAGCGATGGATGATTCAAGTTCAAGTTCCAGGAAGGACATTCACTCCCGTCACTAAGCCCATAGAGTTTTCCTTCGATGCACCAACCTGGAGTTTAGGAAAGAGTATGGCAGCTCACATCACCATGGGACGCATTGGAGAAGTTTATCATAAGGAGCTTAAGGATACTATCTATCAGATTTGTGGGCGCCGAGATGAGCAATGGGAGATGATCAGCACCAGGAAGGATAGATCAATTGCAGCTTTCATTCAGGAGTTAAACCAGCATATTCGTCGCTAGGAGAACCAGATGTGCGCAGGAATGATAGATCTGAAGAAGGCGATGACTAGGATCACGGAACTGGAAGAAGAACTTAAGGCTACTCGTGAAGATTATGAGGAGGAAATTGTCGTACTAGTGGAGAAGAATGACGATCTGGAAAGGAATCTAGGAGTATTCCTGGGAGACCCCGCCCCAGGAGGAGAAGACGAAGAACCCAAGGAGATTCGTTCGGAGGACTACATTATTATCGATGACACCGACTCGGACCCCGATAATAGTGATGATGACTATAAAGACGAAGCTGGAGCAGACATCAGGGAGTCTTCAACCGAGGAATATTTTTAGTAGACCACCACATCAGTAGTAGTATTCCACCATGTAAATAGTATAGTCCAAGCACTTTTGTAACAATAGTTAGATCGATTGTATGCCCTTGCTTGATTGATTGAGTGAAATATTTGTGTTTATCTCATGTGCATATGGGTAATGTTTTCTCATTAGACCTCATTCTATTCTAATCTCTCCCCTCACTACTAGGGAAAACCCTAGCAGTAGCGCTGGTTTTATGCTCACTAGTAGCGCAGGTAGGCGCGCTACTAATAAGGCGCTACAGCTATTGCTTAGCAGTAACGCGTACCGCACGCGCTACTGCTAGGACAAATAGCTGCAGCGCTTGTTCTCTCCCACGCTGCTGCTAATGTAACTACTGGCAGCGTGTTTTCTTTCCATCGCTACTAGTATTATTTTTATTTTTTTTTATTTTTAGTGTATTTATGCGCCATCGTACAAATATTGGTACAATACCAGTTATGAGGTTTACATCATTATGTCCATAACAGTGTGTCAAATGAAGGTGGATTAGGTTCAAGTGGAGGCAATATGTGGTGCATGTCAAAAGTATACTACTAATCCAAACTTGATCTAGTTTGGACTAGTAGTACTTTCGATGTGCACCACATGTTGCCTCCACTTGAATCTAATCCGCCAGCACAAGCTATTTAATCATCATCATAATCATTAGCACCAACAATATTTATTTAATCACCACTAGCACTAGCTAATAATAATCATCAGTCATTACCACCAACACTAGGTATTTTATCATCATAGTAATAGTGTAGCACATCATCATCCTCAAACTCATTTCTAGCTAATCACTCCTGCTGCTCTCTCTTAGGTAAAACAACATAAAACATGTGTAGCTCTCCTCCTTGATCAAGTTGGAGCATGCAGATGAACCTGTCTCCTAATTTTGGGTAGCACATCTGTTTGCTGCCACCTAGTACTTGTCTGCGCTCCCCCATTACATATCTGGTCCAGTCTTGCACTATTAAGCATTCATCGCTAATCTTGAATGCACTAAAGTAACATGTAGGATATCTTGGCCGTAAGCTAATAATACTCATGGTACCTTTAGTCTCGATCCCATAAGGCACAACATTCATCAGGAGTCCCTGTTGAAGAACATCGTATGGTCACATACTTAGCAATGAAGTTTAGCTTCACAAATAATGTATGGAAAAGATGCACTGAGGACAAATAGTAAAAATCTTACCATCCTTCCTAAATAGATGTGACCGTAGTTCATGACGAACACTATTGGTCGCACGTTTTCAGTACTAAGATTTCTAAGTCCAGGAAGAAAATTTGTCTAGACGGTATCAAGATCCTCAAGCCATGAAACATAATGACTTAGCTCCTCGCAGTTTAGTTCAGCCCCGGGATAGTAGTAGGTCCTGTCTACCAAGCGCTGGACATGTTTGCTTGCACCGAAATAAGCTGACAATACAAATTAGTTGTCAACTATTTTTGAATAAACAATATCAAAGACATAAATATGGTTGAGAAACTTACATTTTGGTGTAACTGGAGGCGTCTGCACATTGACCCAGATGTCGGTATTACCTTCAATATCATCTTCCGGACGAATATCAAAGGTGATAACCATATCAGGCTGAAATGCATAAGTCTTGCATAGTGCTCGCTATGCATCCAAAATAGGTGTAGTCGTCTGAATTGTATAATTTTGCGTGGAAAATATAACCATGCTCGATCTTCAAATAAACTTTCTTTACCTCCATAGTATGACTGAAACCTATCTTATCCAATACAAAAACTCTTGCATGGCAGGGGATACGCTAGTAGAATAGTAAAAAAATATAAGTTCAAGCAAATGAAGCAGATGTCATGCTTAATTACGAAAAAAGACTTGTCGTTGTGACTTACTGTATCCACTTCGAAGTTCTCGTCCAGCTTGATGCTGAAGCGCCTATCATCATCTAGGAAGATTCCGTCGCACAGGCCGTGCTCGTCTTCGCAGTATTTGCAAATACCGAAATCCTTTTTGTCGTCAGACATTTCCTATGTTCATAGTTAAAGCATTAATTGAAAATCGATAGAAGACAACTACCAGGATACTCAACACACAAATCCGGGGCACTCGATATTTCCTACATATTCTGGCAAAAGTCATGCCAAAGTTCACGGAAAAATCCGGCATGACCTTTGCTAAAATAGGATATATCAAGCGCCTGAAATTTGCCGGAACGGAAATGAATCAACACTCCGGCAAAACATAGCCCACTCGGAGGTGTAACCTGCAAACATGACCGGCCACTTGGATATTGAGCAACACAAGATATACATTTCAAAATATCTTATAAGACTCAAATTAGCATGCATTCAATAAGCAAAACTACATCATCTCATGCGTCCGTACATCGTCGAATATTATCACTAATACATCCCGAATAGTGTCATACATATAACATCACTAGTACAACTAAAACCCTAGCACACGACGGGTATCGGCGCGGGCGGTGGACACCCACAGAGAAGGAACCATCACGGGATCATAGCTCTAGTGAGATCCCTGGAGAACCTGCCAGGTATTGGAGAACCGGTGCTCCAACGCAAACAAGTAGCGACGGACATGCGCGTCCTCCTCACTGACACGGTGATGCACCACCTCCGCGGAGTCCTCGAGCCTCTGGACCGTCACTGGCCCACGCGACCGCCACCAAAGAAGGTTCGGGTCAACGACAGGCTGGCTCCTCACCAACCTGCGCCCCCCGGTAGGTAGCGCCTCCCAGTACCACCCCGGCGGAGCCCAGTCCCGGACATGGCCCATCTGGTCAAGCAGGTGTCGTCCTCCGCCGACTCGACGACGAGGATGTGGGATAGGCATCATGCACGTCGATGCGGGAAAATTGCTTTAACTAAAAAAATAGCAACAAGTTCTTACTAACCAGTTCTATAATTCAACTAGTTCTTACTAAAAATAAACTTACTATAAATAAAAATATTCTAGTACCTAATTAGTACCTAGTTCTTACTAACTAATTAGTACCTAAGAACTACTGCCCTAATTACCATCTAATTTGATGAACCTATAGGGGTGGAAAGTGGTAGCGGATATTCCAATTATCCAACTATAAAGTGAAATAAGTGGTCAAATTTTACTCATTTTATGATTCAACTTAGAAATTTGATTCGTTTCCACCCTTACATCAACCCAGCTCATTTGAGCCGCATCCGCATCCGATTCGTTTCCACCCTAACTAATTTGATGGAGGTAGAAACCCTAGGCAGAGGTAGGGGAGAGGGAGGAGCAGGCGTGCTCACCTCGGGTGCCTGCGACGAGGGAGGGGCAGGCGGCGTCGAGGTCG
>NC_041384.1:584711915-584750157 GCF_002162155.2 Triticum dicoccoides | reverse complement strand
GTTCTGGGAATGGGGGTCCCCAGACTTGCCTGCCTGCGGCCTGTGGCGTGGCTCAAAAGGGGCCCCAGGATGGCCCATCTTCACCAACACAAACCCAAGACCCTCGCGAGGCGGACGACACGAAGCTTCCTCAGGCACGGCCTCGTCAGGCTGGCTCACGAGGAGGCGGAGAGATCAAGGCGGGGTACCTCACGAGGTGCCCATGACGCAAGCCATGACAACTTAGGGCGCCAGGCGGGTGCCAGCCTGCGCAACGTCCTCCTTTCCTCTTTGGTGCAAAGGGGGAAAGCGCAGCCGCGGAGTACCGAGGCATCATGCGAAGGTTGCCATTTCAATGTAACGAGACCAAGACCAGGAGGACTACGAGACAGAGGTCACCGTGGAGCCCAAGACGGTGTCATCACCAGAGCTTTGCACAGGCGAAGACTACTTTTGTCAGGATAGTTGATACTTGCTGTCCCCCTTCAAATTAGCCCGCCATTGTTGGCTCCCTTCCCGCTCAATATTTGGGAAGAGGACCAGGGCCTCTATAAATAGGACCAGCCACCCACACAGCAAGGGGGTCGGTCGGTCAAAGCAGAGAGAGAGAGAGAGAGAGAGAGAGAGCGAGAGAGAGAGAGAGAGAGAGGGAGAGAAAGGTGGCTGAACTCCTCCCAGCAGTTCATCGCCTCAGCCAAGAACAGACCCTCGCGAGGCTGTTCTTCCTTGTATTGTTCATCATCATCAGCCCAAGAGGCAATCCACCACACCACACACTAGAGTAGGGTATTACACCACAACAGTGGCCCGAACCAGTATAAACCCTGTGTCTCTTGTGTTGTTCTTTCCTTAGTTTAGATCCTAGCATGGCGGAGGGGTGCAGGTAGGTAGGAGGCGAAATCTCCGCGCGCACCCCAGTGTTTGAACCTCAAGGGTCTGCCGGAACCCGAAATCCGACATTTGGCGCGCCAGGTAGGGGTGCACCGGAATTCGTCTTCCACCGCTCCATGCCCCGTCGCGCCGTCATCACCATGCCCGGCGACCAGGAGGGCAACCTAGACCCATGGGTGGCATGGCCCGCCCGCGCAGAGCCGCTCGCCTCAGGCGACCCCGTGCCCCAGGCAGCTCGCGGACCGCAGGGCGCTGCGGGCCGCGGGCGACGCGGACAGGCTTTGACAGCTCTCACACCACGGCAGGCGCGGTCGGTAGCAAGGGCCTCCAATCACGCTGCGACCACGACACCATACACCCGCCGGGAGCAAGCAAACTCGAGGGCCGCTCTCACGGTGGCTCGAGAGCTGCTGCAGTGCAGACTGCTGGAGGGCGGCCGCGACGTGCTGCTGGAGCGGGTGGCAGAGCTCCTGGGCTTTGCTGCCTCAGGGGCTCACCCCTTCTGCACCCAGCTCCCATCTCCAACCCAGGGCGGCCCGCACGGGGGCCCCGCGCACGCCCGCGGGCTCCAAGGCTACACCAACACCAGCGAGGCTGTCAGCACCGGACCGGCGGCGGCGCAGCCCCCGCTCCTGGTCCACGAAGAAGAAGGGCTCGACACGACCCGTGGCCCCAGTGGACAGCCGCGCTGCCACCCCACGGTAGGCGCGTCAGGCAGGACCGCGTGGCGCGCAGAGCACTACGGCGTGGCCTTCGGGGTGGCGGCGCCAGAGGAATACGTGCCCCTCATGATGGATCAAGGACATTCACACGAGGGCGAGCCAGGCTCGCTCCTCAGCCCGAGCCGGGGGGACGAGGCGCCAGAAGCTGAGCCCTTCCAGGAGTCTTGGGACGGTCCCACTGGGCACGCTGGAAGCAGCGATTATCGGGTACCGCTAATTCTTCAGTAGGCATACGCTAACCATGGATCGCAAGAGATGCAGGTTGCCGCAGCGGGCAGCTGCCCCGCTCCCATAGCCTCCTACCCCTCGGGAGGAGGACGCAGGGGGCTGCAGGAGAGGGGCAGAGATTCGACATCACCACCGCGGCGTTCGGAGCAAGGTGTTCTCAGGAGGTAGGCCCTCCGCTGGGGAGGTGCCCCAGGGCCTGCCCCCGGCGGAGGACCCGTGGTCGTCGGGGGAACCGCTGGCGACCGCTCTACCCCATCGGCGGCATCCTAGTTTCCGGTCGTCGTTGATGGCACTAGAGTGTGGCGCAAGGCGGGGCCCTCATCTGGCGATATGAAGCAAGGCCAATACCTGTGAAGAAGGCCCAGTGCCTGTGAAGCTCGCCGCCCCATGACACTCTCATGTAATAATGAGTGGGGTTGTACACGCCCCGGAGTCTCAGGGGTGCTGGCCTCAGGCCCTGGGGCTCCCTCCCACGCCTAGTGGCAGCACTTAGCTCCGCGCTGGTGAGAAGACGTCCAAGACTAGACTAGGTGCCGGACGCGGCCTTTCGTTTGCTTTCGTTGCTCTTCCCCTTGGTTGTCGCTTTTCCCCACTGGATTCAAGTTGGATTCGAATTTGAGATTTGCGTGTGTTCAGGGAGGGGTGCTTAGTCTCGTTCGAACAATTTCTTGCGTTTTGGTTACCACTTCGCCTCAGCCGCCTCCCCTCACGAGCCCCTCGCGAGCCGGGTCAGGCCTAGCTTGCACGCAACCCAGACTGCCGCCGCCGCGTCCTCTCAGGAGGGTGTTTTACTGCAGATCCTAAGGATTCAATCAGGGGACACTCAGGACACCACAACCCCCGCGGACTGCCTCAGGGCCAGCGCAGAACAAAGGTATACTAGCCGACCAGCGCGTCGCTTAAGCTAGCCACTTGGCGTGGGCGCATGGGTGATGTGGCTTCTACTGATATGATAAACACAAGTTTTACATGAGGGCCCCCCCTCCAAAATGCTCTCACAGTCATCAGGCCAAAACCTGAGTTCTATTCATGCAGGGTAAGGAAGCAGGAACGATGTACAGTCAGTCGGACGAATCCCCCAATGCGTCCTCAGGAGCACCACCTGGGCCGTTGCTGGTGTCGCTGAACTCGCCATCGCTGTCCGCGTCGCCGCCAGCGGCGTCAGGGCCGCCCATCGCGCCGCCCTCGTCGGCCACCACGATCGCATCATCGTTATCTGAGGCAAAGGCCCTGATAAGAGCGTCCACATTGTCCTCCACCCAGTGCACCAGGTCGCCTCGGACAGCCTGGGGGACTGGGGCGATGGCGGCATCAAAATCGAGATGGGGATCCATGTTCCGGAGGTGACCGAAGACGCGGGAAAAGGCGCGCCTGAGCAGGGCGCGACTCCTCTCCTCCACCAACCTGTCAGCCCTGGTCGACCACGCCTCCAGCTACGTCACCACGTTAGTGAAGAACTGGAGATTGCCCGCGTAGTTGATTGCGTGCGGCTCACCGACGGCCTCCTCGCAGATGTTGCCCAAGGCCGCGTTGGCTCTCTCCCGGAGAGTGGTGAGCATGGGGCCGTGCTCATGCTCCAAGATCCGCCGCTGACGTATCTCGTCCGCATTCTGACGCGCGATGGCCTCAGCCTCCTCCACCCGCTGGCGAAGAAGGAGCACCTCAGCCTGGGAGGTGGTTAACTCACCTCGCGCCACCTCAAGGGCGGACCGGGAAGCATCGGCCCGCCGCACCGCCTCCTCCATCTTGGCCCTCAAAGCGGCAGTACTGCCTTCAGCTTCGGCCCGGATCAACCCCAGCTTTTCTTTGAACTCGTGCTCGAGGTTCAAATGCGCCATCACCACTCGACGTCTGACCTCCTCCAGGACGCGGGCTTCCTGTGCAGCAACATCATCCTCCGCCTATGTCACCAAGCGCTCCCTCATCTCCAGATGCTCGTACTCGCGGGTACCTTCGGCGGCTTCCAGTGTCAGCGCCTCCTCACGCTTCTGGAGCTTTGCTGAGTCGCCAGAGGCCACCTTCATCGACGCGAGGGCTGCCTCGCGCAGCTCCACCTGCTCCTCCAGCGAGTGGCACCAGGCCAGAAGCTCCCGAGCCCGCTCCTCCGTAGCCGTTCGCCGCCGGTCAGCTTCCCGAGCCTCCTCAGCGGCCCGAGACCGGGCCTCCCGTGAGGCCACCAATAACGCCTTGGCCTCTGCTTCATCAAGATCACGCTCGCGGCGCTCAAGGGCGATGGCGCCCTCCAGCTCGCGCCTCTCTGCAGCCAGGCGCAGGCCCTCGGCCTCAAGGCGCGCGTCTTCATCAGCAAGCTCCTCACCAAGCAGGCTCACTGCGTCAGTCGCCCTTCTAAGGAATCCTTGGCGGAGAGCGCAATGCTCCCGAGCACGCTCGAGCACGTCTTCCACACCATCATCCGCCCCAAGCAAGCGCCGGGGGCCGCGAGTCAGCACTCCCCCTCCGGGCTGGGGGCTGGGGGTTGGCACCCTCGCGACGGCCGGGCACGCCGCGTCAGAAGCCCGGCCTGGGGCTAGCCCGTCCTCAGGAGAAGAGCGCAGGAAGCGCCTCAGCCAATCGCAGTTCACGACCAGGCGAGAGGCCCATGGCAGGCTGGCTATGCCATGAGAAGGCCCGCAAAGGAGGATCGCGAGGTGCGCGGGGCCGCGGTGCGCCTCGGGATGGTTCGCCTCTTCGATCGCCCTCACCACAAGGGCTCCGCTGCTCGGAGCGCTCGAGGACGGTGGAGGGGGTGAAGCCAAGGGGGACAGCTCCTCAGCCGTCTCCGCAAGCTCGGCTGGAAGGGGCCTGCGGAGCAAGGGTCAGTACAAGTAACAGAAGGACCGGGAGCCGGGAAAGGAAAAGGCTTACTCATCAGTGGCGAAGTACTTCCTACGCTTCAGCAGGCGACAAGGGTAATCGTCGCCCAGGGCCTCCCTTCTCTTTCGGAGAGCCTCGAAGTTCACGCGGAAGGGGCCCAAGAGTTGGGTGCATGGATCAACCTTCGAGGAAAAGACGGAGCGGCAAGGCGATCTGCGGCAGAGGCGCTTGCCTGGTGTGCGCCGCCAATCGCCTCCCCAAGAGACGTAGCTGGAGCCTCAGGGCCCCCAGTCGTAGGCACTAAGGGCAGCTGCTCGCCACCCTCAGCCTCAGCAGCACGGGCCCCAAGAGCTGCTTCCTCATGAGCCTCGCCCGGTGCTGTCACCGCGCCGGGAGCCCCCTCGGCCTCTAGCGCCTCATGCCTCCCTGCTCCGCCACTCGAGGATGAGTCGCCTTGGCCGACTGGTAGGGCAGTCACCACCACTGGGTTCTCGCGAGGCCCCTGAAGGTCGGAGGGGCATGGCCCCCACTCATCAAAGACAGGAATCTGCTTCACAAAGTCGCCCCTGCTCTGGCAGAGGTACAGCAAGGCCCCTCCCTGCCGGACGCTGCCGGGGTTGGGGTCCCCAGCCAGGGTCAAGAGCGCCGTCCTCAGCACCTCAGGAGTCAGGTCCTCTTCCTGGAGCCTCATACGGTCCTCGTGCCCACGGAAGGCCCACATCCGGCGAGAGTGGCATTGAAGAGGAGTAACGCAGCATAGCAGGAACTCCTTCACCACCTTGGGCGCTGTCACGCCAAGCGACCTCAAGAGCGCGAAGCGGCGCCAGACGAAGATGAGACGGGGGCTCTCAAGCGTCTCCTGGCCCCAGCCCGAATTGGGGACGGCAGGTGAGGTCAGTTCCAATAGCAGGGGGCTGGGCACCCCTGCGTCCACATACAGCCACCGCTCACCGAACCCGACCATGGGCAGGGGGAGCTTGAAGTCAATCCCAGAGGTCGCCGGCTCAGGCACGGCAACGAAGCTCACACAAGCCCAGCATTGGGTAGGGTCGACAAGATGCAACGAGAAGAAGTGGCGCAGTAGGGCAACGGAAGGAGGGATGCCCACCATAGCTTCGCAAACAAAGGCGAAGACCGAAAGGAGGGTGATGGATTCAGGGCCCAGATGCACCATGTGGATCTGATAGTGGGAAAGCACGGCGTTGAAGAAATCAGAAAAGGGGGAACCAGACCCGCCCACAGGGCGTCGGCAAGATACGGGACCTCGGTGGCTGTCCTGTCGATGGAAAAGTGGGATGCGGGCCAGGCCGTCATCCTCCCACATTCATTGAAGATGGTGGCCAGAGCCAAGCTGACCTTGCCCAAGCCCTTGGCGGGGGCCGCCGACGGCGGCGGGCAAGGCGGAGACACGTGTTTCTTCCCTCTCCCCTTCTTCGTCAGAGCCATGGCAATGGGAAGGGGGGGGAGGGAGGCTCGAGATTGAGTCGAAAACAGAAACCAGAGTTCGAGCGGAGGAAGGACAGAGGGCGCTCGAGCGATAGAAGGGGAATGGCTGTGTACGACTATGGGTCCGCCTAGCATGGCACAAGATAAGGAGGGCGTGGGGGAACAGTGCTACCCACGTCCAATCAACCGCCACGCGGTGCCCAAGGCCGCACGCTGTTAGGTCCCGCGGCGCTTCGCTCGTGCCATTCCGCCTCCCTGCACGGCCAAGTCCGGGCGCGCCTTGGGCCCGGGGGCTACTGTCGGCGTTCTGGGAACGGGGGTCCCCAGACTTGCCTGCCTGCGGCCTGCGGCGTGGCCCAAAAGAGGGCCCAGCACGGCCCATCTTCACCAACACAAACCCAAGACCCTCGCGAGGGGCCAAGCCTCGCGAGGTGGACGACGCGAAGCTTCCTCAGGCACGACCTCATCTGGCTGGCTCACGAGGAGGCGGAGAGATCAAGGCAGGGTACCTCACGAGGTGCCCATGACGCAAGCCATGACAACTCAGGGCGCCAGGCGGGTGCCAGCCCGTGCAGCGTCCTCCTTTCCTCTTTGGTGCAAAGGGGGCAAGCGCAGCCGCAGAGTACCAAGGCATCAGGCAAAGGTTGCCATTTCGGTGTAACGAGACCAAGACCAGGAGGACTACGAGACGGAGGTCACCGTGGAGCCCAAGACGGCGTCATCACCAGAGCTTTGCGTAGGCGAAGACTACTTTTGTCAGGATAGCTGATACTTGCTGTCCCCCTTCAAATTAGCCCACCATTGTTGGCTCCCTTCCCGCTCAATATTTGGGAAGAGGACCAGGGCCTCTATAAATAGGTCCAGCCACCCACACAACAAGGGGGTCGGTCGGTCAGAGCAGAGAGAGAGAGAGAGAGAGAGAGAGAGAGAGAGAGAGAGAAAGGTGGCTGAACTCCTCCCAGCAGTTCATCGCCTCAGCCAAGAACAGACCCTCGCGAGGCTGTTCTTCCTTGTATTGTTCATCATCATCAGCCCAAGAAACAATCCACCACACCACACACTGGAGTAGGGTATTACACCACAACGGTGGCCCGAACCAGTATAAACCATGTGTCTCTTGTGTTGTTCTTTCCTTAGTTTAGATCCTAGCATGGTGGAGGGGTGCAGGTAGGTAGGAGGCAAAATCTCCGTGCGCACCCTAGTGTTCGAACCTCAAGGGTCTGCCGGAACCCGAAATCCGACAGGGGCGGCATTGAGGTCGGGGGCGGGGCCGACATTGAATCTGGGGTCGGGGGCGGCGTGGGGAGAGCGCGTAGCGGCCGAGGGGCGGCGGTGGTGAGGCTGAGGGCGGCCTTGGGCGGCGGCGGTGAGGAGACGGCGGCGAGGGCGAGGGGCGATTTGGGGAAGAATTGGTGGCCGGGGGGCGGGGTGGGGGGAAACCGCTGTTTAAGTGAAACGTAACGGTAGCGCGTTTCCGGAAACGCGCTATAGCTAAGTTAGCTATAGCGCGTTTACTGAAACCCGCTACTGCTATTCCTTTCTCCTTTTTCCCTTTTTTCTTTTATTTTTCTTTACATTTTATTTTTTCCCTTTCTCCTTTTTCTATTTCTTTCATTTTCATTTACTTTTCTACTTGTTTTTCACTTTATTTTATTTCCGTTAGCAGCAGCGCTTTACACGTAAGTGCGCTGCAGCTAAGGAGATTAGCAGTAGCGCTGGGCCATTATACGCGCTACTGCTAGGTTGGGCTAGCCATGTGCGCCCAGTTCAAACGTAGCAACAGCGCTTTACGCTAGTACGCGCTACTGCTAAAGTCATAGCAGTCGCGCGGTTTATTTACGCGCGCTGCTACTAAGTAGCAGCAGCACTTGATTTTGTACAGCGCTACTGGTAACATTCTGTGTATAGGCTTTTTCCTAGTAGTGCCTCTAAACCCATCAGATGCCTCTGAGACGTGACCCCAGATTTACCTTCCCACCGGAGCTCACCCAGTTGATCCAGCAGTAGAATACCCTGATGCAGTTGTTAGTACAGAACCAAGGCAACAACAACAACAACAACAACAACAACAATCCACCGCCACCCCCACCAGTTGATAACTTATCCCGCTTTCTGAGGTTGCATCCGCCGGTGTTTTCCAGTAGCACCAAGCTGATAGTGGCAGATGATTGGCTCCACAGGATTGGAAGGGAGTTAACCACTGCAGGATGTAGAGATGCTGAGAAGATGCGTTTTGCCGCACATCAGTTGGATGGACCAGCAGCCTCATGGTGGGAGAATTACACTATCACCTACCCTATAGCCATTGTTACATGAGATCAGTTTCAGCAAGCTTTTCGTACAGCTCATGTCTCAACTGGAGCTATGAGTATGAAGAAGCGTGAGTTTCGCAACTTACGCCAGGGGAATCGTACTGTGGCTCAGTACGCGGATGAGTTTAGCAAGTTATCTCGCTATGCCCCTGACGATGTGGCCACAGATGTCGCAAAGCAGGAGAAGTTTATGGAGGCGCTAAATGATGAGATGAGCATGCAGTTGATGGTGGCAACATTCAACAACTACCAGGAGTTGGTAGATAAGGCTCTTATGATTGAAGGGAAGCAGCAGCAAATTGAGAGCCGTAAGAGGAAGTATGGACAAGGAAGGTATAATTCAGGAGCTCAGCAGAAGCCGCGACTAACCCCAAACTCGGGAGGACTTGTTCGTAACCATGGAGGCCACACCCATAATGGAGGAAGTAACCATGATCATACTGGCCCAAGGAATGGGAATGGGAATGGAGCAAGCAACAATCAGAACCGCTCCAATCCAGCCACATCCGCGAAGAGACCTAAGCCACGTTACTTGTTCCAAGTGCGGGAAGACTGGACATTATGCCACGGAGTGCCCTGAAGCGAAGAATGGAAACGGCAATGGGAGCGCTGGAAAGAAGCCCAATCCATTCAACAAAGGACAAGTGAACCACGTCAACGTGGAGGAGGTTGAAGAGCAGCCAGACGTGGTTATTGGTAAGTTTTTGGTTAAGTCTTTTACCGCCCTTGTTCTTTTTGATACTGGAGCATCACATTCATACATATCAAGGGAATTCGTGGGTAAGTTTAAACTACCAACCCAAACCCTTAGGACCTATCTGTTAGTGAGTTCACCTGGAGCAGAGTATATGGCTATTCGATGGTGCGACCAGATACCCTTAACCATTGGTAGCCATGTTTTTCCGTCCGACCTAATAATCTTGGAGTCACAAGGATTGGATGTGATATTAGGAATGGACTGGATGTCAAAGTATGCAGGAAGCATTGACTGTGTTAGTAAGTCCATTTGTCTCACCACCCCGGAGGGAAAAAGGATCAAGTGTGTATCTAGGCATGCGCCAAGGAGTAGCCAATTAAATACCCTCACGGGAGTTGTTCAGGAGGAAGTGCATGTCCTCAAGGATTACCCGGATGTTTTTCCAGAGGAGTTACCAGGCATGCCACCAGATCGAGACATTGAGTTTTTGATAGAGTTATTGCCAGGTACTGGACCTATATCAAAGCGACCATATAGGATGCCCACAAACGATCTGGAGGAGATTAAGAAACAGATCAAGGAGTTATTGGAGAAAGGTTACATTCGACGGAGCTCATCACCATGGGGAGCCCCAGTGCTTTTGGTCGAGAAGAAGGATAAGTCTCTAAGAATGGTTGTTGATTATCATGCGTTAAATGAGGTGACGATCAAGAACAAATACCCACTGCCGATGATCAATGATTTGTTTGACCAGCTGCAAGGAGCCAAGGTGTTTTCAAAGATCGATCTGCGGTCTGGATATCACCAGCTGAAGATACCAGAGAAGGACATACCAAAGAAAGCATTCACCTCACGGTATGGGTTGTATGAATATACGGTCATGTCGTTTGGACTGACTAATGCCCCTGCCTACTTCATCAGCATGATGAACAAAGTGTTCATGGAATATTTGGATGAGTTTGTTGTGGTGTTCATTGATGATATAATGGTATACTCGAAGAATGAGGAGGAGCACGAAGAGCATTTGCGTTTAGTTCTCGAGAAACTCAGGGAACATCAGTTGTATGCCAAGTTCAGCAAATGCGAGTTTTGGCTGAAGGAAGTCGGATTCCTTGGACATGTTATATCAGGAGAAGGTGTAGCAGTAGATCCAACTAAGGTTCAGTCAGTTACTGAATGGTTGGCACCCACTTTAGTTAGCGAGATCCGCAGTTTTCTTGGACTCGCAGGATACTATCGGAGATTCATTGAGAGTTTTTCCAAAATTGCAAAGCTAATGACGGAGTTAATGAAGAAGGATACCAAATTTAAATGGACAAAAGAATGTGAAGCGAGTTTTCAGGAGTTAAAGAAACGTTTGACTACAGCCCCAGTGTTGATTCTGCCGGATATACGCAAGGAGTTCCAAGTGTATTGTGATGCCTCTCGCCTACGACTTGGGAGTGTGCTTATGCAGGATGGACGAGTTGTTTTGTATGCCTCGCGACAACTGAAACCGCACGAACGGAATTATGCCACGCATGATTTGGAGTTGGCTGTCGTAGTGCATGCGTTGAAGACCTGGAGACATTACCTTATTGGAAATCGTTGTGATGTGTACACGGATCATAAGCGTTTGAAGTACATTTTCACACAGAAGGAGATGAACCTTAGGCAGAGAAGATGGTTGGAGCTTATAAAGTATTATGACATGAAGCTTCACTATCATCCAAGCAAGGCCAATGTCGTAGCAGACGCTTTGAGTCGGAAAAGTTATGCTAATACCCTAGTGAGCATGGGATTGCCGAAGGAGTTAGCAGAGGATCTCAGGGAACTTCGATTGGAGATTGTTCCTAGAGATTTTGTTGCAACAATGGAGGTTCATTCTACATTGTTAGGAAAGATTCGAGAAGCTCAGAAGGATGACAAAGAGATTGCCAAGATAAAAGAGAGAATGAGCGAAGGAAAGGCCAAAGGTTTTTGTGAGGATGAGCACGACACCTTATGGTTTGAGGACCGTGTTTATGTGCCCAATAACACAGAGATCAGGAAGTTAATACTTCATGACACTCATGACTCACCATACTCGATACACCCTGGAAACACCAAGATGTATTTGGATTTGAAGGAACGTTTCTGGTGGCCTGGTATGAAGAAGGATATTGCCGAGTATGTAGCTGTATGTGATGTATGTTAGAGAGTGAAGGCTGAGCATCAAAAGCCAGCAGGATTGTTACAGCCTATGCCGATACCCGAATGGAAGTGGGACAAACTTGGCATGGATTTTATCACCGGATTACCCATAACCAAATCAGGATATGATTCTATATGGGTAGTAGTTGACCGCTTGACCAAAGTAGCTCACTTTATCCCGGTAAAAACCACCTATACAAGTGCAAAGTTGGCCAAGATATATATGACCAGGATCGTATGTCTGCATGGAGTTCCGAGGACCATCGTATCAGATAGAGGGACACAGTTTACTTCAAAGTATTGGCATCAGCTGCACCAAACTTTGGGGACAAGGTTGGAGTTCAGTACAACATTCCACCCGCAGACAGATGAACAAGCTTTTGCTACTGTAAAATTTGACCTAGGTCCAGATTAGTAAACGGATATTGTTTCTTTCGTCTTTTGAGTTTCGTTGCTCCGTTCGATTTGATTCTTTTTGCTAACCGGAGTTCTTAAGTTGAACTTTCTGGTAGATCTTCTTTTTCAAGATTTACCCGTGCTTCTTTACTTGATTGCTTATGTATGCTATTTTTTGTTTGCGATAGAATTTCCGAAGTGCGAAGCGTGTTATTTGGAGTCCCTAGGTTTCGCCGATCGTCAGCAAGGCAAGTAACACTTTGATCATACCCCTTTATCACCTAGTTTTATGCATTAGCTCCAATCCTGAAACATTGCATCGTTAGGATGTCATTAACTTGTGGGTTGGGAAGTAGTTGATGAGGTAGAACCTATTGCCCTGTTATATTCAAACCTTGGAAGTTACTTATACGAATTGCTTATACTGCTATGCTATGCTCATAGACGTGGTTTGGGTGAGTGAAATCCGTGACAAATGTGAGATTGTTAAATAATGGTTAAACTTAAGGTGGAAACTTGAATACACATCTGGGTGGATTGAGGCACCAGGAGTACCCAGTGTTGCCTGTATTTTTGGAGATCCCGGGGTTCTGTGTGATTTTCCTATGGACAGCCACCCAGTCTCAAAGGGAACTAAGATGATTCATGCTAGAAACTTCCGTGTGCAGCCAAAAGCTATTATGGGCTCTAGCATAGTTGAGTAAGTTACGTGAAGCTCTTGAAGAGGTGGATCAGCAGGTAGTGGGTTGTAGGTTTGGTATGGTCTGCCCGGTGTAGAGAGTTAATGTTTCTGAAAGACTGTGTCTCGGTCATCCGTTTCTCAAACATCATGTAGTGCGAGAAATTCATCGGAGGCGATCGAGTCTTGTGGGGAAAAGTGTGCAAACCTTTGCAGAGTGTACAAACTAATCATGGTTAGCCGTGTCCCCGGTTATGGACATCTTGAGTATCTAGTACTTGGGGTATCTTAAGTATCTCATCACTCTAAATTAATAATTGTTGGGTTGATAATTACTTTAATTGGGATTGAGTTGGAGGAACCTTCTAAATGATGTTTCAACTACCATGATAGTTAAAGTAAAATCTATTCCTTTGTTGTAGGGAAAAATTGGCTTTTCGCAAAACTATAACCATAGAGCTTTCCACCAGCCAAATATGCATGTAGTGATAGCATTATCCTGTTCTTGCTCTAATGTGTTACTTTGCCAGGATATTCCATGTGCTGACCCATTTTCGGGCTGCAACGTATTATGTTGTAGACTTTTCAGATGAGGAGTAAGGTTCGTTAGGTCGTTGCCGTGCAGCTCAGCTATGCCGTTGGAGTTGATGGACTCACTTTATCTTCCAAGCCTTCCGCTGTTATCGTATTAGATGGCCTTAAGCCATATTTATTGTAATAAGTTCTCTTTGGAGACATTCGATGTAATAAGTGTGTGATTGCTACTCTGTTATATATCCTCGAGTACTGTGTGTGTCAGCATTATCGATCCAGGGATGACACTGAAGCACAGAGACTTGACCGTTTGAGGCCGGGTCCCTACAAGATGGTATCAAAGCACACGCTGAGTAGGACACGACCACTAAGCTAAAACCATAAGTCACTATTCTCTTCTCATTTCTGACTCCTCCCATTTTCCACTCTTTAGGATGGCGGATGCAAGGAACAAGTTTGCACAACCGGATGAAGAAGCACCTTTTGGACGACACTTGAAGGAAGTCTCTAGGTACCTAAACATTGCAATACCAAGTTTCATTGGGACTTACAACGCCACTTTACCAGAAGAGGAGCGATGGATGATTCAAGTTCAAGTTCCAGGAAGGACATTCACGACAGTCACTAAGCCATAGAGTTTTCCTTTGATGCACCAACCTGGAGTCTAGGAAAGAGTATGGCAGCTCACATCACCATGGGACGCATTGGAGAAGTTTATCACAAGGAGCTTAAGGATATTATCTATCAGGTTTGTGGGTGCCGAGACGAGCAATGGGAGATGATCAGCACTAGGAAGGATAGATCAATTGCAGCTTTCATCCAGGAACTAAACCAGCACATTCGACGCCAGGAGAATCAGATGTGCACAGGCATGATAGATCTGAAGAAGGCAATGACTAGGATCACGGAACTGGAGGAAGAACTCAAGGCTACACGTGAAGATTATGAGGAAGAAATCATCGTACTAGTGGAGAAGAATGACGACCTGATTAAGAAGATCGGAGTATTCCTAGGAGACCCCGCTCCAGGAGGAGAAGACGAAGAACCCAAGGAGATTCGCCCGGAGGACTACATCATCATCGACGACACCGACTCCGACCTTAGCGATGATAAATATGAAGACGAAGCTGGAGCAGACATCATGGAGTCTTCAACCGAGGAGTATTTTTAGTAGACCACCACATCAGTAGTAGTATTTCACCATGTAAATACTGTAGTCCGAGCACTTTTGCGATAGTTCTAGACCGATTGTATGCCCGTGCTTGATTGATTGAGTGAAATGATTGTGTTTGTCTCATGTGCATATGGGTAGTGCTTTCTCATTAGACCTCATTCTATTCTAATTCTCTCCCCTCTAAACCCATCAGATGCCTCTGAGACGTGACCCCGGATTTACCTTCCCACCAGAGCTCAGTCAGTTGATCTAGCAACAGAATACCCTGATGCAATTGTTAGTCCAGAACCAAGGCAACAACAACAACAACAACAACAACAACAATCCACCACCACCACCAGTTGACAACTTAGCCCGTTTTCTGAGGTTGCAGCCGCCGGTGTTTTCCAGTAGCACTGAGCCTATAGTAGCAGATGATTGGCTCCGCCGGATTGAAAGGGAGTTAACCGCTGCAAGATGTACCGATGCTGAGAAGGTGCGTTTTGCCGCACATCAGTTGGATGGACCAGCAGCCTCATGGTGGGTGTCGGTGTCAAAACCGGCGGATCTCGGGTAGGGGGTCCCAAACTGTGCGTCTAAGGCGGATGGTAACAGGAGGCAGGGGACATCATGTTTTACCCAGGTTCGGGCCCTCTTGATGGAGGTAAAACCCTACGTCCTGCTCGATTTATTCTTGATGATATGGGTATTACAAGAGTTGATCTACCACGAGATATGAGAGGCTAAACCCTAGAAGCTAGCCTATGGTATGATTGTCTATTGTCCTACGGACTAAAACCCTCTGGTTTATATAGACACTGGAGGGGGCTAGGGTTACACAAGGTCGGTTACAAAGGAGGAGATATACACATCCGTATTGTCTAGCTTGCCTTCCACGCCAAGTAGAGTCCCATCCAGACACGAGACGAAATCTTCAATCTTATATCTTCATAGTCCAACAGTCCGACCAAAGGATATAATCCGGTTGTCCGGATACCCCCTAATCCAGGACTCCCTCAGTAGCCCCCGAACCAGGCTTCAATGACGATGAGTCCGGGCACAGTATTGTCTTTGGCATTGCAAGGCGGGTTCTTCTCCATCTTTCGAACGTTTGTAAAGCAGTGTCCGGTCCCATAAATGTTTGGACCTCTTGGCTTCTGTGCCCAATAAAGGCTTTCTCCCATGCACCGAATGAATACGAGGCGCCAGGGCATTTTTACATTCGCCCCCTAGCCAGATAAATAAATTGTCTATTAAAGGGATGGTGATCCTTAGATCCGATCCATACCATCCTCCCCTAGCGAGAGTCCATCAGAGCGCGTTTCGGAAAGATCCATTCCAGCATGGCCGACCTCCGCAGCTCCTCCTCTCGCCCCCGAAGCCCTAAGCCCGGTGATTGGGAGAGGTGTTCAGTCCCACACAGTCGTTTAGTCGAATTGCAGACTAAGGGATTTCTCCCTCCAACGTACGAGCCGGGCTTGCCACCTATAATGGCGGGGAGCAAGCAGAGAGCTTTCCCTGTCCCTCTATGGGGGAACGGGTCTGCCTTGTTCCCTATCTATTAAGGGGACTTGGATTTCCAATTCATCCGTTCCTCCATGGGATCCTGGAGTTCTACGGCCTCCAATTACACAACTTCACCCCCTCCTCCATCCTACATATCGCCGGCTATGTGGCTCTCTGCGAGTTGTTCCTGGGCTGCGAGGCTCACTTCGAGCTGTGGCAAAGGCTATTTTGCCTCGTCCATCGCACACAGAGGGGGTCACTTTATCAAGTGGGCGGAGCCGAAATATGGCGCATCGCCGATACCGGATCCCTGTCTGGTACTCCGAAGAAGTCATCCGAAGACTGGCCTTTAGAATGGTTTTATATGGAGGACGTTCCCCTTCCGGACCCTGTTCGGCGGGGTCTTCCTGAGTTCAACAATGCTCCTCTGAAGAAACACCGAAGTTGGCGCCCACGGAGCCCCCAGGTGGAAGACAATGGAGAAGTCCTCTATCTGATGAACCGAATTAAAGCACTGGTTCGATCAGGATTGACAGTAATCGAAGTTATGTCGATTTGCATAATGCGGGGAGTGCAACCACTTCAATATCGTGGGCACCCCTTGTGGTGTTATAACAGGGCAGATGACGCCACCCGCTGCGGGTGTAAGGGTCCGGACAATACTGCCGCTTTAGCGAAAATTCTGTCCGAATTGTTCAAGGGTGAGGAAGAGGAGTTTACCCGCATCAAGCCACGGGATGGATTCTCCATGTACAATCCTCCAAGCTGGGTAAGTTATATCTTCCTACTCCCATTTCTCCCGCATTCTTTGTTGTAAGTATTCACCTTGCCAATTTGTGGCAGGAACTGCGAAAAGCCATAAAGGAGGTCAGCAGCCCTTCTCCACAACCAGAGGACCCTGACCGGACCCTCGACTCCGGACTTGAAGAAGATCCGGTTATATTCGTGGAGCTGATAAACCGGTAGTTCTATCAGTTAAGCTGCAATGATGCCATGGTGGCCATTACGGCCAACTATCCCGGACTGCTCCCTGCATCGCACGTAAGAAAAACCAAAAATCCCAACTCCAAAAACTAGGATCCCCTTTTAGACACTTCACCCACCATATACACATGGCATTTTTACAAGGAAGGCATTCGGGACGCCCTGCCGAACCCGCAGCAACTCGCCAACAAGAGGCACCGAGGCCGGGTAGGCCAAAAAGGAAGGCGGTCAGGACGGAGACGCCGACGCAAAGGTATGACAAAAAATCCTGCTCCGTGGTTGTCGTCTCTCTCGAAATATAATGACGCCCGTGTTTCTTTAACAGAAAAAACGCTCATCGGAATATGTCCGACGATGTCACTAATCACACTTCCACCAGCCGGGCGCTAGGACCGGACATAGAGGCGGAAGCCAATATGGGGCGGGCACCGGATAATCCCCCTACAGAGGATGCAGATAGATTATCCGCTACAAACTCAGAGGTGGAAAGCACCATGAATCATAGGCGCTGCCGGGCCGTACTCCATGACGCTTGGTTCTCACCAGAGGCATTTGATGCCTTCAATACTGGAGAGGCGTACCTCCGAGCTGCTCAAGATGGTCTAGCCAGAGCCACGGATCACTATGTAAAGGATGTATGGGTAAGTAAATCTTATGATTTATATGTATCAGTAGCCCCTGAAACTTGAAACAGTTAGCAGAACTGATTTAAGGATCATCTTTATTGTGCAGGTTCTTATAGAGAAGAATACTAGGTTGTCACAGGAGCTAGAGGAATGCAAGACCCAACTGCGGGCTGCTGTGGCTGCATTGCAGGAACCGAAAAAGTCACATGCTGGTAATATTTACTTTAAAGAATGATGGTTACCATATAATGTGCGGCATGGCTGCAGATCTAACAACAGATGTTGTAGATGAATCCGGAGAAAATTCAGAGGACCAGCATGTTATGCGACAGCTAGAGGCTGGCAAATGCGTGCTGACTCAGGTTAGGCTGGAGAAAAACAATCTCCAAGACGCCAATATTAAGCTGGGCGTGGAACTGAAAGACGTTCGGGGCCAGCTTGCAGACTCCGAGAAGGAGAATAAGCAGCTTCGGCGCGGCATTTTCAGTAAGTGCTTGAACGAATCCTTTTAAAGGAGTTCGGCTAAGAAGCCGACTAACATCATTATGTTTGTAGGTATGCTGATGGGTCATCCCGCAGAGGAAATGCCCGGGTCTGCGGGTGATCTTCTATCCGAGCTCTCACATCTGCACGAACAAGTTCGGCAGGTGATGCAAGGTGTTGCCCAGGCCTTGTGGCCATCCGTCTCCCCGCCAGAGGGCGTTGCAGAGCTTACGGAGAAGCTCAAGGGAGCACGGCGGCGCTTCCAATTATGGAAGATATCGGCCTGCCGACAGGGTGCCAGAGAAGCCTGGGCCATGGTGAAGACGCAGTATACCAAGGCAGACCCAAATCACATGGCCGAGGTCGGACCTGTGGGGCCCAATGGAAAAGAGATCCCCGTTAGCTTAGTTTATGGGCAAGTAGAATTAGCCGCAAAGTATTCCCAACAGGATTGTAAGCTAGACCGCCTGTTGGATGGTATAGAAGATGAATTTAGTCAGTCTGCATGACTATGTAATTAAAGTGACATGTATAATGCCTTCTAGCCGGATTGTAGATCATTTGTCTTGGCGGACATTTTCTCTTCAACCTCGGGACCTGAGGGAGTCCTGGATTAGGGGGTCTCCGGACAGCCGGATTATCTCCTTTGACCGAACTATTGGACTATGAAGATACAAGATTGAAGACTTCGTCTCGTGTCCGGATGGGACTCTACTTGGCGTGGAAGGCAAGCTAGGCAATACGGATATGCATATCTCCTCCTTTGTAACCGACCTTGTGTAACCCTAGCCCTCTCCGGTGTCTATATAAACCGGAGGGTTTTAGTCTGTAGGACAACATACAATCATACCATAGGCTAGCTTCTAGGGTTTGGCCTCTCCGATCTCGTGGTAGATCTACTCTTGTACTGCCCATATCATCAATATTAATCAAGCAGGACGTAGGGTTTAACCTCCATCAAGAGGGCCCGAACCTGGGTAAAACTTCGTGTCCCCTGCCTCCTGTTACTATCCGCCTAGACACACAGTTTGGGACCCCCTACCCGAGATCCGCCGGTTTTGACACCGACATTGGTGCTTTCATTGAGAGTTCCTCTGTGTCGTCGCCGTTAGGCTTGATGGCTCCTTCTATCATCGTTAGCGATGTAGTCCAGGGTGAGACTTTTCTCCTCGGACAGATTTTTGTATTCGGTGGCTTTGCACTGCGGGCCAATTCGCTTGCCATCTGGAGCAGATTGAAAGCTACGCCCCTGGCCATCAGGTCAGGTTTGGAAGCTTAAGCTACACGGTCGATATCCATGGAGACTTTATCTTCGACAGATTCGAGCCTCTGCCTTGTGCGTCACGCGGTCATGATGAGTACGATTTAGCTCTACCATCCGACAGTGCTCAGGAGATTGCACCGGCAGCCGCTCCGACCCTCAATTCGGAGCCAGTTGCGTCGTCCATGGATGGGTGGATGGACCCTTCCACAGAGGCCTTACCCCCATCGGCGATTGAGCCGAACATCGACCTTACTCTGCACGAGAGCCGTGTTGACAAACTGCCGGATCTCTCTCCGGCCACGGACTCCGAACCGCCTGTGCCCTTTCCTAGCGAATCCAATTGGGACCCGATCATGGAGTTTATCTCCATGGATATTTTCCAGCATTCGCCCCTTGGCGACATACTGAGCTCATTAAGGTATCTCTCCTTGTCAGGAGAATCCTGGCCGAACTATGACCGACAGGATTGGGATGCGGATGGCGTCAAAATTCACCGCCCACCCACCACCCACTTAGTAGCCACTATCGATGACCTAACTGACATGCTCGACTTCGACTCCGAAGACATCAACGGTATGGACAACGATGCGGGAGACGGGAAAGGAACCACTGCCCACAGGGCACTGGACGCCCACTTCATCGCATGACGTGGTGGACACACCAAAAGAAAACGACCACGAGGAACATAAGGACGCAATGAAGGGTTGTCCCCTCGAGAAGCAGTCAAAGCGGCGGCGTAAGCGCCGCTCCAAATCCCGCCTCGGCAGAAACAACGATCATATAGACCCAGTGTTAGAGCAGGGTGAACCATCGCCGGACCACGACAACACGGAGAATCAAATCGAACAACCCGATTCTGTCAAAGATAACAGTCCGGATGACATCACACCAGACAGACACCCGGAGTAATAGAATGCCCGTCAAAGGCTCGTTGCCACCGTGAGGAGTCTAAAAAAGCAGAAGCAAAGCTCAAGGCTGCGCAAGACACACTTAAAATCAGATGGAGTAAAGTACTCAATACAGCAGCGAAGTACGACGGTAATTGCCCCACCAAGAGCTACCCGAAGCGGAAGTTGCTACCTGAATTCAATGAGGAGGCCTTAGATCCCCCACAACCAAAAATTAAAACAGCCACCTGGCCGGATAAACGACCTCACGACCAACATAGAGCGGCAAACAACGCCGCACATAAGCCAATACGCGATCCACGTGAGGGCTCGCATCAAAAGGACATCGCAACCAGATCCATCTATGGACCATGCAAGCGCACTCCAGCATATGATGCAACACAACAAACATTCGAACAACACGGTAAACCAAGATACAGGGGTGCCGCACACCCCCTATGTTTCACCGATGAGGTGCTGGACCATGAATTTCCAGTGGGATTCAAACCCGTAAACATAGAGGCATACGACGGAACAACAGACCCTGGGGTCTGGATTGAGGACTATATCCTCCATATCCATATGGCTCGAGGAGATGATCTCCACGCCATGAAGTACTTACCCCTCAAGCTCAAAGGGCCAGCTCGGCACTGGCTTAAAAGCCTCCCCGAAGACTCCATTGGAAGCTGGGAAGAGCTCGAAGATGCTTTTCGAGCAAATTTTCAAGGGACTTATGTCCGACCTCCGGATGCAGATGATTTAAGTCATATAACTCAACAGCCCGGAGAGTCAGCCCGAAAGCTTTGGAACATGTTTCTTACTAAAAAGAACCAAATAGTCGACTGTCCGGACGCCAAAGCCTTGGCATCTTTTAAGCATAGCATCCGCGACGAATGGCTTGCCAGACACCTCGGCCAAGAAAAGTCGAGAACAATGGCAACATTAACAAGCCTCATGACCCGCTTTTGCGCGGGTGAGGACAGCTGGCTAGCCAGATGCAGCACTAGCGACCCAAGTACATCCGAAGTTAGAGATGAAAACGGGAAATCACGACGCAGAAAAAATAATAAGCGCTGGAATAAGGAAGACAGCCCGAAGAGCACGACAATAAACACCGGATTCAGAAGCTCTCGGCCAGGTCAGCAAAAGGCGCCAGAGATGAACTGTCCAGCCGGAACAAAATTTGGGACCAAATATGTCAGATCCATAGCACCCCTGGTAAACCCGCTAATCATACCCATAGAGAATGTTGGGTCTTCAAGCAGTCCGGCAAGCTGAACGCCGTACACAAGGGGGAGGATACACCAAGCGAAGACGAGGATGAGCCTCTCAAGCAAGACACTAGGGAACAAAAGAAATTTCCACCAGAAGTCAAAACAGTAAACGTGTTACACGTGATCAAGGGGAGAAATAAAGCGGCACTCCTAGAGAAACATGCCCAAGAGCCTATCACCACGGAGTCCTGCCACTGGTCGGCTCAACCGATCACTTTCGACCATCGGGATTACTCAGCAAATATCTCGAATGTAGGATGGGCTGCCTTGGTATTAGACCCAATAATTGACGGATACCATTTCACACGAGTCCTGATGGACGGTGGCAGCAGTCTAAACCTAATATATCAGGACACAATCCGCAAAAAGGGGATAGACCCAACGAAAATTTGCCACAACAATACTACCTTTAAAGGAGTAACGCCAGGCCCAGGGGCTCACTACACGGGCTCCCTACTACTAGAAGTTATATTCGGCTTCCCCGATAACTTCCGTAGTGAAAATTTAACCTTCCACATTGGTCCGTTCCAAAGTGGCTATCAAGCACTACTTGGACGCGAAGCTTTCGCTCGCTTTAACGCAATACCGCACTACGCTTCCCTCACGCTTAAGATGCCCGGTCCACGTGGCATCATACAGTAAATGGAAATATGGAGCGATCCCTGCGCGTCGAAGAGAATGCGGCTGCCCGGGCAGCCGCACACTAAAACGGCCTCACCAACTAAAGTATTCGATAGGTCGTTAAGACCACGGACACGGTTAGACCAGTCTAGCGCAGCTGTATGTAATTCATACAGGTTTAATGGCCACACCCCTATTACAAATACAAGGGGCTAAACGCACGCAGACAAGTGGCAATTTTTACTCATCTTGAAATTTACATGGTTTTTTCAAAAAACCTACCTTTTTGCATGACAACTTTTCACCTAAGTTCCTCTCTTTTACAGATGACTACCGTGCTACACCCATCCAAGATACGGCACAATGGAGACACAGGCGCAGACGTGCAGCAGGGACCCGTCCTAAGGATTCTTTTTAGATTAAGACCCTGCATCAACCTTTTTTTACTGTCTCTTCTTGATACAATTGAGAAGGATGCTGGCGTCCTGGCATGTGGCCACATCAGAATAATGCACATACCTGAACACCAGGGGCTTCTTACAAAGGGCACTGATTAGGCCCGGTTCATACGATAAAGACCGAATACCTTAGGGAGTGTTCGGCGTCGCGAGTTCGGCCATATATGCATCAGCTCCGAATCATGTCTTTGGTCAAATGTTGTGTTTGCCCAGCTCCTATGTTTTGGTACCTTACGTTACGCTCCATCGGCTAAGGTAGCACTAGGAGAACTACTGCGATTGTGCCCTGGGTCATCCGGACGAGCACCTCAATAGAGAAAGCCGAAAACCGACTGTCATGATATAGCGTGAGACTGGTCAACCACTCGATGACCTATCGGAATGTTAGAATTCCTCCGCCTTAACGAAGGGCCGTTTCCTAGCCAGGCATGTACGCACCCCGAATTCGGGAGAGTGTGGAGCCACCAGGGGCTATATAGTAGCCCCACCGTCAAACTCCTATGGCTAAGTGAAAGTGTTAAAGCATTATAGTCCGGTTGCCTCGTTCGCTGCGCTATCACCTCCTTAATAGGACCAATACGTTGGGTTAAGTGTGAACTCGCGTCTTCTACGAACACCTCTGCATTATATGCGTGGGGGCTGAAGCCGACGACTGCAATCTTTCAGGTTATACACATGTATACATAAACGGCCACACAGGAGGCATCATATTACTTTCAGGCAAAAGTATAAACACAACCTTAATAAATTTCATAAAAACATTGTGTTTACAATGGGAATACATGTCACTCAAACATAATATTCTTTGAGCACTGGGCCTCTATCAAACGAGCACCCTCGAGAACCTCTTCGAAATAGTGCTCAGCAGCCACTTGGCCTATGGCCGAACCCTGCGCCGCAACAGTGGTAGCATCCATCTCCGCCCAGTATGCTTTAACACGGGCAAGGGCCATCCGTGAGCCTTCTATGCACGCCGACCTCTTCATCGCATTGATGTGCGGCACCACACCAAGGAACTACTGCACTAAGCTGAAATAGCTGTTCGGCTTCGGCTTTTCTGGCCACAGCTGATCCACGACAGACCTCATGGCGAGTCCGGACAACCTATTGAGTTCGACCCATTCGGCTAGCTGATCAGTCAACAGAAGCAGACGCTCTGGAACGTTAAATTGCGACCAGAACAGCTTGTCCACTTCACGATCTGTCTGATCTCGGAAGTATTTGGCCGCATCAACAGCGCTCGCTGCCAAGTCCATATATGTGTCTGCCAAACTCCACAGCTGATCTTGAGGGGCATACCGCGGATCTCTGAACTTCCTCCGCAGCATAAAGGGCTTCCCAGCCGCAATATCCCCGGCTTCACGCAGCCCCTCCTTCTTCGCTCTCATAGCAGAGCAGGTGTCTTTGTTCGCCATCGTGGCCTTTTCAAGGTCCGTTGCCTTTGCTCGGTTTTCTTTTTCAAGGAACTGGCAACGGTCGGCAGTGTCTTTTAACTTTACGGCCATCTTGGCCATCTTCTCTTTGCTCTCGCAATGCGCGGCCTTCTCGACTTTCAACTCTTCGGCCGCCTTCAAAGCAGCCGCATTACTAATCCGTGCTTGTTCTTTGGCTCGGGCAAGTTCCGCCCACAGGGTTTCCACGGTGGCAGCTCCATCTGCAGTCACAACATATTAAAGATACTAGCATCATGCTGCTCTTACTATGTGGCATTCACCAGAAAATACCACCTACCCTGTGCATCGTCAAGCCTCTTGTTAACAAGCTCGATGTCGGCATCTGCCGCATCCAGTTGCCGCTTCAGTTCGGCAAATTCATGAGTCCGGCTAGCCACCGGAGCTCCCACTACCTGCACATTAAAGCGGTATGGTTATTGCCTGGGGCAACGATCCTATGTTTGCCGCCGTTCTCGGCGACAACCAGAGTCTCAGGGGCTACTATCTACACAGGGCACACCTAAAAATGTGCGGTACCATCACAAATGTACATCATTTTACGTACCTCAAAGCCCATCAGTAGACTCATAAAGGCATCATGCAACCCGCTTTCGGCGGATGAAATCCTTTCCATCACCGTACCCATCAATGTACGGTGTTCTTCTAAGATGGCCGCTCGCTCCAAAAGCTCTCTCAGTACGTCCGACCGCATACCAGACGGTGCCAGACTCTTCTATTTGCTCTCTTCGAGAGCCGGACGCCGGGGACTTCGGGTGACTATAGGATTATCTTCTGGCCTCACCGGATCTGGAGAGGCCCTCCGTGACGACACTTCAAGGTCACCCGCTTCTTGAGCGGAGGAGTCCGGGGGAGGCGTTTCGCTCTCCATCATCTCCGGAAGAAGATCCCCCGAAGACGAGCTTTGCTGAGAAGGGCTAAGATCCGAACTGCAAGATAAATACCTCGGTTATTTTCCTTAGAGGTAAAGTAATATATCTTCACTATTAAAAGTACTTTTTAATTACTTACAGCTCATTAGAGGGCTGATCCCCGCGCGGACTTTTTGCGGCAAGAGCACCCTCCAAGGCAGGACCCTCTGGTGGAGATGTCTTCTCCCGCTTGTAAACCTTGGTTTCCGGATCTTCAGAGGTACTCCCTCCTTCCATCTATATAGAGCCTAATGCGTTTTTAAGACCGTCTTTGACTATTGACAGGATTAATAGTACATGACATGCACAATGTAAAAATTATATCATTGAAAGCTCCCTTCACACACGAATTTAATGGTGTGCTTTGTGTAAGTTGCATGTCATATATTATTGCTCTAATATTTGGTCAAAGTTAGCCTCGAAAAACGCATTAGGTCCTATATAGGTGGAAGGAGGGAGTAGTCCTCTTCCTTCCCCGGGGTGAGAGAATGTCAGATTCCTCCCCTCGGTTATCCTCCCTCACGGAGGCGCTCATTCCCTCGGTCGGAATAGGTAGCGGTGGAGGCCCACTTTCGCCCTCATTATTCCCCCCTTTGTCTTCCTTTGAGGGCTCCAGGCAAGGTGCTAGCTCGAGCATCTTTTCCAGTACCGGATTTTCCAAACCCTCAGGAAAGGGGGCCGAACACCGAATCATCTTCGCCTTTGTTATCCAGTCCTGGTCAAAGAGTGATTTCTCAGAATAACGTCTTGATAAATAAAAGACGGTGTGTTCGGCTAGAGGATAACTTACTTGGTCGGCGGTGCGGTTGCTGCTCAGGCCCACATCCTCGGTAGTATCCGGACACTCTATCTGGGGTCCAAAGAATGATCTATACATCTCCTCGTGCGTCAGGCCGAGGAAATTCTGAATAGCACGCGGTCCTTCTGGGTTGAACTCCCACATGCGAAGAGGCCAGCATTTGCATGGCTGGATTTGTCGAACCAGCATGACTTGCATTACCATAATCAAACTGAAATCTCCTTCGAAGAGATTTTGAATGTGGCTTTGCAGTACAGGCACGTCCTTGGCGGAACCCCAGCTCAGCCCTGTGCTAATCCATGACATCAATTGTGGTGGAGGGCCTGAGCGGAAAGCAGGGGCAGCCGCCCACTTGGCGCTTCTGGGAGCTGTGATGTAAAACCACTCTCGTTGCCATAATCCGGACACCTCTGGAATAGAACCCTTTGGCCATGGAGCTCCGGCGATCCTGCTTATTAATGCGCCTCCGCACGCTACATGCTGCCCCTCGACCATCTTCGGCTTCACGTAAAAGGTCTTGAGCCATAGGCCGAAGTGAGGGGTAATGCGGAGGAAAGCCGCACATACAACAATAAATGATGAGATGTGGAGAAAGGAGTCTGGGGCTAGATCGTGGAAATCTAGCCCGTAATAAAACATCAGCCGCCTAACGAACGGATCCAGAGTGAGGCCTAGACCTCGGAGGAAGTGGGAGGTGAACACGACGTGTTCGTTGGGTTCAGGAGTAGGGACGACCTGCCCTCGGGCGGGCAGCCGATGCGAAACCTCGGCGGTCAGGTACCTGGCCTCCCTCAACTTCTTGATATCTTCTTCTGTAACGGAGGAGGGCATACACCGGCCTTGAAAGATGGATCCGGACATGATTGAAGGTCCGGAGCACCTGACCTGGGCTTCGGGTGTTAGAACTCGAGGCAGGGGAAGGATTCAATTGAGCACGGGAGGGAAAAAGTAAAAGCCTTGTCCCTTTATAAAGAGGGTGAATATCAAGCGTCCTCTCCGTAGCCGTTTGGGACTTGCCTATAATCTAGGAGTCCTAGATACGGTTGGGTTACCCACGACCGTATTAATGAGAATCCCGTAATTAGGGGAACATGATCTCTGCTTTGACAAGACGTGTCAAAAAACTGCCTCATGTTATGTGTGGAGCTAGTTGAAGAAAAACGGTTCGAATAATTACCGGGCCATGGCATAATGTCGTGTTGCCAAAACGTGTCAACAGATTAGATTTGTGGAAATATTATTCTCTCTACGGTGGTATGTGGAAACTTATTTTGCAGGGTTGGACACTATCCTTATATTTAAATTCTTCCGTGATGTATTCGGAGGAGGAACCCGCCTTGCAATGCCGAAGACAATACTGCGCGCCAGACTCATCGTCATTGAAGCCTGGTTCAGGGGCTACTGAGGGAGTCCTGGATTAGGGAGTCTCCGGACAGCTGGATTAGGGAGTCATTGGACTATGAAGATACAAGATTGAAGACTTCGTCTCGTGTCCGGATGGGACTCTACTTGGCGTGGAAGGAAGGCTAGGCAATACGGATATGCATATCTCCTCCTTTATAACCGACCTTGTGTAACCCTAGCCCTCTCCGGTGTCTATATAAACCGGAGGGTTTTAGTCCGTAGGACAACATACAATCATACCATAGGCTAGCTTCTAGGGTTTGGCCTCTCCGATCTCGTGGTAGATCTACTCTTGTACTACCCATATCATCAATATTAATCAAGCAAGACGTAGGGTTTTACCTCCATCAAGAGGGCACAAACATGGGTAAAACTTCGTGTCCCCTGCCTCCTGTTACCATCCGCCTAGACGCACAGTTCAGGACCCCCTACCCGAGATCCGCCGGTTTTGACACCGACAGGACCCGATAGTCCGGAGTGTGTCCAGATACCCGCTCAGTTATATGAGAACCGGGGTATGCATGGAGACCAGGCGTAGGGGTCATTAGTGCTTGAACAGACAAGTGCCCAACTAGTTATGTTATATTACATGGGTAGTAAGAAACATCTTCCAGGGAGAATAGTTCCGTTAAGGGTTCCTTTCCTTGGGTAAGCATGCCCTAAAGTGCATATCCGGACTGCGATAGGAAACACAGAAAAAACATCTGGGGGCAGATATGGACAATAAATAAAAATCATCTTTTGTTCACCGATCGAATATTCCCTTAAGAACGCTAGCTTTCGGCTTCACCCAGTCTGAGGTACACATCCGGCTGACCCGGCAGTAACAATCGCAGAGGTGCTCCCCTTATGCCCTAGCCGAATTAATGGGAATGTAGGGCATAAATACAAGAGCCAGGCAACCCAGCTTGGCCAAAACTTAAGTCATATCGATGCATATAATGGCGAAAAAAGGTACATGCGGAAGCATGACACATGTGCGGGGCCTGAGGCCCAGATAAATATTTAAGCTTTTGTGAAAGAAGCCCCCAGGTATGATGAGCGCGGCTAGCGCATCTATAATGTGCAAGCGAGGCACAAGTTGGCCCTTGAAGGCCTAGAGAAAGAATAAAAGAAAGGAAGAAAGAAAAACAAGACAGATAATGTATATATAAAAATGGACAAAGGGAGGGGACGAACATAGAGTCCGGTGCTAGGCGTAGAATCTTCGGAGCCTGGCCGTGTTCCATGGGTTCGGCTCGAGTCGACTAGTCGATGCATCCCGCAGTCGGTACGCTCCACCAGTCAGAACTTGGTCAATGATGAAGGGACCTTCCCATTTGGCTCGAGCTTGTTCTTTTTCTTATCCGGCAGGCATAGAACTAGTTCTCCAACGTTATAAGTTTTGGCCCGTACTTCTTTGCTTTGCTATCTGCGAGCATGTTGCTGATAAAATGCGGAACAGGCTTTGGCTACGTCGCGCTCCTCCTCCAGGGTGTCCAGACTGTCGTGCCGATCGAGATCGGCTTCTCTTTCTTCGTATATGCGCACTCGAGGTGAGTCATGAATTATGTCACAGGGAAAGACTGCCTCTGCGCCGTACACCATAAAGAAGGGTGTATATCTGGTACTACGATTTGGCGTGGTCCGCAGCCCCCAGAGTACGGAGTCGAGCTCCTCTACCCAGTGCGTGTTAGACTCCATGAAGGAACGCACTAATCTGGGTTTAATGCCGCTCATTATAAGACCGTTTGCCCGCTCGACTTGACCGTTGGTTTGTGGGTGATAGACTGAAGCATAATCGAGCTTGATGCCCATTTTGCTGCACCAGAGTTTTACCTCATCGGCTGTGAAGTTTGTGCCGTTGTCAGTGATGATGCTGTGGGGGACGCCATAATGGTGTACGACCCCAGATATGAAGTCTATCACTGGTCCGAATTCGGTTGTTTTAACAGGTTTGGCCTCTACCCATTTGGTGAATTTATCCACCATGACCAGTAAGTATTTTTTTTCTTGCGGGTTCCCCCTTTAAGGTGTCCAACCATGTCAAGCCCCCAGACCGCAAAGGGCCACGTAATGGGGATTGTTTGGAGGGCGATGGGTGGCATGTGGCTTTGATTTGCAAAGAGCTGGCAACCGGCACAACGTTGGACCAAGTCATGTGCATCTGCCCAGGCCGTTGGCCAATAGAATCATGTACGGAAGGCCTTGCTTACAAGAGCCCGGGCTGCGGCATGGTGACCGCCGAGTCCGGCGTGGATTTCTGCCAAAAGGTTCCGCCCTTCCTCTTCGGAGATGCACCTTTGAAGGACTCCGGTAGTGCTTTTTTTATACAATTCTCCCTCATGGACCCTGTAGGCCTTAGATCGCCGCACTATGCAGCGTGCCTCATTTTGGTCCTCCAGAAGTTCCTGCCTAGTTAGGTAGGCCAGGAATGGTTCTGTCCACGGGGTGATAATGGCCATTATTACGTGGGCTGAAGGTGTTATTTCGGTGGCGGAGCCTCCGATTGTGTCAGAGTATTCGGTATCGGGCATTTTGGCCGGGTCCGGACTATTGTTACCGGTGTCCCCTTCCCATACTACGGATGGCTTGAACAACCCTTCCAGAAATATGTTGGGGGGACCGCATCGCGTTTTGCGTTGATGCGGGCGAGGATATCCGCCGCTTGATTGTTTTCCCGAGCCACATAGTGAAATTCGAGTCCCTCGAACCGAGCTGACATTTTTAGGACGGCATTTCGGTAGGCCGCCATTTTTGGATCCTTGGCGTCAAAGTCTCCATTTATTTGGGATATTGCAAGGTTTGAATCCCCACGCACCTCCAGGCGTTAAATGCCCATGGAGACTGCCATCCGAAGACCATGCAACAGAGCTTCCTATTCGGCTGCGTTGTTGGAGTCTGTATACAATATTTGCAGTATGTACTGAACGGTATCTCTGGTTGGGGACGTCAGGACAATGCCAGCCCCTTGACCAGCCAGCATTTTAGAACCATCGAAGTGCATGGTCCAATTGGAGTATGCGCCGTACTCTTTAGGGAGTTCGGCCTCCGTCCATTCGGAGACAAAATCGGCCAATACTTGCGACTTAATGGCCCGTCGAGGTTTGTATGTTATGTCGAAAGGGAGGAGCTCAATGGCCCATTTAGCAATCCGGCCCGTAACGTCGCGGTTGTTTATAATATCATTAAGTGGCACTTCTAAGGCTACTGTAATCGAACACTCTTGAAAGTAGTGTCGCAGCTTCCAGGATGCCATGAATACCGCATAGGCTATCTTTTGATAAATCACGTACCGTGATTTGCATGGAGTGAGGACAGTGGATACATAGTATACCGGCTTTTGAAGGGGGAATTTATGTCCGGCAGCTTCTTGTTCGACGACGAGCATTGCGCTTACAACTTGATGAGTTGCCGCAATGTACAACAGCATTGGTTCGCTGATGTTTGGTGTGGCCAGGATTGGGTTGGTTGCCAAAATGGCCTTTATTTCTTCCAATCCGGCTGTGGCAGCGTCCTTCCACTCAAAGTGTTTAGTGCGCCGAAGGAGGCGATAAAGGGGTAAAGCCTTTTCTCCTAAGCGAGAGATAAAGCGGCTTAGAGCCGCCACGCATCCAGTTAACTTCTGGATTTGTTTGAGGTCTGTTGGGGTAGCCAACTATGACAAAGCTTGGATTTTGGCCGGATTAGCTTCAATACCTCTACTGGAGACAATGAAACCTAGGAGCTTTCAGGCTGGTATGCCAAAAACGCATTTTTCTAGATTGAGCTTGAGGTTGTATGTTCGGAGGTTGTCGAATGTGAGCCTCAAGTCGTCTATCACAGAGTCGACGTGCTTGGTTTTGACGACCACATCGTCTACGTATGCCTCTACTGTTTTGCCGATTTGTTTCTCCAGACATGTCTGAATCATACGCTGATATGTTGCGTCGGTGTTTTTGAGCCCAAAAGGCATTGTGTTGAAACAGAAGGGACCGTATGGTGTGATGAATGTCGTTGCGGCTTGGTCGGACTCCGCCATCTTGATTTGGTGGTAACCGGAGTATGCGTCGATGAAACACAATGACTCGTGTCCTGCGGTAGCATCAATAATTTGATCGATGCGGGGGAGGGGGAAGGGATCCTTTGGGCAAGCTTTATTGGGGTCCTTGAAATCGACACAAAGGCGCCAGGATTTATCCTTCTTTGGTACCATCACCAGGTTTGCTAGCCAGTCCGGATGTTTTATCTCTCTGATGAATCCGGCCTCCAATAACTTGGCTAGTTCCTCTCCCATGGCCTGTCTCTTAGGTTCGGAGAAATGCCGAAGAGCTTGCTTGACTGGCTTGAATCCCTTTAGGATATTGAGGCTATGCTCGGCCAGCCTGCATGGGATTCCTGGCATGTCTAAGGGGTGCCAGGCGAATATGTCCCAATTCTCGCGCAGGAACTCTCGTAGTGCGACGTCCACGGCGGGGTTTAACTGTGCCCCGATGGAAGCTGTTTTTGTAGGGTCCATTGGGTGGACTTGGAATTTGACTATTTCATCCGCTGGTTTAAAAGAGGTGGACTTGGATCTCTTATCGAGTATCACGTCGTCCCTGTCCACTGTGGAGTGTAGCGTGGTTAATTCCTCGGCCGAGAGGGCTTCGGATAATGCCTCGAGGGCCAGTGCGGCTGTTTTGTTTTTGGCGCAGAGTGCTGTGTCCGGATCACTGGTGAGAGTGATGATTCCATTGGGACCGGGCATTTTGAGCTTCATGTACCCGTAATGGGGTACGGCTTGGAAGATCGTGAACGCCTCACGTCCTAAAAGGGCATGGTATCCACTGCTGAACGGGGCCACTTGAAATGTAATTTCTTCGGACCTATAATTCTCTGGCATACCGAATACCACATCTAGTGTGATTTTCCCAGCGCATCGTGCCTCCCGACTGGGTATGATTCCCCTGAAGGTTGTGCTACTTTGCTTAATGCGGTTCCAGTCTATTTCCATTTTTTGAAGAGTTTCCTCATAGATGAGGTTTAATCCGCTGACACCGTCCATGAGTAATTTGGTGAGTCAAAAGTCGTCCACAATTGGACTGAGGACTAGTGCAGCTGGTGCTCGGGCTGTTCGGAATTTAGGTTCGTCACTGGCATTGAAGGTAATAGCCGTGTCACTCCATGGATTTATTGCTGCTACATGGCAGATTTCGGCCATGCTGCGGAGTGTTTGCTTGCGCCTATTATTTGACGCAAAGGTCTCAAAGACTGTTAACACCGTTTTATTATCCACAGGATGGTGCTCTGTGGTATTTGGGATAAGAAGATCCTCACCACTTTTGGCCACCTGCCGGAGTATCCAACATGCTCTAAGGCTGTGTGTTGGTATTGTATCTGTTGTACTGTGAATTTTGCAGGGTCCGTTAAGCCATCCCTCTAGTACGGTTCCATGCCCTATAGAGGTTTTTTTTTTCTTTGCAACTAGCTCGGGCGTCTTATGATAGTGCACCCTTTTACTTTGGACTGGGTGTATATTCGGAGCCGGATTATCCCAAAATTTCGTATCAGTTTTCCAGGCGCTTTCCATCGCACAGTACTTTCGTACTATTGACGCCAAGTCAGCGAAGCGTGATATGTCATGGCGACTTAAGGTGTTAAGGATTACCTTGTCCGTGCAATTATTGCAAAAAAGTGAGACTGCATCTTCCTCGCGGCAGTCCTTAACCTTGTTCATCACAAGGAGGAATCTAGCCCAATAATGATGTATTGTTTCATGGGGCTCTTTCTTGATGTGGGGAAGATCGTTTATGTCTGGGTGGGTGGGTGGATTTGAGTCCGAATCCCTACCCGATATGAGACCCAGGGGCCGAGGAGTTTCCAATCTTGGAAGTTCGGGTTCCGAAGTGTTACCCAATAAATTTGGCCCGCTGCCTGATTCTAGGTTCAGGGCTTGGGTAATGTCCTCCCGTAAGCGGGTATACGGCTCGGAGAGCTCCGGAGTCCGGACATAGTTAGTCCTCAAAATAGAGGAAGAGTTGTCGCGTTGTTCCTCCACCACCGCAACGTGATGGGTGACCGGTGGAGAGTTAATCTCCCTTTGATCGGGTTTAAGCCCAATCCGATCATAGTTCGTAGCGACTCCCAAGGCGGCGATGCGATCCAAGAGTTCGTTTAGGGAAGAGAGATCCATTGGATCCATCTGCTCGGCGACTTCCGAGCTGACGTGGAGGCTGTTTCTGATGACCCGAGAAGTCATCGTCGGTGCAGCGGCCGAACAGGCAGTCATGACAAAACTGCCTAGCCGGAGAGTTTGTCTGACAGCCAGAGCTCCCCTGGCGGTGATGTTGCTTTTAACAATGATACGAGGCATCCTTCCTTACGACAACGTCATAGAGGAACTCTCAATGAAAGCACCAATGTCGGTGTCAAAACCGGCGGATCTCGGGTAGGGGGTCCCGAACTGTGCGTCTAAGGCAGATGGTAACATGAGGCAGGGGACACGATGTTTTACCCAGGTTCGGGCCCTCTTGATGGAGGTAAAACCCTACGTCCTGCTCGATTTATTCTTGATGATATGGGTATTACAAGAGTTGATCTACCACGAGATCTGAGAGGCTAAACCCTAGAAGCTAGCCTATGGTATGATTGTTTGTTATCCTACGGACTAAAACCCTCCGGTTTATATAGACACCAGAGGGGGCTAGGGTTACACAAGGTTGGTTACAAAGGAGGAGATATACACATCCGTATTGCCTAGCTTGCCTTCCACGCCAAGTAGAGTCCCATCCGGACACGAGACGAAATCTTCAATCTTATATCTTCATAGTCCAACAGTCCGGCCAAAGGATATAATCCGGCTATCCGGATACCCCCTAATCCAGGACTCCCTCAATGGGAGAATTACACAGTCACCTACCCTATAGCCACGGTGACATGGGACCAGTTTCAACAAGCTTTCTGTACAGCCCATGTCTCAACTGGAGCAATGAGTATGAAGAAGCGTGAGTTTCGCAACTTACGCCAGGGGAACCCTACTTTGGCTCAGTACGTGGATGAGTTTAGCAAGTTATCTCGCTATGCCCCGATGATGTGGCCATAGATGCCGCAAAGCAAGAGAAGTTTATGGAAGGGTTAAATGATGAAATGAGCATGCAGTTGATGGTGGCAACATTCAACAACTACCAGGAGTTGGTAGATAAGGCTCTTATGATTAAAGGGAAGCAACAGCAGATTGAGAACCGTAAGAGGAAATATGGACAAGGGAGGTATAACTCAGGAGCTCAGTGGAAACCTCGCCTAACCCAGAACTCGGGAGGACTTGTTCATAACCATGGAGGCCAAGCCCATAATGGAGGAAGTAACCATAACCATACAGGTCCAAGGAATGGGAATGGGAATGGAGCAAGCAACAATCAGAACCGCCCCATTCCAGCCACACCCACCAAGAGAGACCTAAGCCACGTTACTTGTTTCAAGTGCGGGAAGACTGTACACTGTGTCACGGAGTGCCCTGAAGGGAAGAATAGAAACGGAAATGGGAGCGCTGGGAAGAAGCCCAATCCATTCAGCAAAGGACAAGTGAACCATGTTAACGTGGAGGAGGTTGAAGAGCAGCCAGACGCGGTTATAGGTAAGTTTTTGGTTAAGTCATTTACCGCTCTTGTTCTTTTTGATACTGGTGCATCGCATTCATACATATCAAGGGAATTCGTGGATAAGTTTAAACTACCGACCCAAACCCTTAGGACCAATCTGTTAGTAAGTTCACCTGGAGCAGAGTATATGGCTAGCCGATGGTGCAACCAGATACCCTTAACCATTGGCAACCATGTTTTTCCGTCCGACCTAATTATCTTGGAGTGACAAGGATTGGATGTGATATTAGGAATGGACTGGATCTCAAAGTACGGAGGAAGCATTGACTGTGTTAGTAAGTCAATTTGTCTCACCACCCCGGAGGGAAAAAGGATCAAGTATGTATCTAGGCATGCGCCAAGAAGTAGCCAAGTAAATACCCTCACGGGAGTTGTTCAGGAGGAAGTGCCTGTAGTAAAGGATTACCCGGATGTTTTCCCAGAGGAGTTACCAGGCATGCCACCGGATCAAGATAACGACTTTTTGATAGAACTATTGCCAGGCACAGGGCCAATTATCAAGAAACCCTATCGGATGCCCGCGAATGATCTGGAGGAGATTAAGAAACAGATCAAGGAGTTATTGGAGAAAGGTTACATTCGACGAAGTTCATCACCATGGGGAGTCCCAGTGCTTTTGGTTGAGAAGAAGGATAAGTCCCTAAGAATGGTTGTTGATTATCGGGCCTTGAACGAAGTAATGATTAAGAACAAGTACCCATTGTCGATGATCAATGATCTGTTTGACCAACTACAAGGAGCTAAGGTGCTTTCGAAGATCGAACTGCGATCAGGATATCACCAACTGAAGATACGAGAGAAGGACATACCAAAGACAACATTCACCACACGGTACGGGTTGTATGAATATACGGTCATGTCGTTTGGACTGACTAACGCCCTTGCCTATTTCATGAGCATGATGAACAAGGTGTTCATGGAATATTTGGATAAGTTTGTTGTGGTGTTCATTGATGATATAATGGTATATTCGAGGAATGAAGAGGAGCACAAGGAGCATTTGCGTTTAGTTCTCGAGAAACTCAGGGAACATCAGTTGTATGCCAAGTTCAGCAAATGCGAGTTTTGGTTGAAGGAAGTTGGAATCCTTGGACATGTTATATGAGGAGAAGGTATAGCAGTAGACCCCACCAAGGTACAGTCAGTCACTAAATGGTTGGCACCCACTTCAGTTAGCGACATCCGCAGTTTTCTTGGACTCGTAGGATATTATTGGAGATTCATTGAGAATTTTTCCAAGGTTGCGAAGCCAATGACAAAATTGTTGAAGAAGGATACCAAGTTTAAATGGATGGAAGATTGTGAGGCAAGTTTCCAGGAGCTGAAGAAACGTTTGACTACAGCCCTAGTGCTGACACTGCCAGATATACGTAAGGATTTCCAAGTGTATTGCGACGCCTCTCGCCTAGGACTTGGAAGTGTGCTTATGCAGGACGGAAGAGTTATTTCGTATGCCTCACGACAACTAAAACCACACGAGTTGAATTACGCTACGCATGATTTGGAGCTAGTAGCTGTAGTGCATGCGTTGAAGACCTGGAGGCATTACCTCATTGTAAACCATTGTGATGTGCACACGGATCATAAGAGTTTGAAATACATTTTCACATAGAACGAACTGAACCTTAGGCAGAGGAGATGGTTGGAGCTTATAAAGGATTATGACATGAAGCTTCACTATCATCCAGGAAAGGCCAATGTCGTAGCAGACGCTTTGAGCCGGAAGAGTTATGCTAATACCCTAGAGAGCACGGGATTGTCGAAGGAGTTAGCAGAGGATCTCCGGGAACTTCAATTGGAGATTGTTCCTAGAGGTTTTGTTGCAACAATGGAGGTTCAGTCTACATTGTTGTGAAAGATTCGAGAAGCTCAGAAGGATGACAAAGAGATTGCCGAGATAAAAGAGAAAATGAGCGAAGGAAAGGCCAAAGGTTTTCGTGAGGACGAGCACGACACCTTATGGTTTGAGGACCGTGTTTATGTGCCCAATAACACAGAGATCAGGAAATTAATACTTCAGGAGGCTCATGACTCACCATACTCGATACACCCCGGAAACACCAAGATGTATTTGGATTTGAAGGAACGTTTCTGGTGGATAGGGATGAAGAAGGATATCGCCGAGTATGTAGCCGTGTGTGATGTATGTCAGAGAGTGAAGGCACAACATCAAAAGCCAGCAGGATTGTTACAGCCTATGCCGATACCCGAATGGAAGTGGGATAAACTTGGCATGGATTTTATCATCGGATTACCCAGAACCAAATCAGGTATAATTCTATATGGGTACTAGTTGACCGCTTGACCAAAGTAGCTCACTTTATCCCGGTAAAAACCACCTATACAAGTGCAAAGTTGGCCAAGATATATATGACCAGGATCGTATGTTTGCATGGAGTTCCGAGGACCATCATATCAGATAGAGGGACACAGTTTACATCAACGTTTTGGCATCAGTTGCACCAAACTTTGGGGACAAGGTTGGAGTTCAGTACAACATTCCACCATCAGACAGATGGACAGACCGAGAGAGTCAACCTGATTCTGGAGGATATGTTGAGGGCCTATGCGCTAGATTATGGATCTAGTTGGGATGACAATTTGCCCTACGCGGAGTTCTCATAAAACAATATCGATCAAGCCAGTTTGAAGATGGCACCGTTCGAAGCCCTATATGGACGAAGGTGCAGAACACCCTTGATGTGGGGTGAAGTTGGAGACGACGGTTGTTTGGACCAGATTTGATCAAAGAGTCTGAAGAGAAAGTTAAGTTGATCCGAGATAGACTGAAGATAGCTCAGTCCATGCAGAAGAGTTATGCAGATTCGAAACGCAAGGACATAACCTATGAAATTGGAGATAGAGCATATCTGCGAGTGTCACCCCCGCGAGGAGTGAAACGTTTTGGAGTTAAGGGAAAGTTAGCGCCGAGATTTGTAGGACCGTATCGAATTTTGGAACTTATGGGAGAAGTTGCCTACAAGTTGGAGTTACCTGAAGGACTGTCAGGAGTTCAGATGTATTTCATGTTTCACAGCTGAAGAAGTGTCATGCTGAGATGGCCGATATACCGTTAAGAGATATAGTACCCTTGGAGGCGATTCAGTTGGACAGTGATTTGACCTATGAGGAGAAGCCGGTTAGGATTCTTGAATTTGCCAGCCGAGTCACCCGCAGCAAGGTTATCAAGTTTTGCAAGTTCAGTGGAGCCACCATACCGAGGATGAAGCCACCTGGGAACGAGAGGATGATCTTCGTAAAGACCACCCACACCTATTCTCTAGCCAACCCAAATCTCGAGGGCGAGATTCATCTTAAGGGGGGTAGGTTTGTAACATCCCAAATTTTCAATTTGGAATGTTATACATAGATCATTCATGCATATCATATTTTATTGCATTTCATTTCTCGATCCTCGAAATCCTAAGCAACTCAAGGACCCTGAGAGAGAGAGTTGGGGATTTCCCAGTTTGCTATTTGAGTTTTATCAAATATTGAAACGAGGATTTTTGGTTTTAATTATTTTTCTCTCTGAAAATATTTCATATTAACATATATGAGAGGAGATAATATGACTTCTCCAAAATAAATGAAATATTAGGGGGGAAATATTAAAATCAAATATTGGATTTTATTCGGAGTTTATTGCTATTTTATTTGAATTAGAAAAATTGCATATTTTTCAAAGTTGAATTTTAGGGCCAAGAAAACGTTCATCTTGTTCTAAATATTTTATTTAGACGGTGAAAATTTGTTTTCGCATTTTTAGAATTATATTTTATTTTCTAAGATTTATTTAGTTCCGGCGAAATTTTTTTTTTTTTAAAACTCGCAGCGCCCGACTGGGTCGAAGCCCAGCCGAGCCGGCCCAAGCCACCCGCGCCTCGTCTCCGACCTGGAGACCGCGAGCGCCACCGCCGTCGCTAGCGGAGTCCGGCCGGGGCTCCTCCCGC
>NC_041384.1:584677408-584711633 GCF_002162155.2 Triticum dicoccoides | reverse complement strand
CTCACCGCCGCCGCAAGCCGCCTGCCCTGCCGCCGCTGCCGCTTGCCGCGCCGCCCCGCCCCACTCACCGGAGCCGCCCTGCCGCGCCGGACCTCGCCGGAGGTATGAGCGCCGTTCATTTTTTTTATAAAACCGGTTCGGTTTTTGTTAGAAAACCCTAGTTTTTTTTGATAGATCGGTTCGCCGATTTTTTTTCTTTAGTTACTTTGCGGACGTTCGTCCGTATGTTCTTTTTAATGAACAGTGTTCACTCGTTAGCCACAGACAATGAACATTTGTTCGTTAGCCTGTTCGTCAGTTTTCTTTTACTCGGATTTTCCGCGATTATTTTCAATCGCGATTTCTGTTCCGATTTTTGTTTTAGTTTATCTTTTCGCTCATTTATCAGAATCAGGCGATTCAAGCGCCTAGATCTTCATCTCGAAACCCTCTTTCCGTTTAACCAACTTGAACAAGCTTTTGCTACTGTAAAATTTGACCTTAGTCCAGATTGGTAAACGGATCTTGTTTCTTTCGCAGTTTGAGTTCCGTTGCTCCATTTGATTTGATTCTTTTTGCAAACCGGAGTTCTTAAGTTGAACTTTCTGGTTAGATCTTCTTATTTGAGATTTACCGTGTTTCTTTGCTTGATTGCTTATGTATGCTATTGTTTGTTTGCGATAGAACACCCGGAGTGCGAAGCGTGCTACTACGAGTCCCTAGGTTTTGCGGATCATCAGCAAGGCAAGTAACACTTTTATCATACCCCTTTATCACCCAGTTTTTATGCATTAGTTCCAATCCTCAAACATTGCATGGTTAGGATGTGATTAACATGTGGGTTGGGAAGTAGTTGATGAGGTAGTACCTCTTGCCCTGTTATTATCAAACCCTTGGGAGTTACTTCTACGAATTGCTTATATTGCTATGCTATGCTCGTAGACGTGGTTTGGGTGAGTGAAATCCATGACAGATGTGAGAGTGTTAATTAATGGTTCAACTTAAGGTGGCAACTTGAATACACATCCGGGTGGATTGTTTGTTGGGCGCCTGGGGAATCCAGTGTTGTCCTAGGATATCCCGGAGTACCCGTGTGATAATCCTATGGTCCGCCACCCAGGCTCAAAGGGAACTGAGATATTTTCATGCTAGAAACTTCCGTGTGCAGCCACAAGCTATTATGGGCTCTATCATAGTTGAGTAAGTTGTGTGAAGCTCCCGAAGATGTGGATCAGCAGGTAGAGGGATGTAGGTTGGTATGGTCTGCCCGGAGTAAGGGGTTAATGCTTCTGAAAGACTCTGTCTCGGTCATCCGTTTCTCAAACACCCTGTAGTGCGAGAAATCCAACGGAGGATATCGAGTCTTGTGGGGGAAAGTGCGCAAACCTCTGCAGAGTGTATAAACTAATCATGGTTAGCCGTGTTCCTGGTTATGGACATCTTGAGTATCTAGTACTTGGAGTATCATAAGTATCTCATCACTCTAAACTGTTATTGTTGGGTTGTTAATTACTTTAATTGGGATTGAGTTGGAGGAACCTTCTCAACGATGTTTCAACTACCATGATAGTTAAATAAAATATATTCCTTTGTTGTAGGGAAAAATTGGCTTTTCGCAAAAACCATAACCATAGAGCTTTCCACCAGCCAAATATGCATGTAGTGATAGCATTATTCTGTTCTTGCTCTATTGTGTTACTTTGCCAGCATATTCCATGTGCTGGCCCGTTTTTGGGATGCAACATATTATGTTGCAGACTTTTCAGACGAGGATTAAGGTTCGTTAGGTCGTTGCCGTGCAGCTCAGCTATGCCGTTGGAGTTGATGGACTCACTTTATCTTCCAAGCCTTCCGATGCTATCGTATTAGATGGCCTTAAGCCATATTTATTGTAATAAGTTCTCTTTTGAGACATTCAATGTAATAAGTGTGTGATTGCTACTCTGTTATAAATCCTCGAGTACTGTGTGTGTCAGCATTACCGATCCAGGGATGACACTGAAGCACAGAGACTTGACCATTTGAGGTCTAGTCGCTACAAGGGCGGCTACGAGGACGAGGACGCGGTCGACTTTAGCAAGGGGGGACGTGGATGTCACGCCCAATATGCGACACTATCCTAAAGGAACTCGAAGGTCCCATCAAGGATAGAACCACATATCGACACGCTTTTGCAAGGTGGATATCATTACATCATACCATTACATAATAGTTGGGGATACATACAAGGCATACAATGCCACAAGAATACATCAACATCATACTTGAGACCAACATCTAACTACGGATGAAACACAAATAGAAGCTCAAACAACATCCACCCTACTCGCCCAGGCTGCCGACCAGGAACCTGATGTCTACTACGCAACTTTATTCTCGTAGACACGTGTTGGGCCTCCAAGAGCAGAGTTTTGTAGGACAGTAGCAATTTTCCCTCAAGTGGATGACCTAAGGTTTATCAATCCGTGAGAGGTGTAGGATGAAGATGGTCTCTCTCAAACAACCCTGCAACCAAATACAAGCAATCTCTTGTGTCCCCAACACACCCAATACAATGGCAAATTGTATAGGTGCACTAGTTCGGTGAAGAGATGGTGATAAAAGTGTAATATTGATGGCAGAAATATATTTTTATAATCCGAATAAAAAAACAGCAAGGTAGCAAATAGTAAACGGGCACAAAAACGGTATTGCAATGCTTAAAAACAAGGCCTAGGGTCCGTACTTTCGCTAGTGCAATCTCTCAACAATGCTAACATAGTTGGATCATATGATTATCCCTCAAAGTGTAACGAAAAATCACTCCCGAGTTCCTATTATCGGAGAACAAAAGATAGGAATTGTTTGTAGGGTACTAAACCACCTCAAAGTTATTCTTTCCATTTGATCTATTCAAGAGTTTGTACTAAAATAACGCAAAGAAGCGTAGATTAATCAATGACAAGTCCACAACATGACATTATGAAGTTAACAGAAAACTGGAACATCATTTAGGCATGTTCAAGGCAATGAAAACATATGCTGCATGACATATATGAGGCATCACATGGCATGGCATGGCATGAAAGAGCATAACATGGACATCAAAACATGTCAACTAGGCATCTCCAGATTATGCATGGAATAGATGGTAGCATCAAGTTAACATGGCAACATCAAGTAACAGCTACAGACTTAGCAAAAATCACTAAGTCTTAGAAATCAGCAACATCAAGTAGCACACTTTGCAAGCTTGTGCTAGTCACCACAGGGCATGTAAAAATACATGTATGGCACCACTGTAAAGATGGAATGAAGATGCTCCTAAAACATGTGGACATGATGCTCAAAAGACAAACACACAAAATGCTATGAAAAAGACAAATCAGCACGGAGGAGGTGGGAGCTAGGGTTTCAGGGTGTTTGCCTCAGATTTGGACGAGTGAGACTAATTTATAGGTAGCGAGAGCTAGGAGAGTCCAAATGAGGTATGGTTTTCGCCCACACGATCGTGATCCAATGACGGAGAGCATGGAGGGGGTTTAGATGGGCTAGTGGGCTGTTGTGAAGGGGTGCTGGGCTGCAAAGAGAAGGGGGTTTCATGGTTACACGGTTAACCGTTGGGGCATTAGACGACCTCCAAATGGAACGAAATTTGACAGGCGGTCTACGAGTGATATACCAAGATCACTCGACAAATCTTGGCCCATTCCGAGAAAGTTTTTCTCCCGCTCACGAAACAAGATATGAGAGGTGCGACGGGTGCATATGAGAGTGTCGGATTGCGAAACGGACAACGGAGAAAGTGACCGGATGCAAGTTTTGAAAACATCCAGATGCAAGTTTTGAAAACATCCAGATGCAATTCACATGATGACATGGCAAAGTCCAACATGCACGAAAATGACATGGAAAAGGCAGCGAATAACTGGAAGACACCTGGCACAATGGACTCGGGGCGTTACAGCGGAGTCCACCAATGGCGGCATGTCACCAGGACAAGTCATCGACGTCTCATCTCACACCGCCGATGCATAGGCCGGCACAGTGGCGGATTTGTTAAAGGTGTGCGTACTTAGGCTTTATTTCTAATGCTGGTCTTTTGTTAGAGCAATGTTTAGGTCAACTAGCTCTGTTTAATTACTAAAATTGCTCGATTCAGTAAGTGTGGTATGTCTGTTGTACGTTCTTTTGTGTGCCCAAATTAGCAAGCGATGTTAAATTATGCAATGACGTACCCGGGGAAATTTCCACCAAAATTTGAATTATCAAACTCATCCCATGCACGTAAAGTAGAAGAATCATTTGCGATGCACACAATCGTTCAAAGTGAATGGTCTGGCGGCACTGCGCACAAAGTTTCCCTCCACATTTCCAAAATTTTGGCCTACCGCCAAAATATCTACCCCCGCCCCCTCCCCCTTCCCCACCCCCTTTTCTCCCCGACCACAGGTCACATTTCCCCTATTTCCTCCTTCCTTCCTTCCTAAGCTATAGCCGCTTCCTCGCTCTCGCTGTCTCGCATCCTATTGCCGGGGTCGCCATGGTCTTCTTCAAAGACCTCTCCAGCGGTTCCTCCTCCGGCGATGACTCCTTCACCAACTGGGTATGCCTCTCTTCTCTCTCTCGGTCTATGACTTGGAATGAAGGATTTTTACCCGGCGGTCGATTTGAGTCATTTCTTCCTCTTGTAGCTCCCTAGGACCATTAGTGGCAACGAATGGAGCGGGGTGGCTGATGTCGCTTGAAGCTACGTCGGTATTTCCCCAAAGAGGAAGGGATGATGCAGCACAACGGCGGTAGATATTTCCCTCAGATATGAAACCAAGGTTATCGAACCAGTAGGAGAACCAAGCAACACAACACAAACAGCCTCTGCACACAAATAATAAATACTCGCAACCCGACATGTTAAAGGGGTTGTCAATCCCTTTCGGGTAACGGTGCCAGAAATTGGTGCGTGGACGGGAGAAAATGGCAATAGATTGAATAAATAGATCGCAAATAAAATAAAGTGTGGCAAAGTATTTTTGGGTTTTTGGATTAATAGATCTGAAAATAAAAGCAAATAAAAGTAGATCGCAAAGGCAAATATTATGAGAAAGAGACCCGGGGGGCATAGGTTTCACTAGTGGCTTCTCTCGAGAAAAATAGCAAACAGTGGATGAACAAATTACTGTTGGGCAATTGATAGAACTTAAAATACTCATTACGATATCCAAGCAATGATCATTACATAGGCATCATGTCCAAGATTAGTAGACTGACTCCTTCCTGCATCTACTACTATTACTCCACACATCGACCGCTATCCAGCATGCATCTAGTGTATTAAGTTAATGGAGAAACAGAGTAATGCAATAAGAACGATGACGTGATGTAGACAAGATCTATTTATGTAGAAATAGACCCCATCGTTTTATCCTTAGTAGCAATGATACATACGTGTCGGTTCCCTTCTGTCACTGGGATCAAGCACCGTAAGATCGAACCCACTACAAAGCACCTCTTCCCATTGCAAGATAAATAGATCAAGTTAGCCTATAAGCAATCATGCATAAAAAAGATCAAATAAACTCAAATACTTTCACGGATATAAAAAGAGATAGATCTGATCATAAACTCAAAGTTCATTGGATCCTAACAAACACACCACAAAAGAGTTACATCATATGGATCTCCAAGAGACCATTGTATTGAGAATCAAGAGAGAGAGAAAGCCATCTAGCTACTAACTGCGGACCCGAAGGTCTACAAAGAACTACTCACGCATCATCGGAGAGGCGCCAATGGAGGTGGTGAACCCCATCCGAGATGGTGTCTAGATTGGATCTGGTGGTTCTGGACTCTACGGCGGCTGGATCAATATTTCGTCGACCCCCCTTGAGTTTTGGGAATATTGGGGTATTTATAGATCAAAGAGGCGGTCCGGGGAGCACCCGAGGTGGGCACAACCCACCAGGGCGCGCCTGGGCCTCCTGGCGCGCCCTGGTGGGTTGTGCTCCCCTCGGGCACCCCCAGGCACAGCCAGGGCCTGTTGTTTTCCTTCTGGCCCATAAAAAATCTCTATAAGGTTTCGTGGCATTTGGACTCCGTTTGATATTGATTTTCTGCGATGTAAACAACATGGAAAAAACTGCAACTGGCACTTGGCACTATGTCAATAGGTTAGTACCAAAAAATGATATAAAATGATTATAAAACATCCAAGATTGATAATATAATAGCATTGAACAATAAAAAATTATAGATACATTGGAGACGTATCAGTGACTAAATATCTATCTGCTCCTTGTCACCATCAATCTCCATGCGTGAAGCTAGTTGCGTTTGAATCTGTGGACAGTGGGAGGAAGTTTCTGGCATGTGCAGCAAAGGTTAGACCCTCTTTTGTTGTTACAAATCATTTGTTAGATGTGATTCATACACTGTCACGGTCCCAACCCATTCATACCACACCTTCAACCAAACGCATCCTAAGACAGTGTCACAGTTTGTACCCAGTATATAAAATTGTTGTCATTTCATTAGCAGTGCCATTAGAAAATTATTTCGCACCGCTTCAACAGTTCGTGTAGCCAACTTTGGTCCACACATCCGAGCAACCAAGTAGTAAAATGCCAAATCTTTATGGCACGAAGGAACTAGGCATCGGAGCAACTAGGTGCTCCGGAGTCCGGGGCCCTGATTTTTTTCCGCTGCATCAGCTCGCGAGTGGAGGGCAGTGGTGCGAGATTTAGCAACCGTTGTCTTTACACCAGTTTTGGCATACATAATGGATGGACTTAATGCTATTAGTTTTATATTACTAAATTTGTGCATGTACAGACATGTTAGTATCAATTTGTTGTCATCCAAACACTGTCGCTATGCTGTTGTGGTTATATTTACCTTCCTCATAAAATGTTCAACTTGTTATTTACTATACATGAGTAAGAACTTGTAGCATTGTTGTAGTTAATTATAGCTTCTGATGTTCAAGAATTTGGTTGTTGTCTAAGTAGCAAGTAATTCATTTGCACATTGATCTTTTTGAGAAGATATGTCATAATTAACATGTTTCTTCAGTTTTTTAAAATAAGCATTGGTAATTTTCTATGTTGCTATAAACCCATTTCCCATACAATTTTTACTGGTCTAGTTTTAAATATTATAGGATGAACGGAAGTGTTCTTACTTGGAGTGGGTTGATCAAGAGTGGACACAGTCTTTGAAGATGTGTCTGGCGAAGCTCTGGAGCATGTATGAGGAAGAGAACAGACGTAGGCTTAGAGAAAGTGTTGTCAACGCTGAAGAATATTTGAAAATGCGAGATAAAAAGTGGAAGGTGGAGAATGAGCTCAGATTTTTTAAATCAAGCTTTGCTAAGATGGTGTTGGCGAAGGAGGAGGCACTTTCCCAGTTGGCCAGTGCAAAACAGGTTCTTACTGAACTGAAAGAAGAGGTGGACAAGACAAGCGTGGATGATCTCGATTAGGGAAATGAATATATTGTTCTAATATTGTTCTTATGAAGTTGAACTAGCTATATTATATGTTGTATAGTGTTGTTTTCATGTAGCTATCGTACTGTGATGTTATAATATATTTATGTGCCTGATATGAAATTGGCAAACAACTGTTCGACATGAAATGTGAAATTGCGTAATACTCAAATTATTAATTGTAAACTAATAAACCTACTAAATGTGTCATGGAACTTTGCAAACGGTTCTAGCAGTAAAATCGCTTGTGATGGATAGCCTAATGCCACACAGTTTTCTTCATCAAATCGTGTGTGATGTAGTTGATAAAAGCAAACGGTTAACCAAGGTAGAGCATGTGTGATAGTTACATCTTTCACACACGAGCCTGCACATAAAACTATGTGGGATGTACATACGAATGGAAATGTTTTCCCTGGATTGACTGTGTGGGATGTACATATGAACGGAAATGTTTTCCCTGGATTGACAGTGTGGGATGTACACAAGAATGGAAACGTATTCCTTGGATTGACTATGTGATATACGTACGAACGGAATTTTTTTCTAGGATTCACCGTGTGGGATGTACATACGAACGGAAATGATTGGGTTTAGATGCCTCGCCCGATCGCACATGAGCTCATTTGGCCCCAGCATGTGTCCTAGGAGGGCTGATACATCCATTTTGCATCATGCTTTTATATCGATATTTATTGCATTATGGGTTGTTATTACACATTATGTCACAATACTTATGCCTATTCTCTCTTATTTTACAAGGTTTACATAAAGAGGGAGAATGCTGGCAGCTGGGATTCTGGGCTGGAAAAGGAGCAACTATTGGAGACCTATTCTGCATAGCTCCAAAAGTCCTGAAACTTCACGGAAGTCATTTTCAAAATATATAAAAAATACTGAGCACAAGAAGTTCCGGAGGGGGGCCACACCCTGCCCACGAGGGTGGGGGCACGCCCCCTGCCTCGTGGGCCCCCTGGTGGCCCTTTGATGCCCATCTTCTGCTATATGGAGTCTTTTGATGAGGAAAAAAATCATAGGCCAGCTTTCGAGATGAGACTCCGTCGCCACGAGGCAGAACCTTGGCGGAACCAATCTAGGGCTCTGGCAGAGCTGTTCTGCCGGAGAAACTTCCCTCCGGGAGGGGGAAATCATCACCGTCGTCATCACCAATGATCCTCTCATCGGGAGGGGGTCAATATCCATCAACATCTTCATCGGCACCATCTCCTCTCAAACCCTAGTTCATCTCTTGTATCCAATTCTTGTCTCCAAGTCTGGGATTGGTACCTATGGGTTGCTAGTAGTGTTAATTACTCCTTGTAGTTGATGCTAGTTGGTTTATTTGGTGGAAGATCATATGTTCAGATCCTATATGCATATTAATACCCCTCTGATTATGAACATGAATATGCTTTCTGAGTAGTTACGTTTGTTCCTGAGGACATGGGAGAAGTCTTGCTATTAGTAGTCATGTGAATTTGGTATTCGTTTGATATTTTGATGAGATGTATGTTGTCCCTCCTCTAGTAGTGTTATGTGAACGTCTACTACATGACACTTCACCATTATTTGGGCCTAGAGGAAGGCATTGGGAAGTAATAAGTAGATGATGGGTTGCTAGAGTGACAGAAGCTTAAACCCTAGTTTATGCGTTGCTTCGTAAGGGGCTGATTTGGATCCATATGTTTCATGCTATGGTTAGGTTTGCCTTAGTACTTTTGTTGTAGTTGCGGATGCTTGCAATAGAGGTTAATCATAAGTGGGATGCTTTTCCAAGTAAGGGAAGTACCCAAGCACCGGTCCACCCACATACCAAATTATCAAAGTACCGAACGCGAATCATATGATCGTGATGAAACCTAGCTTGACGATAATTCCCATGTGACCTCGGGAGTGCTTTTCTCTATATAAGAATTTGTCTAGGCTTGTCCTTTGCTACAAAAAGGATTGGGCCACCTTTCTGCACTTTATTTACTTTTGTTACTTGTTGCTCATTACCAATTATCTTATCACAAAACTATTTTTTACCTATAATTTCAGTGCTTGCAGAGAATACCTTGCTGAAAACTGCTTATCATTTCCTTCTGTTCCTTGTTGGGTTCGACACTCTTACTTATCAAAAGGACTACGATAGATCCCCTATACTTGTGGGTCATCAAGACTCTTTTTTGGCGCCGTTGCCGGGGAATGAAGCGCTTTTGGTAGGTGGAATTTGGTAAGGAAACATTTATATAGTGTGCACTTGTTACTATGGAAAGTAATCCTCTAAGGGGCTTGTTCGGGGTATCTTCACCCCGACCAAAAGAGCAAAGAGTTGCTCCTCAACCTATTGAACCTACTAAAAATGAAAATTTCTACTTTGAGATTCCTTCGGGTATGATAGAAAAACTGCTAGCTAATCCTTTTGCAGGAGACGGAACAATGCATCCTGACGAGCACCTAATATATGTGGATGAAGTTTGTGGACTATTTAAGCTTGCAGGTGTGCCCGATGATGTTATTAAGAAGAAGGTCTTCCCTTTATCTTTGAAGGGAGATGCATTGACATGGTATAGGCTATGTGATGATATGGGATCATGGAACTACAAACGATTTAAATTGGAATTTCATCAAAAGTTTTATCCTATGCATCTTGTTCATCGTGATCGCAATTATATATATAATTTTTGGCCTCACAAAGGAGAAATCATCGCTCAAGCTTGGGGGAGGCTTAAATCAATGTTATATTCATTTCCCAATCATGAGCTCTCAAGAGAAATAATTATTCAAAATTTATATGCTCGGCTTTCTGATAACAATCACACCATGCTCGTTACTTCTTGTGCTGGCTCTTTTATGATGAAGACTATTGAATTCAAATGGGATTTATTGGAAAGAATTAAATGCAACTCTGAAGATTGGGACCTCGACGAAGGTAAGAAGTCAGGTATGACACCTAAGTTTGATTGTGTTAAATCTTTTATGGATACCGATTTTTCCGTAAATTTAGCACTAAATATGGACTTGACTCTGAAATAGTAGCTTCTTTCTGTGAATCTTTTACTACTCATGTTGATCTCCCTAGGGAGAAGTGGTTTAAATATCATCCTCCCATAGAAGTAAAAGTAGCTGCACCTATTAAAGTTGAAGAAAAGTCTGTCACTTATAATGATCCTATTGTTCCTACTGCTTATGTTGAGAAACCACCTTTTCCTGTTAGGATAAAAGATCATGCTACAGCTTCAACTGTGGTTCGTAAAAGCAATATTAGAACCTATAAACCTCCTGAGCAAAGTAAAGTTGAACCTAATATTGCTATTGTTAAAGATCTCTTGTCTGATAATATTGGTGGGCATGTTATTCATTTCTATGATGAGACTGCTAGAATTGCTAAACCTTGTGCTAAAGATAAACATAGACCCGTGGTAGGCATGCCTGTTATTTCTGTTAAAATAGGAAATCTTTGTTATCATGGCTTATGTGATATGGGTGCCAATGCTAGTGTTATACCTCATGACTTATATACAAAAATTATGCATGATATTGCACCTGCTGAGATAGAAGATATTGATGTTACCATTAAGCTTGCCAATAGAGATACCATATCACCCATTGGAATTGTTAGAGATGTTGAAGTCTTGCGTGGGAAGACTAAATATCCTGCTGATTTTCTTGTTCTTGGTTCCCCACAAGATAGCTTTTGTCTCATTATATTTGGTAGACCCTTCTTAAACACTGTTAATGCTAAGATAGATTGCGAAAAGGATGTTGTTACTATTGGTTTAGGTGATATGTCTCATGAATTTAATTTCTCTAAATTTCATAGACAACACTGTGAAGAGGAATTGCCTAGTAAAGATGAAATTACTGGTCTTGCTTCTATTGCCGTGCCTCCTAGTGATCCTTCAGAACAATATTTGCTAGACCATGAAAATGATATATTTATGAATGAAAGAAGGGAAATAGATGAAGTATTATTTAAACAGGAACCCATCCTGAAACACAATTTGCGTGTCGAAATCCTTAGGGATCCTCCTCCACCCAAGGGTGATCCCGTGTTTGAGCTCGAATCGTTACCTGATACTCTTAAATATGCTTATCTTGATGAGAAAAAGATATATCCTGTTATTATTAGTGCTAACCTTTCAGAGAATGAAGAAGAGAGATTATTGAAAACTCTGAAGAAGCACCATGCTGCTATTGGATATACTCTCGATGATCTTAAGGGCATTAGTCCCACACTATGTCAACACAAAATAAATTTGGAGAAAGATGCGAAACTAGTTCGTGATCACCAACGACGGCTGAATCCTAAGATGAAAGAAGTGGTAAGAAAGGAAATACTAAAGCTCCTTGAGGCAGGTATAATTTATCCCATTGCTGATAGTCAGTGGGTAAGTCCTGTCCATTGTGTCCCTAAAAAGGGAGGTATTACTGTCATTCCTAATGATAAAGATGAATTGATTCTGCAAAGAATTATTACAGGTTATAGGATGGTAATTGATTTCCGCAAATTAAATAAGGCTACTACAAAGGATCATTACCCCTTACCTTTTATTGATCAAATGCTAGAAAGATTATCCAAACATACACATTTTTGCTTTCTAGACGGTTACTCTGGTTTCTCTCAAATACCTGTGTCAGCTGATGATCAATCTAAGACCACTTTTACTTGCCCGTTTGGTACTTTTGCTTATAGACGTATGCCTTTTGGTCTATGTAATGCACCTGCTACCTTCCAAAGATGCATTATGGCTATATTCTCTGACTTCTATGAAAAGATTTGTGAGGTTTTCATGGACGATTTCTCTGTCTATGGATCCTCTTTTGATGATTGCTTAAGCAACCTTGATCGAGTTTTGCAGAGATGTGAAGAAACTAACCTTGTCTTGAATTGGGAGAAGTGCCACTTTATGGTTAATGAAGGTATTTTCTTGGGGCATAAAGTTTTTGAAAGAGGTATTGAAGTTGATAAAGCTAAGGTTGATGCTATTGAAAACATGCCATGTCCCAAGGACATCAAAGGTATAAGGAGTTTCCTTGGTCACGCCGGTTTTTATAGGAGGTTCATTAAGGACTTCTCAAAAATTTCTCAGCCTCTAACTAATTTATTGCAAAAAAATATACCATTTGTTTTTGATGATGATTGCGTAGAAGCATTTGAAATACTTAAGGAAGCATTGATCTCTGCAGCTATTTTTCAGCCACTTGATTGGAATTTACCCTTTGAAATTATGTGTGATGCTAGTGATTATGTTGTAGGTGTTGTTCTAGGGCAAAGAGTTGATAAGAAATTAAATGTTATTCAATATTCTAGTAAAACTCTAGATAATGCTCAGAGAAATTATGCTACTACTGAAAAAGAATTTTTGGCAGTTGTATTCTCTTGTGATAAGTTCAGACCTTATATTGTTGATTCTAAAGTAACTATTCACATGGATCATGCTGCTATTAAATATCTTATGGAAAAGAAAGATGCTAAACCTATACTTATTAGATGGGTTCTCTTGCTACAAGAATTTGATTTACATATTATTGATAGAAAGGGAGCTGAGAACCCCATTGCAGACAACTTGTCTAGGCTAGAGAATATTCTTGATGACCCACTACCTATTAATGATAGCTTTCCTGATGAACAATTAAATGCCATAAATGCTTCTCATACTGCTCCATGGTATGCTGATTATGCTAATTACATTGTTGCTAAATTTATACCACCTAGTTTCACATACCAGCAAAATAAAAAGTTCTTCTATGATTTGAGACATTACTTCTGGGATGATCCACATCTTTATAAAGAAGGAGTAGATGGTGTTATTAGATGTTGTGTACCTGAGCATGAACAGGAACAGATCATAAGCAAGTGTCACTCCGAAGCTTATGGAGGACACCACACTGGAGATAGAACTGCACATAAGGTATTGCAATCCGGTTTTTATTGGCCTACTCTCTTCAAGGATGCCCATAAGTTTATTGTATCTTGTGATGAATGTCAAAGAAATGGTAATATTAGTAGACGTCAAGAAATGCCTATGAACTATTCACTTGTTATAGAACCATTTGATGTTTGGGGCTTTGATTATATGGGACCGTTTCCTGCCTCTAATGGATATACACATATTTTAGTTGCTGTTGATTACGTTACTAAGTTGGTAGAAGCTATTCCAACTAGTAGTGCTGATCATAACACCTCTATTAATATGCTTAAAGAAGTTATTTTTCCAAGGTTTGGGGTCCCTAGATATTTAATGACTGATGGTGGTTCACATTTTATTCATGGTGCTTTCCGTAAAATGCTTGCTAAATATGATGTTAATCATAGAATTGCATCTCCTTATCACCCATAGTCTAGTGGTCAAGTAGAACTGAGCAATAGAGAACTCAAATTAATTTTGCAAAAGATTGTTAATAGATCTAGAAAGAATTGGTCCAAGAAACTTGATGATGCATTATGGGCCTATAGAACTGCATATAAAAATCCTATGGGTATGTCTCCGTATAAAATGGTTTATGGAAAAGCATGTCACTTACCTCTCGAACTAGAACATAAGGCTTATTGGGCTATTAAAGAACTCAATTATGATTTCAAACTTGCCGGTGAGAAGAGGTTATTTGACATTAGCTCATTTGATGAATGGAGAACCCAAGCCTATGAGAATGCCAAATTATTTAAAGAAAAAGTTAAAAGATGGCATGACAAAAGAATACAAAAGCGTGAGTTTAATGTAGGTGATTATGTATTGCTATACAACTCTCGTTTAAGTTTTTTTGCAGGAAAACTTCTCTCTAAATGGGAAGGTCCTTACGTTATCGAGGAGGTCTATCGTTCCGGTGCCATAAAAATCAACAACTTCGAAGGCACAAATCCGAAGGTGGTGAATGGTCAAAGAATTAAACATTATATCTCAGGTAATCCTATATATGTTGAAACCGTTATTGAAACTGTAACCCCGGAGGAATACATAAGGGACACTTTCCGGAACGTTTCAGACTCCAAAAAGGAATAGGTATGTGGTACGGTAAGTAAACCGACTCCAAAACAGTTCTAATGGCAATTTTCTTCCGTTTTGGAATATTTAGAAAAATACAAAAAGAAGAAGCAGTCCGGGAAGGACACGAGGGCTCCACGAGGGTGGAGGGCGCGCCCTACCCCCCTGGGCGCGCCCCCTACCTCGTGGGCACCTTGTGTGCTCTCCGGACTCCGTTTTCTTGCACGTTATGTATTTTGGTCGGTAAAAATTCATTATATAACCTCCCAGAGGTTTTGGCTCCTGTATCACGCAAATATCTCATGTCTTTGTTTCGAGCTGTCCTGCTGCAGATTAGAGCAACATGTCGTCCCAGGATTCGGAAGGAGAAAGCTATGTGGCTGACTACCTTGCAGATCCTAAAGTCTATGTGGATGTGGAGCATTGTGGTTGGACTACGGAAGAAGAAGAGGACTATGAACCTAAGGGAAGGGAGGAGATGAGCTCAGAAGAAGATGAAGTCCCATTACCTCAACCTGGGGACATGCATGTGGAGTTCAAAAAGTCAAGCCTACCGGATAGAGTAAAGAAACCTAAGATCGAGTTTATCCCTTTTCGCCTCTAGCAGGAAAACAAGAAGGAACTATACAAAAAGATACTGAGCCTGGAGCAGGAGATCGAGGACCTAAGGGACCAAAATTCTGTCCTCAAGCGCAAATTAAGGAAGAAGGACGACAAGCCTACGCCATCAACAAAACCATCAACTTATTCACCAACAAAGGAGACATAATCACATGAGTATGGGCACTCTCCTTGGCAACTGCCAAGCTTCGGGGAGTGCCCTAGTATCGTATCACCATCACTTCTATCTTTACCGTTTTTCTTAGTTTGATCCTTTTGGTAATATCTTGATCTAGTAGTATAAAGTTTTTAGTATGATCTAGTTGTGAGTTTTGCTTTATGATCCTTCTATGCAATCGAGTCCGTGAAGCTATATATAATAAAGATTAGTGTTGAGTCAAGGGCTTGATTATTTTGCCATGATATTGTGTGAATAAAAGAAAAGAGAAAGAAATAAGAAGAAACAAAGAGACCATATGGATCTTATGGAGAGTAATGAGCTCACATATAAAGAGTATGATGAATAAAAGTTGTTGAGAGTTGACAAACATAGTTTTGGTCATCGTTGCAATTAATAGGAAGTAACAAAGAAAGAGAGGTCATCACATATAAATATACTATCTTGGACATCTTTTATGATTGTGAGCACTCATTAAAGTATGACATGCTAAAGAGTTGACGTTAGACAAGGAAGACAACGTAATGGTTTATGTTTTCTTACATCTGAGATAAATTATATTGTCATGGATCATCCAACATGATTGAGCTTGCCTTTCCCCCTCATGCTAGCCAAATTATTTGCACCAAGTAGAGATACTACTTGTGCTTCCAAATATCCTTAAACCAAGTTTTGCCATGACAGTCCACCATATCTACCTATGGATTGAGTAAGATCCTTCAAGTAAGTTTGTCATCGGTGCAAGCAATAAAAAATTGCTCTCTAAACTTGTATGACTTATTAGTGTGGGAGAAAATAAGCTTTATATGATCGTGTGATATGGAAGAAATAAAAGCGACAGACTGCATAATAAAGGTCCATATCGCAAGGGGCAATATAAAGTGACGTTCTTTCGCATTAAGATTTTGTGCATCCAACCATAAAAGCGCATGGCAACATCTGCTTCCCTCTGCGAAGGGCCTATCTTTTACTTTTATCTCCTACCTTGCATAAGAGTCATGGTGATCTTCACCTTTCCTTTTTACATTTCATCTTTTGGCAAGCACAACATGTTGGAAAGATCCTGGTATATATGGCTAATTGGATGTGAGTTTTCATGAACTATTATTGTTGACATTACCCTTGAGGTAAAACATTTGGAGGCAAAACTATAAGCCCCTATCTTTCTCTGTGTCCGATTAAAACTCCATACCCATAAGTATTGCGTGAGTGTTAGCAATTGTGAAAGACTATATGATAGTTGAGTATGTGGACTTGCTGAAAAGCTCTTATATTGACTCTTTCCTATGTTATGATAAATTGCAATTGCTCCAATGACTGAGATTATAGTTTGTTAGTTTTCAATGAAGTTTATGATTCATACTTGAAATTGTGATTGAATTGTTACTCTAGCATAAGAGATCATATGACAAGAATTATATAAGTTGTTGTTCTAAGAATGATCATGGTGCCCTCATGTCCATATTTTATTTTTATCAACACATCTATCTCTAAACATGTGGACATATTTTTCGATTTTGGCTTTCGCTTGAGGACAAGCGAGGTCTAAGCTTGGGGGAGTTGATACGTCCATTTTGCATCATACTTTTATATCGATATTTATTGCATTATGGGCTGTTATTACACATTATGTCACAATACTTATGTCTATTCTCTCTTATTTTACAAGGTTTACATAAAGAGGGAGAATGCCGGCAGCTGGGATTCTGGGCTGGAAAAGGAGCAAATATTAGAGACCTATTCTGCACAGCTCCAAAAGTCCTGAAACTTCACGGAAGTCATTTTCAGAATATATAAAAATACTGAGCGCAAGAAGTTCTGGAGGGGGGCCACACCCTGCCCACGAGGGTGGGGGGGCGCCCCCTGCCTCGTGGGCCCCCTGGCGGCCCTCTGATGCCCATCTTCTGCTATATGGAGTCTTTCGATGAGGAAAAAATCATAAGCCAGCTTTCGGGACGAGACTCCACCGCCATGAGGCGGAACCAATCTAGGGCTCTGGCGGAGCTGTTCTGCCAGGGAAACTTCCCCCCGAGAGGGGGAAATCATCACCATCGTCATCACCAACGATCCTCTCATCGGGAGGGGGTCAATCTCCATCAACATCTTATCAGCACCATCTCCTCTCAAACCCTAGTTCATCTCTTGTATCCAATTATTGTCTCCAAGTCTGGGATTGGTACCTGTGGGTTGCTAGTAGTGTTAATTACTCCTTGTAGTTGATGCTAGTTGGTTTATTTGGTGGAAGATCATATGTTCAGATCCTATATGCATATTAATACCCCTCTGATTATGAACATGAATATGCTTTCTAAGTAGTTACGTTTGTTCCTAAGGACATGGGAGAAGTCTTGCTATTAGTAGTCATGTGAATTTGGTATTCGTTTGATATTTTGATGAGATGTATGTTGTCTCTCCTCTAGTGGTGTTATGTGAATGTCGACTACATGACACTTCAACATTATTTGGGCCTAGAGGAAGGCATTGGAAAGTAATAAGTAGATGATGGGTTGCTAGAGTGACAGAAGCTTAAACCCTAGTTTATGCGTTGCTTCGTAAGGGGCTGATTTGGATCCATATGTTTCATGCTATGGTTAGGTTTGCCTTAATAATTTTGTTGTAGTTGCGGATGCTTGCAATGGAGGTTAATCATAAGTGGGATGCTTGTCCAAGTAAGGGCAGTACCCAAGCATCGGTCCACCCACATACCAAATTATCAAAGTACCGAACGTGAATCATATGATCGTGATGAAACCTAGCTTGACGATAATTCCCATGTGTCCTCGGGAGCGCTTTTCTCTATATAAGAATTTGTCCAGGCTTGTCCTTTGCTACAAAAAGGATTGGGCCACCTTGCTGCACTTTATTTACTTTTGTTACTTGTTGCTCGTTACCAATTATATTATCACAAAACTATTTGTTACCTATAATTTCAGTGCTTGCAGAGAATACCTTGTTGAAAACCGCTTATCATTTCCTTCTGCTCCTCGTTGGGTTCGACACTCTTACTTATCGAAAGGACAAGATAGATCCCCTATACTTGTGGGTCATCAAGTACCTATCCTCGATGATTTCTGGGTCATGTGGGAAGGACCCCCCATCGCCCACACTCACTTGGCGACGGTTCCAAATGCCGTCACGGAAAGGGGTTAAAACCGTTTGTATAGCACCGATGCGTACCAGTGATATCATCTACGCATAGACCTGGCTTGGATGCCACAGTTGGGGAACATAGCATGCGATTTCAGAGAAATTCCTATGCTCACGCAAGATCTATCTAGGAGATGCATAGCAACGAGAAGGGGAGAGTGTGTCCACATACCCTCGTAGACCCAAAGCTTAAGCGTTTGACAATGCGGTTGATGTAGTCGAACTACTTCTCATTCGGACCGATCAAGTACCGAACGTACGGCACCTCTGAGTTCTGCACACGTTTAGCTTGATGACATCCCTCGAACTCTTGATCCAGCAAAGTGTTAAGGGAGAGTTCCGTCAGCACGACGGCGTGGTGATGGTGATGGTGATGTGATCCGCGCAGGGCTTCGCCTAAGCACTACGACACTATGACCGGAGGAGTAAACTATGGAGGGGGCACCGCATACGGCTAAGAGAAAAACTGTTGTGCTATGGGGTGCCCCCTGCCCCCGTATATAAAGGAGGAGGGGAGGAGGCCGCTGGCCTAAGGGGGCGCGCCATGGGCGGAAACCGAATAGGACTCCAAGTCCTATTCGGCCCCCCTTCCTTTCTTATGGAGGGGGAAAGGGGAAGGGAGAGGGCAGAGGAGAAGGAAAGGGGGCGCGCCCCCTCCCTAGTCCAATTCGGACTCCCCATGGGAGGGGGGCGCGGCCACCCCTTGTGGGCTGCCTCCCCTCTCTCCTATGTCCCATGTAGGCTCATTACTTCCCCGGGGGAGGGGGTTCCGGTAACCTCCCGGTACTCTGAAAAATACCCGAACCATTCCAGTGTCTGAATACCATCTTCCGATGTATCAATCTTTACCTCTCGACCGTTTCGAGACTCCTCGTCATGTTCGTGATCTCATCCGGGACTCCAAACAATCTTCGGTCACCAAAACACATAACTCATAATACAAATCGTCATCGAACGTTAAGCGTGCGGACCCTACAGGTTCGAGAACTATGTAGACATGACCGAGACACATCTCCGGTCAATAACCAATAGCGGAACCTGGATGCTCATATCGGTTCCTACATATTCTACCAAGATCTTTATCGGTCAAACCGCAATAACAACATATGTTATTCCCTTTGTCATCGGTATGTTATGATACGTCTCCAAGGTATCTATAATTTTTGATTGCTCCATGCCATATTATCTACTGTTTTGGACTATATTGGGCTTTATTTTCCACTTTTATATTATTTTTGGGACTAACCTATTAATCGGAGGCCCAGCCCAGAATTGCTATTTTTTTGCCTATTTCAGTGTTTTGAAGAAACGGAATATCAAACAGAGTCCAAACAGAATAAACCTTTCTGGAACATGATTTTCTTCCTGAATATGACCCAGGAGACTTGGACCCTATGCCAAGGAAGCTTCAAGGTGGGCACGAGGTAGGGGGGCGCGCCCTATACCCCCAGGCACGCCCCCCACCCTCGTGGGCCCATCGAAGCTCCACCGACGTACTTCTTCCTCCTATATATACCTACATACCCCCAAACGAACAGATACAGAGCCAAAAACCTAATTCCACCGCCGCAACTTTCTGTGTCCACGAGATCCCATCTTGGGGCCTGTTCCAGAGCTCCGCCGGAGAGGGCCGTCATCACGGAGGGCTTCTACATCATCATAGCCTCTCCGATGAAGTGAGAGTAGTTTACCTCAGACCTTTGGGTCCATAGTTATTAGCTAGATGGCTTCTTCTCTCTTTTTGGATCTCAATACGAAGTTCTCCCCCTCTCTTGTGGATATCTATTCGATGTAATCTTCTTCTTTTTTGCGGTGTGTTTGTTGAGACCGATGAATTGTGGGTTTATGATCAAGTCTATCTATGAATAATATTTGAATCTTCTCTGAATTCTTTTATGTATGATTAGTTATCTTTGCAAGTCTCTTCGAATTATCAGTTTGGTTTGGCCTACTAGATTGGTTTTTCTTGCCATGGGAGAAGTGCTTAGCTTTGGGTTCGATTTTGTGGTGTCCTTTCCCAGTGACAGAAGGGGCAGCAAGGCACGTATTGCATCGTTGCCATCGAGGATAACAAGATGGGGTTTATTTCATATTGCATGAATTTATCTCTCTACATCATGTCATCTTGCTTAAAGCGTTACTCTGTTTTAACTTAATACTCTAGATGCATGCTGGATAGCGGTCGATGAGTGGAGTAATAGTAGTAGATGCAGAATCGTTTCGTTCTACTTGTCACGGACGTGATGCCTATATACATGATCTTGCCTAGATATTCTCATAACTATGCTCAATTCTGTTAATTGCTCAACAGTAATTTGTTCACCCACCATAGAATACTTATGCTCTTGAGAGAAGCCACTAGTGAAACCTATGGCCCCCGGGTCTATTCTCATCATATCAGTCTCCATCACTTTAATCTTTCTTTGCTTTTTTACTTTGCCTTTTACTTTTCACTTTGCATCTCTATACCAAAAATACCAAAAATATTATATCTATCAGATCTCACTCTCGTAAGTGACCTGAAGGGATTGACAACCCCTAATCGCGTTGGTTGCGAGTAGCTATCGTTTTGTGTAGGTACGAGGGACTTGAGCGTGGCCTCCTACTGGATTGATACCTTGGTTCTCAAAAACTGAGGGAAATACTTATGCTACTCTGCTGCATCATCCTTTCCTCTTCGGGGAAATCCAACGCAAGCTCAAGAGGTAGCAAGAAGAATTTCTGGCGCCGTTGCTGGGGAGTCTACGCAAAAGTCAACATACCAAGTACCCATCACAATCCCTATCTCTCGCATTACATTATTTTCCATTTGCCTCTCGTTTTCCTCTCCCCCACTTCACCCTTGCCGTTTTATTCGCCCTCTCTCTCTCTCTATCCTCCCTCTCTTTCTCTATTTGCCTCTTTTGCCCGTTTATTGTTTGCTCGTATGGTTGGAATAGTTGTTTATTTATTACTAAACAGAGAACCTAAGATATATGGATCCTCATCCGCTTGCTAATCTTTTTAAGAGATCCAATTATGATGAACCAATTGCTAGTGAGTTTTGTGCACTAGATTATCTTTATGAAGTTTTGCTTGAAATTCGTGAATCTGACAATTGTGATGAAGTACTTTATGGAGTGATTCACGATAGATCTTTGAATAAAAAGCATGATTGCAATGATTTTACTATAAATTCTCTTGATGTCAATTGTGCTAATAATATGCAAAACCCTAAGCTTGGGGATGCTAGTTTTGCTATGTCTACTACTTGTTGTAACGATCATGATTGGGGTGATTCTTCTTTTGATCTTGAAAATTTATTTAAGTCCCATGATGAATATGAGATTGATAAAAGTGTTCGCAATATTATTGAAAGTGGGTTTGGAAGAGTGTCAACTTTATATCCCACATATTTGGAGAATGTTCAACCTTATGAAGTTTTTGATAAAAGTGGATTTGGAAAGGTCATGACTTTAGTTAATGTTAATCCCACTATTTTGGAAGAGTGTCAACTTTGCATGCATGTGGATCGTGTTGAAAATATTTTGTGTGATAGCTATTTTGTTTAATTTGCTTATGATCCTACATGTAATTATTATGATAGAGGAAAATATGGTGGTAGAAATTTTCATGTTACTAAATTACCTCTCGTTATATTGAGATTGCTATTGTTTCTTTCCGCTTCCTTGCATATGCTAGTTTTTGCTTGCCTTGATAATTTGTTTGCCTATAAGATGCCTATGCATAGTAAGTATGTTAGACTTAGATGTGTTTGTCACGTGTTTTATGATGCTCTCTTTGTGCTTCAATTCTTGTCTTTCATGTGAGCATCATTGAAATATTATGCCTAGCTAGGGGCGTTAAACGATAGCGCTTGTTGGGAGACAACCCAATATTTTTCCTTGCTGTTATTAAATAAATAAATTATTTAGCCTCTGTTTTGGTTGTGTTTTTTGTGTTTAATTAGTGTTTGTGTCAAGTAGAACCGTTGGGAAGACTTGGGGAAAGTCTTGTTGAACTTGCTGTAAAAAACAGAAACTTTAGCGCTCACGAGAACTGCTGTCATTTTTATTTGGAGAGCGATATTTTGTTAATTCTTTTTGAAGATGATTAATAGATAAATTACTCACTTCCATCAATTTATTTTAGAATTTTTGGGGTTCCAGATCTTGCTCTAGCTACAGATTACTACAGACTGTTCTGTTTTTGACAGATTCTGTTTTTCGTGTGTTGTTTGCTTATTTTGATGAATCTATGGTTAGTAAAATAGTTTATAATGCATAGAGAAGTTGGAATACAGTAGGTTTAACACCAATATAAATAAAGAATGAGTTCATTACAGTACCTTGAAGTGGTCTTTTGTTTTCTTTCTCTAACGGAGCTCACGAGATTTCTATTGAGTTTTGTGTTGTGAAGTTTTCAAGTTTTGGGTAAATTCTTGTGTGGATTATGAAACAAGGAGTGGAAAGAGCCTAAGCTTGGGGATACCCATGGCACACCCAAGATAATCCAAGGACACCAAAAAGTCAAAGCTTGGGGATGCCCCGGAAGGCATCCCCTCTTTCGTCCACTTCCATCGGTAATTTACTTGGAGCTATATTTTTATTCACCAACATGTTATGTGTTTTGCTTGGAGCGTCTTGTATTATTTGTGTCTTTGGTTGTTAGTGTGCCACAATCATCCTTTCTGTACACACCTTTTGAGAGAGCAATATATGAATTAGAATTTGATAGAATACTCTATGTGCTTCACTTATATCTTTTTGAGCTAAGTAGTTTTGCTCTATGTGCTTCACTTATATCTTTTGAGTGTTATAATTTTGCTCTATGTGCTTCACTTAGATCTTTAGAGCACGGTGGTGGATTTGTTTTAAAGAAACTATTGATCTCTCATGCTTCACTTAAATTATTTTGCGAGTCTTAATAGCATGGTAATTTGCTTAATAATAAAATGCCTGGTATTCAAGATTTGTGAAACTTTCTTTTGAGTGCGTTGAATACTAAGAAAAGTTGGATGCTTGATAATTGTTTTGAGATATGGAGGTAGTAATATCAAAGTCATGCTAGTAGAGTAATTGTGAATTTGAGAAGTGCTTGAGTTAAAGTTTGCAAGTCCCATAGCATGCACGTATGGTAAACGCTATGCAACAAATTTGAAACATGAGGTGTTATTTGATTGTCCTCCTTATGAGTGGCGGACGGGGACGAGCGATGGTCTTTTCCTACCAATCTATCCCCCTAGGAGCATGCACGTGATACTTTGGTTTTTGATGGGTTGTAGATTTTTGCAATAAGTATATGAGTTCTTTATGACTAATGTTGAGTCCATGAATTATACGCACTCTCACCCTTCCATCATTGCTAGCCTCTACGGTACCATGCATTGCCCTTTCTCACATCAAGAGTTGGTGCAAACTTCGCCGGTGCATCCAAACCCCGTGATATGATACGCTCTTTCACACATAAACCTCCTTATATCTTCCTCAAAACAGCCACCATACCTACCTATTATGGCATTTCCATAGCCATTCCGAGATATATTGCCATGCAACTTTCCACCATCCAGTTTATCATGACACATTCATCATTGTCATATTTCTTAGCATGATCATGTAGTTGACATATTATTTGTGGCAAAACCACCATTCATAATTTTTTCATACTTGTCACTCTTGATTCATTGCATATCCCGGTACACCGCCGAAGGCATCCATATAGAGTCATACTTTGTTCTAGTATCGAGTTGTAATCATTGAGTTGTAAATAAATAGAAGTGTGATGATCATCATTCAATAGAGCATTGTCCCAAAAAAAAGAGAAAGGCCAAAGAAAAAAAAGAAGGCCCCCAAAAAAGAAAATAAATAAAAAGGGGCAATGCTACTATCCTTTTTTTCCACACTTGTGCTTCAAAGTAGCACCATGTTCTTCATATAGAGAGTCTCTTGAGTTATCACTTTCATATACTAGTGGGAATTTTCATTATAGAACTTGGCTTGTATATTCCAACAATGGGCCTCCTCAAGTGCCCTAGGTCTTCGTGAGCAAGCAAGTTGGATGCACACCCACTTAGTTTCTTTTGTTGAGCTTTCATACATTTATAGCTCTAGTGCATCCGTTGCATGGCAATCCCTACTCCTTGCATTAACATCAATCGATGGGCATCTCCATATCCCATTGATTAGCCTTGTTGATGTGAGACTTTCTCCTTTTTGTCTTCTCCACATAACCCCCATCATTATATTCTATTCCACCCATAGTGCTATATCCATGGCTCACGCTCATGTATTGCGTGAAAGTTTATGAGTTCGAAATTATTAAGGTATGAAACAATTGCTTGGCTTGTCATCGGGGTTGTGCATGATGAGAGCATTCTTGTGTGACGAAAATGGAGCATGACTAAACTATATGATTTTGTAGGGATGAACTTTATTTGGCCATGTTACTTTAAGAAAACATAATTGCTTTGTTGGTTTGCTTGAAGTATTATTATTCTCTATGTCAATATGAACTTTTGTCTTGAATCTTCCTAATCTGAATATTCATACCACAATTAAGAATATTTGCATTGAAATTATGCCAAGTAGCACTCCGCATCAAAAATTCTCTTTTTATTATTTACCTACTCGAGGACGAGCAGGAATTAAGCTTGGGGATGCCTGATACGTCTCCAACGTATCTATATTTTTTGATTGCTCCATGCTATATTATCTACTATTTTGGACTATATTGGGCTTTATTTTCCACTTTTATATTATTTTTGGGACTAACCTATTAACCGGAGGCACGCCCCCCACCATCGTGGGCCCACCGAAGCTCCACTGACGTACTTCTTCCTCCTATATATACCTACGTACCCCCAAACGAACAGATACGGCCAAAAACCTAATTCCACCGCCGCAACTTTTTGTATCCACGAGATCCCATCTTGGGGCCTGTTCCGGAGCTCCGCCGGAGAGGGTCGTCATCACGGAGGGCTTCTACATCATCATAGCCTCTCCGATGAAGTGTGAGTAGTTTACCTCAGACCTTCGGGTCCATAGTTATTAGCTAGATGGCTTCTTCTCTCTTTTTGGATCTCAATACAAAGTTCTCCCCCTCTCTTGTGGAGATCTATTCGATGTAATCTTCTTCTTTTTTGCGGTGTGTTTGTTGAGACCGATGAATTGTGGGTTTATGATCAAGTCTATCTATGAATAATAATTGAATCTTCTTTGAATTCTTTTATGTATGATTAGTTATCTTTGCAAGTCTCTTCGAATTATCAGTTTGGTTTGGCCTACTAGATTGGTTTTTCTTGCCATGGGAGAAGTTCTTAGCTTTGGGTTCGATCTTGCGGTGTCCTTTCCCAGTGACAGAAGGGGCAGCAAGGCACGTATTGCATCGTTGCCATCGAGGATAACAAGATGGGGTTTATTTCATATTGCATGAATTTATCTCTCTACATCATGTCATATTGCTTAAAGCGTTACTCTGTTTTAACTTAATACTCTAGATGCATGCTGGATAGCGGTCGATGAGTGGAGTAATAGTAGTAGATGCAGAATCGTTCCGGTCTACTTGTCACGGACGTGATGCCTATATACATGATCATGCCTAGGTATTCTCATAACTATGCTCAATTCTGTCAATTGGTCAACAGTAATTTGTTCACCCACCGTAGAATACTTATGCTCTTGAGAGAAGCCACTAGTGAAACCTATGGCCCCCGGGTCTATTCTCATCATATCAATCTCCATCACTTTAATCTTGCTTTGCTTTTTACTTTGCCTTTTACTTTTCACTTTGCATCTCTATACCAAAAATACCAAAAATATTATATCTATCAGATCTCACTCTCGTAAGTGACCGTGAAGGGATTGACAATCCCTAATTGCGTTGGTTGCGAGTAGCTATCGTTTTGTGCAGGTACGAGGGACTTGAGTGTGGCCTCCTACTGGATTGATACCTTGGTTCTCAAAAACTGAGGGAAATACTTACGCTACTCTGCTGCATCATCCTTTCCTCTTCGGGGAAATCCAATGCAAGCTCAAGAGGTAGCATGTTACTTGCCCGAGATTCGATCGTCGGTATCCTTATACCTAGTTCAATCTCGTTACCGGCAAGTCTCTTTACTCATTTTGTAATGCATCATCCTGCAACTAACTCATTAGTCACATTGCTTGCAAGGCTTATCATGATGTGCATTACCGAGAGGGCCTAGAGATACCTCTCCGATACTTGGAGTGACAAATCCTAATCTCGATCTATGTCAGCCCAACAAACACCTTCGGAGACACCTGTAGAGGATGTTTATAATCACCTAGTTGTGTTGTGATGTTTGATAGCACACAAGGTGTTCCTCCAGTATTCGGGAGTTTCATAATCTCATAGTCAAAGGAATATGTATAAGTCATGAAGAAAGCAATAGCAATAAAACTTAACGATCATTATGCTAAGCTAACGGATGGGTCTTGTCCATCACATCATTCTCCTAATGATGTGATCATGTTCATCAAATGATAACACATGTCTATGGTTAGGAAACTTAACCATCTTTGATTAACGAGCTAGTCAAGTAGAGGCATACTAGGGGCACTCTGTTTTGTCTATGTATTCACACATGTATCAAGTTTCCGGTTAATACAATTCTAGCATGAATAATATACATTTATCATGATATAAGGAAATATAAATAACAACTTTATTATTGCCTTTAGGGCATATTTCCTTCAAAGTGGACTCCATAAATAATACACGTAAACAATCTAGATAGGTAGCATAGTGCATAAAACAATAGATAGGACCCAAAATAAACCTCATACATAGTTCATACCATTGCAACACCAGCAATTCAGATAGGTATCATAGTGCTTACAACAATTCTTGCAAATAGATAGGTGTCATAGTGCTTACAACAATAAAAATAAAAGTAGATAGATAGGTAGCATACTATATACATCATCACTAGATTAGACTAAGTCTCGACCACTAAGCTCAATGACAGAATCTTCATCACAAATTCCCTTGATCTTCTTCAGCTTGCGCTTGTGAATTTCTCCAACTTTAGTCAGCTCATAAATGGCTATCTCTAACTTCTTCTTCTCCATCTTCAGCCCATCCTCTCCTGCATCACCTCAATCTTGTCCTTCATTAGTTGTTTCTTATTCTCCTTGTGGTCTTGAAGTTCAGTCTTCAGCACATACATCTCCTTCTTGAGTCCATTGATATCCCTATCCTTCTCCAGCTCATGCAACTCTGTCCTCAGGTTCTTGATCAGTTCTCCTTGGGCTTTCTGAATGGCCTTCATACCCTCTATGACATACTGCTTCTGGTCCAGCTGCTTCTCCAAGCCTTCATTGTCTTCTGCCATTATTTTCTTGAAATTTTCTTGATAGGTCCTTTGCACTTGTTGCTTGAGCATTTTGTTAACATCAGCAACAAGGTTCTTGTACTACATGGTAGCGGTGTTAACCTCCTCTTCAAGCTTAATCACTACCTGTGCATGATCAACCCCTTCCTTGGTTCTAGCAGCACAACAATCTTCATGTCTTGCCCAAAGCTTTTGAAGAGCTTTTTTTTACTAGCTTTAGGATACTCCATATCAACCCATTGAACATAACAACAATTGCCAATCTGTAAGAAAAATAAGTAACTTAACCATAAGCAGCTACATAGGTGTACCAGAGTTACTTAACCATAATCCAAACTACATAGTTTCTTAGATAAGAAAAAAATTATTTAAACATTTGAAATAAGCAGATTAAGGGTGTCTATATCTATGTCTAAGCCCTTTTCCCAAACCAATTTGATCATTAACCACTACAATGCAGACATTCAGAGAAAAACTTGGCTTGCATTGAGTAACTTAATCTTGTTCTAAAAGTACAGAAATTATGAATACTATATAGATATAATGCACAGAAAATTCTTACCGACTTACTGACCATAATCTATTTGTACAAGTACGGAAATTATGAAAACTGTAGGACATGTATTAACACTGTTGAAACAGAGCAGTTTACATGGGATTTCAAACAAGAAAAGCATGATAGGGATTGCAACTTAAATCCTCACCACATCAATAAAACCTCCTTCCAGTTATGCCACCTTGGAATGCTACGAATTTCTTGGCTATTTTTCGGTGGTAGCAGTGGGCCCTTCTCTGTCATTGCCTTCAAAGTCCGAGTCGTCTACGGTTAGGAGGGGCTGGATTGAATTCAAAAGGAATTGGTAGTGGTCAAATACACCGGATCCGGTCCATTTCATACCAAAACAAAAATCTGAAATCCCTAACCCTAGGCTATCAGACAAATGGAAGGGCATTACCTCCCCGGCAAAGTGGACCAGTCTGCCCAAGAAAGCATTGCGGCGGCAACGTAGAGGGAACGAGAGGAGAGAGTGTGAATAGCACTGTTTCCTTTAGGGGAACGGGCCGACCGGCTTAGCACAAAGGGAGCGAGTGGGACTGGCACTGTTTCCTTTGAACAGGCTGACTGGCTTGGTCGGTACGGCCGTTAACGCCCGTTAGCGCCGCGCCATCACCGTTGTCGGCCCGCAAGTGATCGGCCACGTCAAAACACGCTCACAAATTGGTTCAGTGTTTTTTTGCCACATCAATTTCTTCGATTCGGTGCAAAGTGTCATGTTTTGTAAAGTGATGGTTTTCCGTAAGTTGTGACATGAAAGTGATGGTTTTGTGCCTTTAATACTTTATCACATCTTTTTCTAAAAATTTCTTGGTTTCCGATTTCTCGAGGCAAATATGTGAAAACCTGGGGATTTTCTTAATTTCCAAAAATATTGTAGCAAACACATTGACGAATGTTGATCGAAAATGCTGGTTACCAGACCCAGGATCATGTATTAGTTTAGTAACACGGTCCATTGTGACGGTGACATTCACTACAACATGTATATCCAAAAATTTCGCCACCCACACTACAACATGTACATATCATATCAATCCCCAACTCTCCCAGTACCAGGGCTCACCGAAGGACATCACACCAACCCAGTATGTAAACCTGTGCTTTCCTCCACAAGGGGCTCCTCCCGTCCTGTATGCCAATCAATCAGTTACATCCAAAGCCATGAGTTAATGGTGTGCAATCTGTGCTATTGCACAAGCTCTGGCATCAGCCTCAGCAGGAACGAGATCTCCCGCTGTGTGAAATTCGGCGTCGATGCGGCATCTTTCACCACCTTGCCGCTCAGATCATTGATCTCTGTATCGGTCTCCGGGAGGGCGATGAGATCAGAGACAGCCCCAGTGATCTCCGGCACGAGGTCGACGATGACCCCGTTCACCCCCATCAGGTGCTGCATGTACACCGCCTCCGGCACGTTACTGCACATTTGCACAACGGCGTCAGAAACCTTTTACTCCGTCGTTCTAAGAAGTTGATGAAGAACTAGAGAACTTACTTGAGAGTGCCGTAAGTTAGTAGGGAGAGGTCAGCCTCCTTGATCTTGGGTATAGCGGTCGGGAACCTGAAGACGGCGCGGGCCTCGGACACGATCCCTTGCATGCCGCTGGCAAGGCACAGCTTGACCGCCTCTTCCAACGAGTTCCTCCTCACGTCGGCGTAGATTTCCGTCCCTCCGTTCGTTAAGAAGTACACCTGACAAACATCGTAACGATGGCAATCAGTGACGCTCATGGTGTGGAATGGATATAAGTTCCATGTGCTTGCAATCTGTCCGGTAATAATATTGCACTTACAGGGTATGTGCTCTGCAGTTTTCGCATGAGCTGCCCAGCATCGGGCTGGAAGCTAGAAAAAATGATAGGCCTATCCTTGGCACACTCGAAGACCACCTGTTCACAAGTTGAAAATCTGATGTGTTAGAACAACAGGTATCAAGCTGTAACCAACCAAAAGTGACTCATGTACTGCAGTAATAGTACATGCCTTGAGGATGGCCTGGAGGATGTGAGTAAGCTCCTCATCTTGGTACACAAGATTGTCATCGAATTTCAGCTCGACATTGAAGCCCAATCTTGGATTGACCTTCTCGAATGCTTCTTGAAGGGTGCAAAGAGGATCATCTGACTGGACGTTCCAATTCAACACCCGACCGTCCTTCATTTTCCGCAGCAAAGGCTTCCCATTCTGAATTTAGCAATAAGCAATGAATAATCAGATGCATTGTGTCAAACTTTATGTAACTACTACTAATGATCAAATTAGCACACTGGTGTTTTGCACTTTCTCCATACCTTGCCTTGCTTGTTTTGTGGGCCATACTGGAGGAAATCTTCCAACTGAAGATCAGTGACACGCTTCTCTGAAATTTTGCCCTGAAAACAGATAGTCCTGGTGAGTTAGGTTGGTTGCTTACACAAGTGATATGGAAACAGGAAAATATCAAGGTTGGCAGCATGTTTTGGCATGTGCTTTTTGTGGTGGTTTCTACATGGCTGTTTGGATAGCAACCAACAACTACCCTACCAAAATTGCTGCCTAAATTTCGGGTGTAAGCCAACTTTTTGGCCAGCTATTCAGTTTTATTACCAACATCTGGGCGAGCCCACACGGCAAAATCGTTAGCCAAATAATTGATGGGCCCCATCCAAACAGCCCTACAATCACCCACCGGGGAAAAGGAAATGTTGGAAAGTGATACGCATACAGAGCAAGAGGCGCATATGAACTTACATGTTCTTCAGTAATGATGAAGTTGTCATGGAAGATGACTGGGCAGACGTCCTTGGTGACCTACAAAATCGATATTCATGGTTCTCTTCTCAACATCTTTGCACACTGAATTATTTAGGAGACAAAGAGAGAAGGGAGAGAAGTGAAAAAAATCAGTATCTTCTTTGAACACTTTGAACAAATTTAGCTTTGAAGCAAATTAGAAATGGAAACATTTACTTGGCGTTTTGCGCAATAGCACCGTAAGAAGAAAAAAAACGATGGACTGAATCGATAGATATATGCGACACGCAAGATATACGATCTTGATAAGTACAAGGTGGAGGTGGGGTTTGGCGTTAGCATAAGTACTAGATCGCACTAGTGCAACAGGACAAACGAACAACTAGCTAGTGTATTGCATGAGTGCTGCTTCAGGTACGACAAAAGTTGTACGATCGTTGATGCAGCCTCGTCACAGTCCACTGTAATATCTTACCAACATCGGGTACATCAAGAGTATAATGACATTTCAAACAAACCAATCCAGGACCAGACCTTTAATCTGCCAAATTACATCTATAACTGTACCACATCTAATTCAAATATTGCACTTTGGGTCTGTCTAGGACAGATCTACATTTACCCTAGTTATTACACATTAAGTGACTCGATCAAACATAAAAAAAATATCCTCATAAATCTTCGCGAAAAATCATTGATATAGGATATGCAATACTTAGAGCAACTCCAAGAGCTCCTGTACAAATCTTCTTCCAGGATGACCCTATAATCTAGGAAAAGTTTTCTAACACCTACTCCCTCAGTCCCATAACAGGAGGGAGTGCATTTTACCGTTCCCGTAAAACTTCTGCTCATAAAATATGACCCTATTATCCACCGCCATAATTATATGAGAAGATCATCTTCCCGCAAACTTAAAGGACGGAGGAGGTGTTTCTATGAAATCCTGTAAAAAAATTGCAGAGGCTTTTTTTACCATAACTTTCCGTAAATGGAAGTGTTTTTTGGAAACGGAAGCTATTGGAGTTGCTCTTAGAGGACATCTAGATGCTTTAGCAAAATTATTGTGGTTTTAAACTGTGTTATTAGTACAAGTTACAGTAGTATATTATTTCGTGCTGGTGAGCTGGTCAGATCTGGAGAGCTCGATGAGCCGCCCCACTTCTCCACATGGGAGGCCACCGCGACGCACGTGGGGTCGCTCCGCTACGCGGCGACCTTCCTCTCTCCCTTTCCCCTTCGGCGACACGGCAAACGTGCTCGAGCCGCTCCGGACGGCCACGTCCCCATCAACAAAGATCCCCTAGACCGGACACACTACACCGAGGAGAGCTACACCAGTTCCCGGAGGCCCGGGACCCACGTAGACCGATCCCATACACCCGTTCCTTTCCTCGGAACCCGCGCGACCTAACAAATTAATTAACGTAGCACGCAGGGGAGGTGGGAGGGATTCGATTGGAGCAGAGCAGACGGGATCGATCGATAATTATACCTGGACGTCGAACTCGACGTAGTCGACGGCGAAGCGCGCCGCCTCGTTGAACGACCGGACCGAGTTCTCCTTCACCTCCTGCATCCGCCGGTCCGGCGACGCCAGCGCGTTCATCCCCTTGCCGCGGTGCCCGATCACCGCGAACCGCCGGCCCGCGCCCCGCTGCTTCTTCACCATCGACGCCGCCTCCGCGTCTGCGGTCGCACGCGCGCGCGTTATTACCGGCCGATTGATGACCAACCGTAAAGTAGAGACGCGAGGACGGCGAATGAAACGGCACGTACCGAGGACCCGCGCGGCGGCGGCGGCGGCGAGGTGGTCCGGCACGACGACGTCGAGGGTGGGGACGTCGGCGACGCGCGCGGCCTTGAGCAGAGCCATTGATCGGGCGACCGATGTGTTATACGTACGCACGTGCGGCGCGCCGAATTGGTGGGGATGTCGGACAGCGAACGCCGGGCTGGATTCGGCGAGGAGAGGAGAGGAGAGGGGCTCAATGGCTGGCTGGCTGGCTGGGTGGCTGGCGAGTTGCAACGGACGGGGAAAGGAGTTTATATGGACGGACGGGTAGACGCCGGAGTTGAATGTGATGCCGGAGCGGGAATATTCCAGGGTGCCGCTCGGGCTCCCGGGTTTATCCTCCGGGATATTCGCTTTGCCGCATCGCCTTTTCGTTCCGGACAGGTCTCTCTCCTGTCCTATTTTTACGTCGGCCTGTCCCGCTTTTCCTTCTCTGTTCTCTCTCTTTTTTCTGATTGAAAAAAACATCTGTAACTTTATTTATTTTTATAGATTTTTTAGAGACTAGAGAAAGGAAGCAGTCCATAATTAGAACTGGCACCGGATTGTTTATGTTTGAGAAATAAGAGGAAGAAGAGGCTTTAGATCAGGGCAATATCGGTAATCAGCGCAAAATCCCCGTTTAACTCATGGGCCAGCGCAATCCTGCCTCCTCTGATCGCCTCAATGGGAGACCTCCTGGAAATTGCCCAGCAGGTCTTCCACGTCAGCCATGACTGGTGTAGGCCTGAATTATCCTGCCTCTTGGGATCGAGCGAGAAGATAACCTTGCACAGTCAGACTCCACGCAGATGGGACCTCGACAGAATCGCAACAACTCTGTTAACCCGGTCTGCACGGCCAAAGCCTTGTTGGGTGAATTAGCAATTTTTCGATTGATTAATTTACTCCCTCCGTTTCTAAATATTTGTCTTTTTAGATATTTCAAATGAACTACCACATACGGATGTATGTAGACATATTTTAGAGTGTAGATTCACTCAATTTGCTCCGTATGTAGTCACTTGTTGAAAACTCTAGAAAGACAAATATTTAAAAATGGAGGGAGTAGTTTATAAATAAATTATGAACTGTGATATTTGGCACACGTGTGGCATATAAGCAAAATTGCCACACCTTTATTTTTTTCATTTTAAAGTATCATACGATCTCTCCTTCTTTGACCTCGCCTCCTCCCAAATGACCCCGCAGGCTCGCCCGAGAAACCTGCTTCTCCCGCACATCTCGGGCGCTCACCCCCGAGAAAACTGCCACTTCTTCACGTCTATCACATGATTTCTACTCAGGACAAAGTTACCATGATATTCGTATGCAAGTTATCAGGCCTGTGTTGCATAACTTACTGTGCTATTTACATAGAACGTATCAGGTACTATGCTTCAACAACTACACCCCTTCAAAGTTACCAATATGTTTTGTACACAAGTTATAAAGTCTTCGATGTATAAAATACCGTGGTACTTACACATAAGT